>NC_047103.1:24477054-24839554 GCF_902500255.1 Thalassophryne amazonica | reverse complement strand
CTGTGTTCACACTACTCACTCATGGCCTTATTTAAAATTAAATAAAAAAAAAAAAAAGATTTTTTTTGGTGGTTAAAATTCATAATTTAGACCGGTATCTGGTCTGTCAACAAGACCTGACTTTGAATACGTATATGACAGAGGACCAAATCTGACATGAAAAAGCTGGTCATGTTAACACGGCATAAACATGATTATGAAAAGTCTGGAATTTTAATAAATGCACCCCCCACACACACACATGCACACACCAAAAAAAAAAGTTTCATATCATTTCAGATGGTAGTGTGAACATAAAGTAGTATTTTTTTTAACTTAATGGATAATTTTGTATCTTTACTCAAACATGACCAGATGTAACCGGTGTTAAGAGTCTCACAACTGTCACATAACCAAGGATCATACACAACTCAGATATAGGACCAGATATGAAGGTGGCCTAAACATGATATATAGAGAAAAAAAAATTTGTTCATGCTATGTGTACACTAATATAGTTCAAATTTGTATCCCATGCATGCAAAAGTAATCAGATTCAGATGTGTGTGTGCACTAGAGAGAGATAGTAGAATTATGATCCTTCTAGTCACATTGAAAAAACTCAGATTCAGATGTGAACATAGCTTCAACTTCAACTGCTGAGAACTGTCACATGTAAAAATCAAATTCTTGACACTTCAGCTGGTAATGTGAACATAGTCTCTTTTGCAACTACTGAGAGCTGTCATGTAAAAATTTAATTCTTGACACTTCAGCTGGTAATGTGAACATAGCCTCTTTTTCAGCTGCTGAGAACTGTCACATTAAAAAAAAGAATTCTTGACACTTCAGGTGGTAATGTGAACATAGCCTCTTTTTCAACTGCTAAGAACTGTCATGTAAAAATCTAATTTTTCTAATTCTTAACACTTCATCTAGTAATGTGAACATAGCCTCTTTTTCAGTTGCCAAGAACTGTCACATGTAAAAATGTAATTCTTGACACTTCAGCTGGTAATGTGAACATAGCCTCTTTTTCAACTGCTGTCACATGTAAAAATTTAATTCTTGACACTTCAGCTGGTTTTCAGATGCTGAGAACTGTCACATGTAAAAATCTAATTCTTGACACTTCAGCTGGTAATGTGAACATAGCCTCTTTTTCAACTGCTGAGAACTGTCACATGTAAAAATCAAATTCTTATCACTTCACCTGGTAATGTGAACATAGCCTCATGCAAAAATGATTTTGTTCAAACTGCTGACAACTGTCAAATGTATGTTTAAAAAAATATTCATGTCATTTGAAGTGGTAATGTGGACATAGCCTCATACGTAACATTTCATTATGTTCAAACAGCTGTATCAGGACATTCAGCTTGGAATGTGAACGTAGCCAAAGCTCTAGTGTCAGAGCACCAAGAAAATGAATTCAATTCCACAGATAAAAGCCTTATCAATGGAATACAATTCCTCATTTACAATGAATGGCAGTGTGTTGCAGCTGTGTGGAGTTAGCCCATTTGCACTTCTGCATGAAATGAAACTCAAGCCAGAGTGGCTGCACACACATGACAAAGATGCATTCATGATTAAATATGGATGTAGACATTAATAAGTTATTAATCAGAATGGCACTCCTCAGCATGCATTCGCGTGCCAAAGGAGGCTGCAGAATTGCTGTTTGCACATGTGAAAAAATGCTTTGAATTGATCCCTTTTTGCCTTTCAAGGTAGCTCCTGTTTTTGCATGTTTCATGAAAACTGGTTCATTAAGCCTGCTTTAAAATAAATAACAGTAAACATATGCAGCCTCCTTGGTGGAGGTAATGAGCAGCTGCAAACGGATTTAAAGTTTACGAGTAATGTGTGAAATAAGACTAGTGCAGAGCCTTAGCACCTGACATTCTCGTGCACAGCCTAACACCTGGCGTGTGTGTGAGTTTGAGTTGTATTTGAAGTCTGGCTGAGCCTGCAGGGTTATCTGTGCTCGGAGGTGGGGACGTCATTGTGTTCTCTTAATGAGGCTACGTTAAGCCTGTCTGCACCAGGGGGGCATGTAATCCTCTCAGCTGGCCCGGCGTATGAGGCCGGGCAGGGCGCTGTTTACACTCGGAGTGTGGAGGCCGCAGCCGAATGCAGTCCGGCCTGTAAGTGGGCGGGTCTGAGCCCGCTGCATAGAATGGCGTCTGAGTCTGGATGGCATATCTCGATGCTGGCCTGCTGTGCACCAAGAATATAACAACACGTTGCGGTCTTGGAGTTATGACCTCACACCTTCACATACGAGTCAGTAATCTTCCTGAATGACCCACTGTGAGGAAAGTCAGTGGGATGGAACTCACAGCTGAAATACAGAGCTTCATCATCAGAGGTGAAGACACAGCCTCGGGAGTTTAACCTTAAAGTGCAAAACACAACACTGGAGGAAACAGTCAAGCAGAATGTGGGGTGGCTGATTTTTATTTCAGTGTCAGTGCAGAGACAGTTACAGACGATACAGACACAAGGATCTGCTGCTTCTATGGACTTGGGTTCACACACACCGCACTAGTAGTTCCTACGCTTGCTTCCCAAATAGTCTAGATTAGATTAGAATAGATAGAACTTTATTGATCCCTTGTGAAGACTCCCTCAGGGAAATTGAGGTTCCAGCAACATTGTATAGCAGCACACAGGGTAGGAAGCACACAGAGCATCAAAACTGGCTACTGCTGTCCCTCTCCTTCCCGTCCTCTGGCTTCCTGTTACTCCTCCTCCCCCCGATTGAGGAGTTTTTCAGTCTGTTGGTCCTGCGCTTGGGAAGGAGCAGTCTGTGGCTGAAGAGGCTCCTCTGAGGGTAATTGGCATCATCTGTAATGTCCAGCAGTCTATGGGCCAAGCAGGCTTTCAATACCACTTAAAGGGGACTGTAATATACAACACAATACAATACAGCCTGCCCCCCCTACCTGGCTATACTTGTAGTTACCACCCTGGGATGGCCACCATATATTTATGTGTAGTCCACAATATAATGAGGTTGGATTGTAGGTGTTGTTTAGTCCCATTAAGTGATACCAGTTAGGTCAGAATTTGCTGGTTCAGGACCACCTCTGCCCCATTCTCCATCCACGTCTGTAGTTGCATGCATACAGTGAAAAAAAATAAGCAAGTGAATTTTACGATAGAGAGAAGAAATTGTGTATCACTGTGACGTGCGAGTGACAGAAGAGGTGAAAAATGTTATGCACAGTATGGAAAGATGACCAAATCTGACATATTAGGACTTCTGATGCTGTCCAACACTTCCAGAAAACACTGGAAGAGTTTAGGGTTTAACTTCTCTGAAATGCACAAAAAAAAAAAAAAAAAAGGTCTGAAAATTTGAGCAATACTTTTAGAATTGTGAAACAACTTTGCACACTTCCAAAACTTGCACAGTCGTGGAATTCCAATGTGGCCCATATGGACTGCTGTTAAGGTTCCACCTTTCCATACTTTGCAAAACAAAAAACAACAAAAAAAAAGGTTTTTCTTGTTCTTCTGTTCCTGGATGACTTTCAGCAAGATGGATAGATGAGATATTTTACAGTTTTATGTCCAAGAAGCTCAGTAGGATAGGAGATGGACTAGCAAAATGTAGACACGTGTTCCATTCCTGGTCATGCTGCCTGTCTTTGTCAGTGGACAAGCCACTTGATCTGCACCATCCCACTCAGCTGTAAATGGTTACTGGTCTTTGCTGCTCCTGTCAAGAAGCTACTGTATCAGACTTTATGTCCAAAAAAAAAAAAAGAGTGCAATCCATGCAAACTTTAATATGGGTGTCCAGCCATGGTTTGATACTCATACCTGAGGAAATGTGAATAAAATCCACTCAGCAGTTTCTGAGATAGCTCCGGCAGAGGAGCATTCCTCATTTGGGCCTGCTACCACGGGGAGGACTTCTGATGTTTGAAGTTTGATTTAAGATGAACACTTCTCTACATCCTGACCACAAAACAGCCCACTTGCTCCATGTCTGGTGTTGTTTTTCAAGCTTTTGGGTCATATGCAGCCATCAGGAGGCAGCCCTTCCTCAGGTTGGGATCAGCCAAAAACAGCAGATCCTGGGGGCAAGTGCATCAAGCGCCTAATCACTTGTGTCATCTTCCACATAAAGCTCCAATCCACAATTGCTCTCACCACTGAGTACTTTCTGTCTCCCTGACATCAATGCTCCATCCATGCTCTTGTTATTTATTATCATGTTCAATCCCCCCCCCAAAAAAGAAAACTCTCTCCGTGGAAGGCCTTTATAAATCCTGAGTGAGTAGCTCCACCTGTGCCCGCCTGACCATCACTGATCCACACCACGGGAGAAGAGGAGTGTCCCATATATGAGATCTGTCCAATACAAACCACCGAGAACAATCGATCAATCAGTGCGCGCAGACAGACAGTGCGCCAAAACTCCCCGAAACTCCCCTCATCCAACGCCTCCGCACCACCTTTTTAAACATTAAAATAATAATAATTCTGTGACAGGCGTGGAGCTTTTACGTCCCCAATTAATCTATTCACGGGGAGAGAGTCGAAACTGTCGTTATTGTGTTCACGCTGCGTCCTTAAAGCTAATTGATTAAATCCATTAGCGCTTTTCACAGCGCGTTCTGGAGCGCGCGCGGATGTGGATTCAAGTCATTCTGAAAACACGTGGACAAAAAGTGCACTTATACATATATAAATACACGCCAATGACCAAAGAACTGTTTATTTCAATGCATAATGTTTAAACAAACAAAGCAATTTGGGTTCGATTTGCGCATGAAGTAGCTTGACGTCATTATCCCATTAACATATTTTCGATTTAAATGGTGTTACGGCCAAAATGCTTTTGAAAGCAATAAATTAATGATAGACGTTTAAAGTTGCACGAGTGTGGTGTCGCCTCCTTTAACAGTATTTGCTGCGTGTTCTATTGTGTTTCTTAAACCCGAAATTGAATTTAAAGAGGACAGGTGCGTTCGGTGCATTGCACAGTCCTAATAATGTTTTCTTTGTAAGATGTGTATCTATATATATATTTAAAAAAGGCATCAGATGACTGATGATGTTTTTGACCATGTTTTACTTCTGTATGATGTCATTATGAAGTGATTTATACTAATCAATCACAAATATTTTGCTGATCAATTTATGCTTTAGATCATCCAGCCAGGCTTCTTGGCTGGTGAGATGTACAAAAATGTTTTTTCTTTTTGTTTTTTCTTTTTTTTTTTCTTTTTTTTCAGAACATGGTTTCCTTGCCTTTTGACCAAACTACATAAAATCTAACCACCTCCAAGTATTAATCCAAGTAATTTTGCCACCAAATTTGATCCAACTAGGATTTTTGATTGTTGAGATGTACAAAAAAGGCTGTTTTCCGAGGAAAACATGGAAACCCTTTGACCACACTATTTCAAAATTTAATCACCTCTAAATATCCATACAGGTAACGTTCCCACCAGCTTTGAAGGAACTCTGTTAAGTCATTTTTGAGTTATCTGGCCCACAGACACACACACACACATACACATCAATAATAAAAATAATACCCTGCTATTGTTATTTGCAAATATGCAGGGTAACAAAAACATTGAGACTTTATTTTCTTCTTTGCACAGTTAATTAGATGCAACAATGTAACTTGATATAGGCAGTGGCAGCTCCAGGAAATTTTTGTTGGGGGAGCTGAGGGGGGCTGGGGTAATAGTTGGCAGGGCTCCACAAAATGTCGTCGAAATGAACAATATATAGTAAATTGCTTTATAAATACCAAGGTATGTGGTTTAGTCACCCGTACTCCTCTAAAATGTGGTATCAATGCACACACACATCATGTAAAATGATTGCAAGTTCAGTAAACTTGCACATAGGTATACAAACTGAATTCATTGAAATGGTGCTCAAGACAATGCATGGAATCAGCCTTACACAAATCGTCTATATCAAATATTTATTGCCAATTTAACACAGAGGTCATAACCATTCGATTTACAAATATCCTTTGATTTGTACACGTGCTTTATGATCCACAAACACAAATTTCTGATTTGTAACTTGTTAGTGGGTTTTTACAAATAAATGTTTATTTGCAAAACTGAAAATTCTGTTTGTGAAGGGTGATTCAATCAATCAATCAATCAATTTTTTTTTATATAGCACCAAATCACAACAAACAGTTGCCCCAAGGCGCCCCACACCGCAAGGCAATGCCATGCAATAATTATGTAAAACCCCAACGGTCAAAACGACTCCCTGTGAGCAAGCTCCTATTCAGCATTGGTGGATCACCGAACTCACGCATTCCTCACTTTGCTCAGTTACGCAATATTGAGACATTCTCAGTGCAAAGCTGCAGTTGAGATCCACAAATATGTCAGTCGCTATTCACATTATTGGCAGAATTATTGGGGGGGCTGAGGGGGGCTTGGCTCATTATTGGGGGTGCTTAAGCCCCCCCTTGGCGCCGCCACTGTTGGTAGGCCTGTCTGTTTTTATTTAATGTTCTAGTCGTGCATTTTAAAAGATGCCAACATGGTCCAAGATGTGAGGCTGACTGGTCCTCACCTGTATCTATCAGCATCCTGAATATTCAGTGGATGTTGTTGTTGTTGTTTATGACTTGCTGATAGAAATTGTCTGAACCAACTCACTTGACTCCATTGCTCCCGTGCTTTCCCTGATAATTGCAGGGGATATTTGCATAATTTGATATGAAACAAGTGTCTGTGCTTCATATCGCTGCGCTATTACATACAATCTCAATTATTTCATATAATTTTTCATATTTTTAGTGCAAAAATATGTTTAATTTGACAGTTATGCAATGCAGTACGTTTTTTTTTTTTTGCACGTATTAATAATTAAAATGGCAAGTGTGCGCAAAAGTGCTTTTTGAAGGCCATAAATGAGCAATCCAACGTTTAAGTTCATAAGCTTCTTGGAGTTGCCTTTTAAAATTTTGTTATTTTCAAGTAAAACGAGAAAGTAATTTAGAGATGATCCTTGCGCACTTTAATGACAGTCCGATGGAGTTTTCAGTGATTTAATGTACTGTGGCACTTTGCGCAAAAATGTGCGCCATTCCAGACATGTGACGCATGTCTCCTTTGATGTGACCACTTGGAGTTTTTTTCTGTCCTTTGTGGACATGTACAAGTATCAACCTTGCAAATGTTTGTGTGCGGTAATCGCGTAATAAATGCGCCTTCATCATGTTTGTTTCAGCTGCGTAAAATGCGCTTTGATAAAGACAGTGGATGGCCGATAAGAGTTGAGAGCCGCAGTGTAATTAGTAACCAGGCCTGCCACCTGAACACTTTGATGTTTAGCAATCAATACTCTGCTTTTCACGACCCCACTGAGTGGATTTCGATCCTGCAAAATAGGCAAAAGTTGAATTTCCCTAATCAGATTTTTTTAAGTCGATGGGATTGTTTAAAATTGCATTACAATTGTGGCTCAGGCAGATGGTAAGAGTCATATTTGGGGATCTCCCAAAATAATAACTCTGTGGCTTTTTGGCGTTTCTTGGCACCGTTGATTGGTGCGTCAGACCCAACAGGACACCTGGAATTCACACCTTAAATCCACTCCTCCTGACCTCCTATTGGTCAGAAGGTCGCATATACGCGACATCGGCGCACGATGACAGCACAGCCAAACCATCATGCGTTTCAAGCACGTTCCGGTCGTGTTCCAGCCGTGCGCAAACAGCGCCATATGCCAAAACCTGGGTCTCAGCGAGGCGCACCAGGGAGCGCACATCCACGCGAGCGAGGATGTGCGTTCCCCGAGTTCAGGGCCTTCCAGTCCGCAGTCTGTGCACTCAGACTCCAGCTGCACCAGCCCAGAAACCAAATGTGCCTCCGCACCGCAGAGGGTCCGGAGGCCCCTGAACGCCTTCATCATCTGGACCAAAGAGGAGCGCAGGCGCCTGGCGCAGCTCAACCCTGACTTGGAGAACACGGATCTGAGCAAAATCCTTGGTAAGGAATGTCATTTGGAAGTGTGTGATATTATTGTGATCTCAAAGTGGTGGTGTGGGGAGCCGGATGAGGCCCAAGCTGGTAGTTCATAGGCCACTGCATGTTTTCTCATTAAATACAATTAAAGATCATTTTGAAAGGTTTGTGCGTGTATAAAGGACATTACAGTCAATAAATCCCGCTGAATGCGTGTGTCTTTCCCCCGCACATATTAATTTACTTGTGGCTACCTGTTAACAAATTAATTGCCTGAGCCATTGTAGCTTTTATTTGCAGATTAAAGACAAAACAATCAAAAAATATGGCCACTAAAAAAAATTGCGTCATATATTGATTTACTTATTTGCTTATTGTGGCTCAAAAGTTTTTAAATAAATAACTTATGCAAAAAAGTAAGAGCTAAAATAAATAAATAATAATGAATAATTAATTAATTAGTTGATTAATATGGGCATAAAGTTTTAGAGCTATGGTAAATAAATGATCATTTAGTTATATTTGTTATTTGTAATATGAATTATGTTTTTCTTTATTTGTTAAGCGTAAAATGTTTTTCAGACTAAATAAATTGATAAATAAATAAATAACCAATTATTTAATTTAATTTAATTTAATTCGCTTATAATGCGCCAAATCACAGCAAAAGCCGTCTCAAGGCGCCTTACATAAAACAAGGCAACATAAAATTTACGAAATAATGAAAAATGTCTAAAAAAATTCAAATACATAAATAAAAACAGAAAAGAATAAAACATAAAATAAAAACTATTCATAAGAAAGAGAATAAAAATGGGTTTTCAGTCTTGACTTAAAAATGTCCACAGACTCCGACTGCCTCACAGTCACAGGAAGACCGTTCCACAGGGTGGGTGCACGGTACGAAAAGGCTCTTTGACCTGCTGACTTCTTCTTCACCCTGGGAACACAGAGAAGTCCTGCATCCTGCGACCACAAAGCCCGGGCCGGCACGTAGAGTTCCACCAGATCAGCCAGATAAGATGGAGCCAGTCCATGAACAACCTTATAAGTCAATAAGAAAACCTTAAAATCTGCTCTCACAGAGATAGGGAGCCAGTGCAATGATGCCAAAATGGGTGTGATATGTTCAGACCTTCTGCTATGTGTCAGAAGTTTGGCGGCAGCGTTCTGAACCAGCTGAAGACCCCTGATGCTGGACTGCGGTAACCCTGAAAATAGAACATTACAATAATCTAGTCTAGAAGAAACAAAAGCAATGAATCATTGTAGGTTCATCATGTAGTGGTATAGAGGAGGATTTTAGTAAAAAAGAAGACCTGAAAGTTCAGTTACAATTTGCCAGAAGACACTGTACAAATTATCTGATTTATTGGCCCCAAACAGCATTTATATAAAACATTTCCTCTCTTTAAATAATGAATAATAGGTTTCAAAATGGTTTAAAACTAGTGCACTTGGTTTCAATGTGGAAGGTTCCGGGTTCAAACCCCACCCCTGCCACTTTTGTCCATGTAATGTGGAGTTGCGTCACGAAGGGCATCTGGTGTGAAACTTGCGCCAAATCACATGCAGATCCACCTTTGATCTGCTGCGACAACTCCGAGTGAAAAAACAAGGGAGCAGCCGAAGGGACTTACTTTTTTAAGCAGATACTGATACTTTGGATCAGATCAGGATCCCAGTTGATCTTTTTTTAATTGTTCTTTAAGTGGTCATCATAGGAGAACAGAAACGGGCTAACGACTCAGGTCATTTAAGTTTGATGCCACTGATTTAAATGATTAAATGGGGACTTTAAGACTAAATCATCCAGTAATGTTTTATCATAAGACAGACTGTTTGTGTTTCTGCAGGTAGGACCTGGAAGGCGATGTCTCTGGCTGAGAAGCGTCCATACATGCAAGAAGCTGAGCGTCTGAGGGTGCAGCACACCATCGACCATCCAAACTACAAGTACAAACCTCGTCGGAGGAAGCAGCTAAAGAAGAGCTCCAAACCTTCAGCTGCAGATGCCCGGGTCACCCGCCCCTCCCTCTGCAACGGTGTGCCCCACAACCTGACATACCTGCTCCACAACCAGCAACAAGCCTATACGCCTACTTACCCAACCCCCTCAGCTAACATCACCCCTTTGAGGAGCTATTCAGCCCCCCCTGCAGCAGCTTTTCTTGATGTAAGTCAGCCGGTGGCGTACCCGGGCCCACCAGTGTACCCTGTGGAGCCCCAGGTGTATTATGGAAAGCAGCACAGGCAGGTGCAGGAGGATTTATCCAGCTTTGCGGGTGCAGGGGGGCTCCGTGGGGAGCAGGGGGGCTCCAAGGTGTACGGCGGACAGTTTTGCTCAGCTGGACCCTCCCTGGAGTTTTACTTGGAACAGGTTCAGGTGGACATGCTGTACGATCTGGACCGCAGCGAGTTTGAACAGTACCTTTGTCCAGCAGTCCACAAGCCGGAGCCGGCTAAGCCCAGCGGCTACCAGAGCGGAAACAGATGAAGCCGCTCACTCGGCTGAAACAACCCCAAAACAAGCGTATTTATTTAAATTATTTCGAGTATTTTGGCCTGTCCAGGGTCAGTGCCCACAGGGATCAGCTCCAGCTCTCCCATGGCCCCTAACAGGACTAAACGGGTGCAGAGAGTGAATGAATGAAGTTCAGTGTTTCAGTGTTGAAAATGTGCGTTTGCTTTCACTGACTTTCTACTAGATTTCAATATCATGTAATGTCTCAAAAAATGTGAATCTTAAAATGACTGTGTGCTCATTCATACCTTAAATGTAAATGATATAAAAATGTTGAAATCAGATGCTTTTTAATTATTATTTTAATGTGATTGGGCACTATATGTTAAAAAGGTTCAAGTTAAAAATGGAAGTTGACTTTCTGTTTGGAACTTTTCTAAAATTCCAAACCTTATTTAAAGTATCTTATGGCAACATTTAAATTTTATTTTTTACAACCTGAGTCTCATTAAAACTTTGTTGGGAAATCAAGCCTGTGAGTGTTCTAATCACCTGTATTAATGGTGTTTCAGTTGTACTGTGGCTGAGTGTCAGTTTGGACATTTTGGCCGTATGACGTGTTTGTGTTTGTGTGTGTGTGTGTGTTCCAGCGTGCAGGTGTCTGAGTGTTGAGGACACCAGGAGCTGGAGAAGCCCACGTTTCATCTGTCTGTGGCAGATAGAGGGTTATTTTAGAGATGTGGGAATGGACCGGTTGTCTGCCTGGGTGGTTGCCATCCAGGAACCGAGGCGGTTCTTGGTTATTGGTGATATTAGTAAAATTCGACAGGGAGTATTTACCCACTGGTGGGACTTGGACTCAGACCTCCACTGAAGATTCATTGTCTGTCTGCTTTTGTTGATCATTGTTTAGTAAAATTGAAGAAAAAAAAGGAGATCTGAGAGCAAAAGGCACAAAATCATACACACATATACACACACACACTGCCATACTAATTCCTTGCATGTATTACATATTGGTGTCAATAAATGTTTTCTTATGAAATACATGAAAAAAAACAAGCTATATAATTAACTGACACATATGATGTACTTAAAAATTTTGTTATCTCCAAGCGGCGACCTGAGACCACTCGAAATGAGGCCTATGTGGAAGTGCAGTTCCTTGACTGGCCGGTTGAGGCTGGATCCAAAATAGAGCACTTTCCCGTAGGAGTCCATGTTAAAATGTCGAAATTTAAAGTAGAAATAAACATGGCTACAACCTGGTCCAAAAAAATGGTTTTGGTATCTATAGATAGTTTCCTCTTCTATAACAACTGTATGGGGGCTGATTTGTTTTTCTAACTTCTTAGTTTAAGACATTTTAAGCCATAAAGTTCTGTAAATTTGGGAGTGTGGTCACTTTGAGTGACTGTGGCTGAGGCCAGGGACCAGCGACTCCGCCTGTCGTATTTATCTCATAGTCTGCTCGATGCGCTGCTCCTGTCATTTAGAGTATTTCATTACAAACGCCTACAGTAATATGACTTTTGCAATGAAACTTCCTAATGGATCTTCTAAGACGTCTCTGTTGCAGTATTCACGCTGAGTGAAACTCATCAGATTTAATGTTGTTTGCTAAGGTGGAAGCACGTTTACCAGCTGTGGGTAACTTCACCTGTTAGTTCCACTTAATGCACAATTACTGAGAAAATATCCGGCACATAACTTTTAATGTCCACAAGAAAGTAAACCTCTAGGGGAACCACCATGCAGTCCCCAAAAATATGATTTAATAAACACCTGAAACCAGATTAGGTGACTCGAACTTGAAGAGAGGGCTGTGCTCAGGCATCTTTCGTCACTCATGGAGCCACCCACACTCCACCCCTTTAGCATTAATGAGTTCAGAATTCAACTGCTGTGAACATGGTGCCACCTACAACATCGACCAGATATGGGCTTCATTTTGGATGTTCCAGGTCTCTATAGAAAACTAATGGGTGACATCACGCAGGCTTTGTCCAGCATATACAGTGCCCTCCAAAAGTATTGGAACACTTAGTATTTCACACATTTTAATTTGTTTATGTCATTCCAACTACAAAAAATACAAAACATAAAAATTCATAAAGTTGTCTTCCTTAAAGTCAAACTGAAAACAAATTTCTACAACTTGATATAAATTAATTAAAAATATAAAAGCCAAGATGATGGGTTGCAAAAGTAACAGAACACTTTGGTATAATACCTGTAAATAAATCTGTCTTATTGCTAGTTTTCTTCAGACAAGTCAGGGGATGGATACATGAACATTTCCAAAGCACTGAATATGTCTTGGACTTTATTTACACCAATTATAAAGAAATACTAACAGTATGATACTCTATGGTAAATCTATGTGGAGTAGACTAGATAGATCTCAAAACTGAGTGATTGTGCAAGAAGGAGAAGAGTGAGGAAACCCACCAAGACACCCAGACAACCCAGAAGAAGTTATAGGCTACGGCTGTGGCTGTGATTGGAGAAATTGTGCACAGTGCATAGTTTGCATTTTTTTTTTTATCACCAGTTTATACAGCCTCATCATGTAGTATAGAGGGGGATTTTCGTAAAAAAGAAGACCTGAAAGTTCAGCTACAATTTGCCAGAAGGTACAAAATACACTGTACAAAATATTGTGCAGTGCATCCAAAAAGTATTCACAGTGGTTCACTTTTTCCACATTTTATGTTACAGCCTGATTCCAAATTGGATGAAATTCATGTTTTTCCTCAAACTTCAACATTCAATACCCCATAATGACGATGTGAAAAAGGTTTTTTTTGTTGTTGTTGGTTTTTTTTTGCCATTTTTGCTAATTTATTTAAAAAACCCCAAAACGAAGAAATCACATGTACTTAAGTATTCACGGCCTTTGTTATGAGGCTCAAAATTGAGTTCAGGTGCATCCTGTTTCCACTGATGATCCTTGAGATGTTTCTACAGCTTAATTGGAGTCCACCTGGGGTAAATTCAGTTGATTGGACATGATTTGGAAAGACACACACCTGTCTTCAAGGTCCCACAGTTGACAGTGCATGTCAGAGCACAAACCAAGCATGAAGTCAAAGGACTTGTCTGTAGACCTCCGAGACAGGACTGTCTCGAGGCACAAATCTGGGAAAGGGTACAGAAACATTTCTGCTGATTTGAAGGTCCCAATGAGCACAGTGGCCTCCATCATCCATAAATGAAAGAAGTTCGGATCCACCAGGACTCTTCCTAGAGCTGGTCGCCAGTCTAAACTGAGTGATTGGGGGAGAAGGGCCTTAGTCAGGGAGATGACCAAGAACCTGATGGTCACTCTGTCAGAGCTCCAGCATTCCTCTGTGGAGAGAGGAGAACCTTTCAGGACAATCATCTCTGCAGCAATCCACCAATCAGGCCTGTATGGTAGAGTGGACAGACAGAAGCCACTCCTTAGTAAAAGGCACATGGCAGCCAACCTAGAATTTGCCAAAAGACACCTGAAGGACTCTCAGACCACGAGGAACAAAATTCTCTGCTCTGATGAGACAAAGATTGAACTCTCTAGCATGAATGCCAGCCATCATGTTTGGTGGAAACGAGGCACCATCCCTATAGTGAAGCATGGTGGTGGCAGCATCATGCTGTGGGGATGTTTTTCAGCAGCAGGAACTGGGAGACTAGTCAGGATTGAGGGAAAGATGAATGCAGCAAAGTACAGAGACATCCTGGATGAAAACCTGCTCCAAAGCGCTCTTGACCTCAGACTGGGGTGATGGTTCATCTTTCAGCAGGACAATGACTCTAAACACACAGCCAAGATATCAAAGGAGTGGCTTCAGGACAACTCTGTGAATGTCCTTGAATGGCCCAGCCAGAGCCCAGACCTGAATCTGATTGAACATCTCTGGAGAGATCTAAAAATGGCCGTGTACTGATGCCAACCTAATGGAGCTTGAGAGGTGCTGCAAAAAAAAATGTGCAAAACTGCCCAAAGATTGGTGCACCAAGCTTGTGGCATCATATTCAAGAAGACTTGAGGCTGTAATTGCTGGCAAAGGAGCATCCACAAAGTATTGAGCAAAGGGTGTGAATACTTATATACATGTGATTTCTTAGTTTTTTATTTTTAATAAATTTGCGAAAGTTAAAAAAAAAAACCTTTTCATGTTGTTATTATGGGGTGTTGTGAGTAGAATTTTGAGGGAAAATGAATTTATTTTTGAATAAGGCTGTAACATAAAATGTGGAAAAAGTGGAGCGCTGTGAATACTTTCTGGATGCTCCGTATGTTGTACCTGTGTTATTTATATTGCCTGATTTAGAATCTTTTTTAAAATTATTGTTATTATTAGTAGTAGTAGTCTTGGTTGTCAGAGGGATGCACTCTGACAAGTGCTTTTCTAGCTTTACCCTGGCCTCTTACTGTTGAAGTTTTATCTGAAAAATCCTGGGGTACGTGAGAGAAACAAAAATATCAGCTGTGCCCAATGACCATTTCTGCCGTTGTTTATTGTTGATCATATTTTCACCTGAAACTCTTCTATCATCCACTTGTTTTTCCTTCAGGAAATTCCTGCAACTGGCCATTAGTTGTAGCTGAGGGGCCAAAGTGTGAGAAAAACAGCTTCACCTAACAGCTATGACATTAAGTCATCAAAACAGGGCAAATGATGCCTGAGAATGTGGCTAAAAACAGATTTATTGTCACAATATGTTTTTTTTTCTACCACATTTATGTCTTGTATTGCAGCATATTCTGCATTTCTCATTGCGCCGTTCTGTATCGTCATGGGAATAGAATTGACGTCAGATTTCTTCCGCTCATTCAGTGTCTGTGCTACAGAGAACCTACAGCGACATAACCAAAAGGAAAAACCCGTAACAAAACATGGAAGAATGTTGGCTGTATTCAGCACTATTAGGGACACACAAATGGACAATAAGGTAAATGATACAACATGAAGTGGAATATGTTTCACTGTGCTGTCTACATTTTTATGATCATATGATTTTTAAGGGCTTCAACGGTGGAGGAACCCACTCGGCTCCATTTTCACTTTCATACAAATGCATTTGCACCACCGCTCACAGCTTCATGGTGGAATGGAGATGACTGAAGAAAACTGGCTGTTTTACTTGTGTTACACTAAAGGGTGCAATTATTTGTGCAACCCATCATTTTGTAAATGCAAATCATCATTTTATATTTTTATTTCATTTATTCTATGTGCTTGATGGATATCTGTGAAAGTGGGGACGGTGCCTTACTCTCAAGTCTACGATTAAAAAAGTGGTCACAATTTTGCAGCTGCTCATCAGGATAAAGGTTGAACCTGTTTCCATCTTGATTTTGAATTAATGGCTTCCTCCAGCCTTCAAAGTAATGCTGGAGATTAAAAGTTCCAAAAAGGTCAAAGCATTTGAGGTGAGCTGTACACAGAATACTACAAATTCTAGGTCGTACAAATCTTTTTTTTTTTCTTTCTTGTAGTTGTAGACTCTCATCTGCTTCAAGCTTACTGTATCCAGGGGTAGGTCCTGGCAACAATGTGCTTCAAGAGCCTATTGGACGTCTTCCATCAGGGTGACAGGAAATGTTTGCAAGACTGCAGTGGGTCATACTGTTTGGAGGTGGTGCTGCTAAAAAAAAAAAAAAAAACCGAGGTGAAAATGGAAGAGTTCAAGATGCTGCAATTTTTGTTAGAAATGATAAGGATGGACAGGATTAGGAATGAACATCAGAGGGACAGTGCAGGTCAAGGTCTGGACATGTGCAGAGGAGGAATGTAGGGTATAGTCACAGAGGAACATGCAGAGGACAAGGTGAAATGGAAATGGATGATCTGCTGTGGTGACACCTATAAAGAAGAAGATCCTACAGCTGAGTCTTTGTCTGAATCGTCAACATATCTGTTATTCCATTAACACACACACACACATCAAAACAAACAAACTTTCTTGCCTTGTGACAATGTAATCTATATTATAATAGTCAAGTAGCCTCTGTGTGTGTGTGTGTGTGTGTGTGTGTGTGTGTGTGTGTGTGTGTGTGTGTGTGTGTGTGTGTGTGTGTGTGTGTGTGTGTGTGTGTGTGTGTGTGTGTGTGTGTGTGTGTGTGTGCATGTATGGCTTTGATCATGCAAAAACCGGGGAGAGCTGGCATTCGCTGTTTGGTATACTTATGTATTTTCGGTCAAGGATGATCGCTACGAAAACAGAAAGTTGATAGGACAAATATTTTTAGACAAATTAGCGATTTTAGCTAACCAGTAAACAATGGTCATTGTGCTGTAATGCACCATGGGAGTTTGCGGTTTTGAGGATTTAAATGCGGTTATTGTGGTCATGTTAGTTTAACAGTGTTGTTAATGATATTGATTTATTGGTTTTTTTTGTAGTTCAATTAGCTTAGTCAATTTAGTTGTGTTATGTTGCTCTTACCATGAGTGAGTTAAGTTTCATGTTAGTACCATGAGTGAAATGTGTAGTGGTTTTAATGTCTTCTGCCACCGTCTTTGTTTGTCACATGAAAAACACCTGTTTACAGCAGCTGTGCATGTATGCGTGTAACTTTGATCACAGACAAACTGTGGACAGTTGACATTTGCCGTTTGGTATGCTTATGTATTTTGGGTCTAAGATGAATGCTGTGAAAATGCAACATTGATAGGACATATATTTTTGAAGAAAGTACGGATATTAGCTAACAACACTGAACAATGGATGTTGCTAACTACTTTCTGGACTCACACGCCATTGCAGCAGAGGGCAATAAATCATCTTTGTATTAAAAGTGTGAGTGTGGTGAGTGATTTTATTTAGTAAGTTCAATGTAATTACATAATAATTAAAAAAAATACATGGACGACACAAAAGTGAAAACATTTATTTCCATTGTGGTCCTTTTAAAAATCAAATGACAAAACAGAAGTAAAAATAAAATATAATAATAATAATAATAATAATAATAATAATTCAATGTATTTCATTTATATAGCACTAAATCACAACAAAGCTACTTCAAGGCACTTCACACAAGTAAGGTCTAAACTTACCAATAATAATAATCATATTAATAGTGTGTGTATAGACAACAAGAACCTAAACAATCTCTAAATACACTAAGACAGTAAATTCTGGACTCACACGCCATTCCAACTCATAATACAAGCTTTGCTTAATTTATTACCACCCTTGAAAAATGTCAGCTACCTATTTAAACACTACCCAATCTAGAGCCCATGGATCCCCATGGGCAATGCGCTAGTTTCTTTTAATCTTGAATAAATATAGTTTTATCACCATCATACTATAATTTGACAAATGTTTGTATGTTTGTTTGTTTGCCTACCCCCTTGAGGTGCTTGGGCCAGTTTCACTCAAACTTGCTGTGTGCATATAACTTGACGTCAGAATTGCCCTTTATAGGTCGATGATCCCCACACTAGACACACATACACAGGTGGGTTTGAAAATTCCCCAGGTGGTATCAAATTTACCAAAGATCAATCAATCAATCAACTTTTTTCTTGTATAGCGCCAAATCACAACAAACAGTTGCCCCAAGGCGCTCCACATTGCAAGGCAAGGCCATACAATAATTATGAAACACAGTCTACGTCTAAAGCAACATAACCAAGGGATGGTCCAGGGTCACCCGATCCAGCCCTAACTATAAGCCTTAGCGAAAAGGAAAGTTTTAAGCCTAATCTTAAAAGTAGAGAGGGTATCTGTCTCCCTGATCTGAATTGGGAGCTGGTTCCACAGGAGAGGAGCCTGAAAGCTGAAGGCTCTGCCTCCCATTCTACTCTTACAAACCCTAGGAACTACAAGTAAGCCTGCAGTCTGAGAGCGAAGCGCTCTAATGGGGTAATATGGTACTATGAGGTCCCTAAGATAAGATGGGACCTGATTATTCAAAACCTTATAAGTAAGAAAAAGAATTTTAAATTCTATTCTAGCATTAACAGGAAGCCAATGAAGGGAGGCCAACACGGGTGAGATATGCTCTCTCCTGCTAGTCCCCGTCAGTACTCTAGCTGCAGCATTCTGAACCAACTGAAGGCTTTTTAGGGAACTTTTAGGACAACCTGATAATAATGAATTACAGTAGTCCAGCCTAGAGGAAACAAATGCATGAATTAGTTTTTCAGCATCACTCTGAGACAAGACCTTTCTGATTTTAGAGATATTGCGTAAATGCAAAAAGGCAGTCCTACATATTTGTTTAATATGCGCTTTGAATGACATATCCTGATCAAAAATAACTCCAAGATTTCTCACAGTATTACTAGAGATCAGGGAAATGCCATCCAGAGTAACGATCTGGTTAGACACCATGCTTCTAAGATTTGTGGGGCCAAGTACAATAACTTCAGTTTTATCTGAGTTTAAAAGCAGGAAATTAGAGGTCATCCATGTCTTTATGTCTGTAAGACAATCCTGCAGTTTAGCTAATTGGTGCGTATCCTCTGGCTTCATGGATAGATAAAGCTGGGTATCATCTGCGTAACAATGAAAATTTAAGCAATACCGTCTAATAATACTGCCCAAGGGAAGCATGTATAAAGTGAATAAAATTGGTCCTAGCACAGAACCTTGTGGAACTCCATAATTAACTTTAGTCTGTGAAGAAGATTCCCCATTTACATGAACAAACTGTAATCTATTAGACAAATATGATTCAAACCACCGCAGCGCAATGCCTTTAATACCTATGACATGCTCTAATCTCTGTAATAAAATTTTATGGTCAACAGTATCAAAAGCAGCACTGAGGTCCAACAGAACAAGCACAGAGATAAGTCCACTGTCCGAAGCCATAAGAAGATCATTTGTAACCTTCACTAATGCTGTTTCTGTACTATGATGAATTCTAAAACCTGACTGAAACTCTTCAAATAGACCATTCCTCTGCAGGTGATCAGTTAGCTGTTTTACAACTACCCTCTCAAGAATCTTTGAGAGAAAAGGAAGGTTGGAGATTGGCCTATAATTAGCTAAGATAGCTGGGTCAAGTGATGGCTTTTTAAGTAATGGTTTAATTACTGCCACCTTAAAGGCCTGTGGTACATAACCAACTAACAAAGATAGATTGATCATATTTAAGATTGAAGCATTAAATAATGGTAGGACTTCCTTGAGCAGCCTGGCAGGAATGGGGTCTAATAAGCATGTTGATGGTTTGGATGAAGTAACTAATGAAAATAACTCAGACAGAACAATCGGAGAGAAAGAGTCTAACCAAATACCGGCATCACTGAAAGCAGCCAAAGATAACGATACATCTTTGGGATGGTTATGAGTAATTTTTTCTCTAATAGTCAAAATTTTGTTAGCAAAGAAAGTCATGAAGTCATTACTAGTTAAAGTTAATGGAATACTCAGCTCAATAGAGCTCTGACTCTTTGTCAGCCTGGCTACAGTGCTGAAAAGAAACCTGGGGTTGTTCTTATTTTCTTCAATTAGTGATGAGTAGAAAGATGTCCTAGCTTCACGAAGGGCTTTCTTATAGAGCAACAAACTCTTTTTCCAGGCTAAGTGAAGATCTTCTAAATTAGTGAGACGCCATTTCCTCTCCAACTTACGGGTTATCTGCTTTCCTCTCCAACTTACGGGTTATCCAAAGATCAATCAGGGTTATGGTCATGTCTGCTTGTCCTTTTGTTGGCCTGCTCCTCCCAGATTCTTTAGCTGATTTCTACCAAACCTGATATGTCAATGAAGGCTGACCCAGAAATTTAATGTAAAAATTAATTTTAGCAAAGGTTGAGGTTACTGGGTCAAAGGTCAAAGTAACCCCTCCCAGGTGCTTTGACCAATTTCCAACAAACTTCATATGTGGAACCCCAAAGCTGCCATTAAAGAGTTTGTTTTGGTAAAGGTTCAGGTCATTGGGGTCAAAGGTAAAAAAAAAAAAAAAAAAAAAAAGATTTTTCACTCCAGTGTCCATCAATCTTGCCACACATATGTAGATGGGTTCTAGAATTGTGCAGCCAACATCAAATTTACCAAAGACTAATCACTGGGGTCAAGGTCATGTCTGTTGTACTCCTCTCAGGTCCTTTTGCTGATTTCTACCAAACGTGGGATGTCAATGAAGGTTGACCCCGAAAATGGCTTCAAAAAAATTCATTTTGGCAAAGTTCAAGGTTTCAATGTTTTAAGCCCTAAAACTGTTAAGTAATTCGATTTTGAACCCAATTTGGCTCAAATGTGGCACACGCTTAAGTGGATTCAAACATGTTTTGTAAAGGTCAAGGTCACCGGGGTCAACTTTCCGTCGCTCTTACTGTCTTCACACCCCACAAATTCTATTATGTCATGTTAAATGTTAAATGTTATGAGTCATGTTAAATGTTTTAAATTAGATTCATTATTCATAATCTTCTCTTGGCACAGCCTTCCTGCTTTGTGTGCACCTGATCAGATCTCAGAAGGGAAGCAGAGGACAACAACAACATTCCCATTTTTTCCTCTCAGCAATTTATGTCATCAAAGCAACATAACCTCTTAGTTGGTCATTCAAAGGCCAAATCCTCAGTGCAACAGAAATAACTGTTCCTCACGTAATCAACTTATTTATTAAAACTATTTTATGAACTGACTTTTTTTTGACAAATGTGGGATGTTTAATGACGAAGAATGTTTGGAATCGATGAAGAATGTGTGGAATCTCAGCAGCATCATTTGGAAAGAAGCATTCCTCAACCATAAAACAGTTTGGCTGTTAGAGATTAAATAAGTAAATATGCCAACTTTGTATGTCTAATATTGACACACGAATAGCTGGAGTTTATATTAAACCTAAAATTAGACGTGTGCTCACTTATGTGGAACATTCCTGAGATTTTGTGAGCCATAATTAGCTTTTCTTCTTTTGCCTCCCACCCAAAGGTCATCAATAATTTCCTGTCCAGAGGGCATTTTGGGGAAAATTTGAGACTGGTGTCTGCAGATAATGCTCATCCGACTATTATCCTGCAGGGACATCTGCACCGTCTGGAGCTGAGGAGGAAACTCGAACAGGAAGACCCCTGAAGTGGGACACTCAACAGTTTCTTATCCTAAAAGTACCAAAGAGAAGCTTTTACCGACCAAACTGGAGAGTGTAATTCCATTACGCCAACTTTCAGGCACTTCCATGAGATTGCACACTATGGAGAGAAAAACACATTCTGACTGAACAAAAAGCAAAATTATCTGACAGCAATTTACAGTATTAATGGAATATTATACAAAAAACAGCAGTCAGAGGTTTCTGACGTCCGCCAAGGGTTGATGAGGACTCAAAATAAAAGATATGTGATTCACATCCCTGACTTTACGTGGATCCGGATTCCACAACACAATGAAATAATTGCATACTGATCCAGAATGGTCCGACTGATCGAGATATCACAATCTGATATTTAATTCACAAGCTGAAACTAAATAGTGTCTTCCTGATCTTGGTTTTACATCGTGATGTCATATCTGTGAAGTAGTTTTGAAGTAATCCTTAAAAGTCTACAAAGTGAAATCCTAATCCAGATCCAGATCCAGATCACCTCCAAAACTTAATGGAGTCTTCTAAGGCCAAACACCAATGTGTGGTGAAAATTTGGTGAAAATTCATTAAGTAGTTTTGAGGTAATCTTCAAAATCTGTCAAAGTGAAGCATACAAATTGAAATCCTGATCCAGAATCCAGATCCAGATCACCTCCAAAATTTAATGGAGTCTTCCAGGCCGAACACCAATGTGTGGTGAAAATTTGGTGAAAATCCATTAAGTAGTTTTGAGGTAATCTTCAAAATCTGTCAAAGTGAAGCGTACAAATTGAAATCCTGATCCAGAATCCAGATCCAGATCACCTCCAAAATTTAATGGACCTGAATTTAATGGAATTCTATGGCCTAATATCTATCTGTGGTGAAAATTTCATCACAATCCGTGCAGTAGTTTTCACATAATCCTGCTAATAAATGCTAAAAAAAAAATGAGGTGGGCTTCATAGATAATTGGCAAAGCTTCTGGGGAAAATCTGGTCTTGTTAGGAGAGACGGCATCCATCCCACTTTGGATGGAGCAGCTCTCATTTATAGAAATCTGGCCAATTTTCTTAAATCCTCCAAACTGTGACTATCCAGGGTTGGGACCAGGAAGCAGAGTTGTAGTCTTACACACCTCTCTGCAGCTTCTCTCCCCCTGCCATCCCCTCATTACCCCATCCCCGTAGAGACGGGGTCTGCTCCCAGACCACCAATAACCAGCAAAAATCTATTTAAGCATAAAAATTCAAAAAGAAAAAATAATATAGCACCTTCAACTGCACCACAGACTAAAACAGTTAAATGTGGTCTATTAAACATTAGGTCTCTCTCTTCTAAGTCCCTGTTAGTAAATGATATAATTGATCAACATATTGATTTATTCTGCCTAACAGAAACCTGGTTACAGCAGGATGAATATGTTAGTTTAAATGAGTCAACACCCCCGAGTCATACTAACTGCCAGAACGCTCGTAGCACGGGCCGGGGCGGAGGATTAGCAGCAATCTTCCATTCCAGCTTATTAATTAATCAAAAACCCAGACAGAGCTTTAATTAATTTGAAAGCTTGACTCTTAGTCTTGTCCATCCAAATTGGAAGTCCCAAAAACCATTTTTATTTGTTATTATCTATCGTCCACCTGGTCGTTACTGTGAGTTTCTCTGTGAATTTTCAGACCTTTTGTCTGACTTAGTGCTTAGCTCAGATAAAATAATTATAGTGGGCGATTTTAACATCCACACAGATGCTGAGAATGACAGCCTCAACACTGCATTTAATCTATTATTAGACTCAATTGGCTTTGCTCAAATGTAAATGAGTCCACCCACCACTTTAATCATATCTTAGATCTTGTTCTGACTTATGGTATGGAAATTGAAGGCTTAACAGTATTTCCTGAAAAATCCCTTCTGTCTGATCATTTCTTAATGACATTTACATTTACTCTGATGGACTACCCAGCAGTGGGGAATAAGTTTCATTACACTAGAAGTCTTTCAGAAAGCGCTGTAACTAGGTTTAAGGATATGATTCCTTCTTATGTTCTCTAATGCCATATACCAACACAGTGCAGAGTAGCTACCTAAACTCTGTGAGTGAGATAGAGTATCTCGTCAATAGTTTTACATCCTCATTGAAGACAACTTTGGATGCTGTAGCTCCTCTGAAAAAGAGAGCCTTAAATCAGAAGTGCCTGACTCCGTGGTATAACTCACAAACTTGCAGTTTAAAGCAGATAACCCGTAAGTTGGAGAGGAAATGGTGTCTCACTAATTTAGAAGACTCACTAATTTAGAAGACTCATAACCATCCCAAAGACATATCGTTCTCTTTGGCTGCTTTCAGTGATGCCGGTATTTGGTTAGACTCTTTCTCTCCGATTGTTCTGTCTGAGTTATTTTCATTAGTTACTTCCTCCAAACCATCAACATGTCTATTAGACCCCATTCCTACCAGGCTGCTCAAGGAAGCCCTACCATTAATTAATGCTTTGATCTTAAATATGATCAATCTATCTTTATTAGTTGGCTATGTACCACAGGCTTTTAAGGTGGCAGTAATTAAACCATTACTTAAAAAGCCATCACTTGACCCAGCTATCTTAGCTAATTATAGGCCAATCTCCAATCTTCCTTTTCTCTCAAAAATTCTTGAAAGGGTAGTTGTAAAACAGCTAACTGATCATCTGCAGAGGAATGGTCTATTTGAAGAGTTTCAGTCAGGTTTTAGAATCCATCATAGTACAGAAACAGCATTAGTGAAGGTTACAAATGATCTTCCTATGGCCTCAGACAGTGGACTCATCTCTGTGCTTGTTCTGTTAGACCTCAGTGCTGCTTTTGATACTGTTGACCATAAAATTTTATTACAGAGATTAGAGCATGCCATAGGTATTAAAGGCACTGCGCTGCAGTGGTTTGAATCATATTTATCTAATATATTACAATTTGTTCATGTAAATGGGGAATCTTCTTCACAGACTAAGGTTAATTATGGAGTTCCACAAGGTTCTGTGCTAGGACCAATTTTATTCACTTTATACATGTTTCCCTTAGGCAGTATTATTAGACGGTATTGCTTAAATTTTCATTGTTACACAGATGATACCCAGCTTTATCTATCCATGAAGCCAGAGGACACACACCAATTAGCTAAACTGCAGGATTGTCTTACAGACATAAAGACATGGATGACCTCTAATTTCCTGCTTTTAAACTCAGATAAAACTGAAGTTATTGTACTTGGACCCACAAATCTTAGAAACATGGTGTCTAACCAGATCCTTACTCTGGATGGCATTACCCTGACCTCTAGTAATACTTTGAGAAATCTTGGAGTCATTTTTGATCAGGATATGTCATTCAAAGCGCATATTAAACAAATATGTAAGACTGCTTTTTTGCATTTACGCAATATCTCTAAAATTAGAAAGGTCTTGTCTCAGAGTGATGCTGAAAAACTAATTCATGCATTTATTTCCTCTAGGCTGGACTATTGTAATTCATTATTATCAGGTTGTCCTAAAAGTTCCCTGAAAAGCCTTCAGTTAATTCAAAATGCTGCAGCTAGAGTACTGACAGGGACTAGAAGGAGAGAGCATATCTCACCCATATTGGCCTCTCTTCATTGGCTTCCTGTTAATTCTAGAATAGAATTTAAAATTCTTCTTCTTACTTATAAGGTTTTGAATAATCAGGTCCCATCTTATCTTAGGGAACTCATAGTACCATATCACCCCAATAGAGCGCTTCGCTCTCAGACTGCAGGCTTACTTGTAGTTCCTAGGGTTTGTAAGAGTAGAATGGGAGGCAGAGCCTTCAGCTTTCAGGCTCCTCTCCTGTGGAACCAGCTCCCAATTCAGATCAGGGAGACAGACACCCTCTCTACTTTTAAGATTAGGCTTAAAACTTTCCTTTTTGCTAAAGCTTATAGTTAGGGCTGGATCAGGTGACCCTGAACCATCCCTTAGTTATGCTGCTATAGACTTAGACTGCTGGGGGGTTCCCATGATGCACTGAGTGTTTATTTCTCTTTTTGCTCTGTATGCACCACTCTGCATTTAATCATTAGTGATTGATCTCTGCTCCCCTCCACAGCATGTCTTTTTCCTGGTTCTCTCCCTCAGCCCCAACCAGTCCCAGCAGAAGACTGCCCCTCCCTGAGCCTGGTTCTGCTGGAGGTTTCTTCCTGTTAAAAGGGAGTTTTTCCTTCCCACTGTTGCCAAGTGCTTGCTCACAGGGGGTCGTTTTGACCGTTGGGGTTTTTCCGTAATTATTGTATGGCCTTGCCTTACAATATGAAGCACCTTGGGGCAACTGTTTGTTGTGATTTGGCGCTATATAAATAAAATTGATTTGATTTGATTTAATGGTCAGACAAATAAACAAATAAATAAATAAATGCAGAGGATTTTATTATGTCCTTGGCAGATGTAATAATGGATGTTTATTCATTCGTGCTCCTCATTGAATGGAACATTCCATCTTTCACCTCATGAAATATTCTTTCCATTTCCCAAATGAAAAAAAACATTAATTATTTGTTTTATATAACACCTAAAATACATCCTTTTCATCCATCTATCCATTTTCTTCCATTTTCCATTTTCTTCCATTTTTTTCTTCTTTTCATCAACCCCCCCCCCCCCCCCCCCCCCCCCAGCTCTTCCGGGGGAACCTCGAGGCGTTCCCAAGCCAGCTGCGAGACATAGTCCCTCCAGCGTGTCCTGGGTCTTCCCCGGGGCGTCCTCCCGATGGGACGTGCCCGGAACACCTCTCCAGCGAGGCGTCCAGGGGACATCCCAAAAAGATGCCTGAGCCACATCAGCTGGCTCCTTTAGATGTGGAGGAGCAGCGGCTCGACTCCGAGTTCCTCCCGAGTGACCGAGCTCCTCACCCTATCTCTCAGGGAGTGCCCAGCCACCCTGCAGAGGAAACTCATCTTGGCTACTTGTACTCATGAGCTTGTTCTTTCGTTCATGAGCCAAATCTCATGACCATAGTTGAGGGTCGGAACGTAGATCGATCGGTAAATCGAGAGCTTTGCCCCCCAGATTGCAACCTGTCATAATAGTGCTCACTCACTGTGCATCATATATTGCAGAAATGAACTTTTTTCCTACAACAGCTGTGATCGATAAAATCTTACCTAATATTTGATATTTTATTAATTTATAAACAAGAGAAAAGGGACTTACATTTTGGTGTGCATCACTGGTCCTTTGAGGTCAAGAGGTTCCAAACAGTCCAACACAAACTTTAAATAGCAATCCAATCCAAACAATGAATCTTATCAGCCTTGATAATATTAACATCTCTCACGGTCTTCAAATGATGACGTAGTCCGTACCCGAAACCGTCCATTGACATCTTTGTGTACAGACTACTTTCCTCAGTCCAGCAAAAAATTGCAACAGAATGTCACTATCAACTGATAGTGTTTCTACTTCAGCTAGACACGTCCCAGTGAATACCGCAAATGCCTCCAGACATCTTACAGCATACTGGATTTTTGTTGTTGTTTTTTGTTTGTTTGTTTGTTTTTTTTGTGTTAGAAGAATAAGCACCATCAATGCATTCTTTCAAATCGTCATCTGTCACCAATATAAACCCCACCATGTTTGTTTTTAAGATAAGCTGCTGGTGTGAGTGCACGGTGGTCGCGGCACGCAATGGTGCAAAACGTATGGAACCAAAATTGCACAGTAAATGGACTAAAATGGCAAATGGGATGAATGATCAATATCACATGACATAAAACCACAAATCAAATGACAAGGACGTATTTAGGCGTTATATAAAGTGGATTACATGACAAGCTAGAATGGCACTTAGAGAGCAGAAACCTCTGCCAACAAACCAGATTTCACCTGTTCATAGACAAGAGCACTCTACATACGCCTGTTTTTTTAATTCATCTTTTATTTACATTTAAAAAAGAGGTTTTTGTTTTCAACTGTGGGTTGTTTTATCTGCTTCTTGGCAGGATTACGTAAAAACTACTGAATCAATACTTGGTGGAAGTGGATCCATTTTCGGAGGCGGCTCCAGTGTATGTAAGTTTTTTTACATAAAGAAAGCAAAAAAAAAAAAAAAAAAAAATCTTTAATACTCCCCCCATTTTTCTTCATCATCAGTGAAAAATGAAAGATGTGACTTTACCATTGCAAACATTTGTAGAACAACAAAATACAAATTATAAATTTATGATGATTACTGTTGTTAATAAAAATTAACTGGTCATTAAGTTACAAACCTCATTTTGAATTTGGACAACAATAATGCCAATAAACAGTCACAGCATGATCAATATAGCTATCAAATGAGCTGGAACTGTGTTTGATTAGATTTTTTTTTTTTTAATGCAAATTTTTTAAATAATTGAACATTTCTGGTGTTTGCTCATCAAATATCTTATGCAGACTGAAATGCGATGCATTTGTCGTGCATCATTCAGGCCAGATTACTGTGCAGGGACATAACGTCACGCCTTTTTCCTCAGTGTCTCTCGGTGCTTTATGACTCAGTCTGCAAACATGTGAGTTCATCTGTGGAGCGGTGTGTGTGTGTACACGCACATGTGTGTGTGTGTAAAAAATGTTTCTGCACACTGGTTAAAGACTATTCCAGATGCCCTGTGCCCACAGAAAGGAATCAAACTGTGTGCCTGCACTTGAGATCCTCCAAGACTTTATTGCTTTTTGTTATTTTGCATGTGTATTTCCTTTTTGTTTTCCCTTACATTTAATGGACATTATTGCTGTTCATCTCACTCAGCACACTATCTGAAGGCCAAACGTATGATTCTGTCCAGTCAGCGATGCAATTCAGCCATTCAAGATTTGTTGGTTTTACTCCCCGTTTCTTCATGCAGTGTTTTTGACAGGTGCGCTAAACAACACAAACCTGTGCACTAACTGCTGCAAGCTGATCCAGGTGCAAGGATTCATGATAAATGATGAAGCGGAAGAACCCAAAAGAACTGGTGTCACAGACCGAACGGTCTACCCCTAAAAATCACTCCGCCTTTTGCATGTGCGCATGCGTCACTTCAGACCACAGCAGCACGTCTGAACCAGAGTCTCTTCACCCAAAGTCATCAAATGGATTAATGGAATTATTAACCATCAGATGATAAAGGTAAAACCTCTTAAATCATTCTAAAGTCTGTTTTAAGCAGAAACAAGGCCATTTTAAGCAGAAACTCAATGAAACGCATGAGCAAGCAACTCATTTAGCCGCGGTGCTCTGATCGCTTCTGCCGCCTTTTATGATGAAATAATGCTGAATTTATGTGGAAATGATTGTTGTACAAAAGCTTCAGGTATCTGTCACTGAGATAGATGATGACTCGAGTGCAGTTTGAAGCAGAAACGAGCAGACATGGGGTCAAATACTTTGCATTGTATTTAAAAACAAATACTTTAGATTTTGAGCATTTCAAATACAAATACAAATACTTTCTATGAACTATAAACAACAAATCAACACAAAAACTGATAAACTACTGATACTATTGATAAGTAAAGGATTGAATGTTTTATCACAAATTCACTATTATAATATCACAGGCAATAATCAAACTATCACAATATATATTCTGTTTCCATCAATATTGCATCCATTTGTATCCACCATATCACAAAACAATAATAAAATGTCATATCTTCTCATCTCAGCATATTGTACACTCAACAAAAATATAAACGCAACACTTTTGGTTTTGCTCCCATTTTGTATGAGATGAACTCAAAGATCTAAAACTTTTTCCACATACACAATATCACCATTTCACTCAAATATTGTTCACAAACCAGTCTAAATCTGTGATAGTGAGCACTTCTCCTTTGGATAATCCATCCCACCTTACAGGTGTGCCATATCAAGATGCTGATTAGACACCATGATTAGTGCACAGGTGTGCCTTAGACTGCCCACAATAAAAGGCCACTCTGAAAGGTGCAGTTTTGTTTTATTGGGGGGGGGGATACCAGTCAGTATCTGGTGTGACCACCATTTGCCTCATGCAGTGCAACACATCTCCTTCGCATAGAGTTGATCAGGTTGTCAACTGTGGCCTGTGGAATGTTGGTCCACTCCTCTTCAATGGCTGTGCGAAGTTGCTGGATACTGGCAGGAACTGGTACACGCTGTCGTATACACCGGTCCAGAGCATCCCAAACATGCTCAATGGGTGACATGTCCGGTGAGTATGCCGGCCATGTAAGAACGGACATTTTCAGCTTCCAAGAATTGTGTACAGATCCTTGCAACATGGGGCCGTGCATTATCCTGCTGCAACATGAGGTGATGTTCTTGGATGTATGGCACAACAATGGGCCTCAGGATCTCGTCACGGTATCTCTGTGCATTCAAAATGCCATCAATAAAATGCACCTGTGTTCTTCGTCCATAACAGACGCCTGCCCATACCACAACCCCACCGCCACCATGGGCCACTCGATCCACAACATTATCAGAAAACCGCTCACCCACACGACACCACACACGCTGTCTGCCATCTGCCCTGAACAGTGTGAACTGGGATTCATCCGTGAAGAGAACACCTCTCCAACGTGCCAAACATCAGTGAATGTGAGCATTTGCCAACTCAAGTCGGTTACGACGACGAACTGGAGTCAGGTCGAGACTCAGATGAGGATGATGAGCATGCAGATGAGCTTCCCTGAGACGGTTTCTGACAGTTTGTGCAGAAATTCTTTGGTTATGCAAACCGATTGTTTCAGCAGCTGTCCGAGTGGCTGGTCTCAGACGATCTTGGAGGTGAACATGCTGGATGTGGAGGTCCTGGGCTGGTGTGGTTACACGTGGTCTGCGGTTGTGAGGCTGGTTGGATGTACTGCCAAATTCTCTGAAACGCCTTTGGAGACGGCTTATGGTAGAGAAATGAACATTCAATACACGAGCAACAGCTCTGGTTGACATTCCTGCTGTCAGCATGCCAATTGCACGCTCCCTCAAATCTTGCGACATCTGTGGCATTGTGCTGTGTGATAAAACTGCACCTTTCAGAGTGGCCTTTTATTGTGGGCAGTCTAAGGCACACCTGTGCACTAATCATGGTGTCTAATCAGCATGTTGATATGGCACACCTGTGAGGTGGGATGGATTATCTCAGCAAAGGAGAAGTGCTCACTATCACAGATTTAGACTGGTTTGTGAACAATATTTGAGGGAAATGGTGATATTGTGTATGTGGAAAAAGTTTTAGATCTTTCAGTTCATCTCATACAAAATGGGAGCAAAACCAAAAGTGTTGCACTTATATTTTTGTTGAGTTGTATCTCAATCACAATAACGCGGAGCTTATAGTTTTCTGGTGTGTCTCAACACGGTGTCACAGAGATTCCCAAGTTTCAAAAGTATTTGAAAAAGTATTTGTAAAAGTATTTGGACATACTTGCGATTGGTGATGTATTTGAAATACAAATACAAGTACTTTGAATTCAAAATCAGAAAATACAAATACAAATGCTCCAAAAAATGTATTTAAGTATTTTCAAATACAAATGCTTTTGTATTTGGCCCCTTGTCTGGAAAGGAGGTGTTAATCCGTGAACCGCATCATCTGGGGGACTGATTTGTAGGGGGACTGTTTGGGCTGTGATACCAGATCTGAGCCAAACCACACCTCTTTTTTTTCAGGGTGTAACTCTGAAGATTGAAGAGTATAAACCCAAACCAGAAACTCAAACAAATGTAAACAGAGTTGAGTTTTAACATTTGAATTAGGACTTTCTGAGGAGTGTAATAATTCACAGATATGAATCAGGAATCCATTTTAAAGTAAACAATACAACTACATCGATTTTCAGACCCCTGGATCAATATAAATGCACTATGAGCCGATCAATGGCTCACTTTTAACATTAGATGTTATGCCACTACTTCCTCATTGTCAGTCTCTTAAACGAGACTCTCGCTGGTTCAGGATGAGAAAGTAAATTTAAGTGCTTCTTAAAGCACACTGGAACAGTTAGACTATTTTTCCTGTAGAAGAAATATTGAGAGCGAGAAGTTGTGATCATGTAACTTCAGTTTGAATTGCTGGCAATGCGGTGGTGTTGTTGGTGCAGTTTTGCAACCTTTTTGGCAGCCACAAAGATAACCACCGCTCTTGTTAAATTCCTATTCTTACTTTTGTGCTTCTGCACATCTGTGTCTCTTCTGGCAGGTGCACCACTGCCTCATCTTTGCTGCACAACAGCCTTGAATTGTAACAAAATAAAGAAGAAAATTAAGGAGATCAAACCAAGGGGAGGTGATGACTTCAACTTAGTATCTTCTATGCTGCACTTTCTGCTACTGCATCGAGTGCTGCCCCCAGTGGTAAACAAAAGTCGATGTGCTGCAGCACAGTAGTAAAAACCTGAAGACAGTCCCTGCTTTTTCATGTAATATATATTTGACAGTAAGCAAGGCCACTTTTAGCTTTTTCTGTAAAATAAATATGTATATTAAACAAAGAACTGTATCCATTGCATTGTATTGCACAGAATCAAATTGTCCCTTCATTAAAAAGTAATGTCCCTGAATTGTATCATAGGCCGTGTACTGAGATACGTCTGTATGTTTAACACAGCAGTCAGAAGCTGCCTGTTTCTCCTTGTTTATGCTCCGTGACACGCCTCTCAGAGCGCATCACAGAGCTGCTCTTACAGTACGCCTGTTTGTTTCCTCACCACGACACAATACATTGTGAACCTGCTGCTTTAGGTCAAAACTACATTTAATATTAAGCATTTTAATTGTGAAGCATTTCAGCCAGAGCTAAGCAGTGCGGGACCTGGTTAGTACTTGGATGGGAGACCTCTTTGGAACACCAGCGGCTGTGTGTGTTTCTTCAGGTAAAACTGGAGTTGCGTCAGGAAGAGCATCCGGTGTAAAACTTGTGGCAACTACCAATGCGGATCTGGCTGTATCCGCTGTGACGACCCCAAACACAAAATGGGAGCAGCTGAATGGACAACAACAACAACAATGTAGACCAAAAACTATGTGGGGAGGTGGGAAGATGTAGAAGAGAGTACTCTGAAGGGTAACAAGCGAACTAGGTCTGGATTAGGGTTAGGTTTAGGGGTAAGGGTAGGCTTAGCCCCAGGCCCAGTTCACACCTGGGGCTAAGTTCGAATTGGGTCAAGCTCTCCAGGCAAGTTCATGTCCCTGGATTCCATACTCTGAAGCAGATGAGAGTCAACGTTAGTCCGCTGCAGGTTACTTTCCTTAGCCGAGCCTAGCAACCATTTACAGCTGGGTGGACTGGGTTGATGCAGATGAAGTGTGGTGTCTAAGGACCCAGACAGGTAGCATTACTAGGAATTAAACCCAGGTCTACATACTGGTAGCCCAGCGTCCATCCCATTCAAGCAGTGGGGCATAGACCAAAAGCAAACAAAACAAAACAACAACAAAAAACCCTTTTGTGCAGGATCAGGTTCTGTTTTTTTTTTTAAAGACAACTTGAATTAATGTAGCTTCTTCACCCCACACATTTTAAACAAGTTCACAGGTCCAGTCAGACCTCCACTAGATTGCAACCTGTCATAACAGTGCTCACTCACTGTGCATCATTCATTCATTCATTCATCTTCTACCGCTTAGTCCAATTAAGGGTCGCGGGGGCGCTGGAGCCTATCCCAGCAGTCATAGAGCGCGAGGCAAGGTACACCCAGGACAGGATGCCAGTCTGTCGCAGGGCCACAAACGGACAAACAAACACACACACACACACACACACACCTACGGACAATTTTTTTTAAAGATTCCAATCCACCTAACCCGCATCTCTTTGGATGTGGGAGGAAACCAGAGCACCCGGAGGAAACCCACGCAAACACGGGGAGAACATGCAAACTACACACAGAAAGGCCACAGGAATTGAACCCAAGACCTTCTCGCTGTGAGGCAACAGTGCTAACCACTAATCCACTGACTGTCCATCATATATTGCAGAAATTAACTTTTTTTTTCCTACAACAGCTGTGATCAGTAAAATCTTACCTAATATTAATTGCTCATTGCGAATCCCAAAGTGCTTCAGTTGTCACACTTCATGGCTGTAATTCATACTTCTACTTCCCTGGATCCCTTGATAACCAGTAGAATGAAACGCCTGCTCTGTCTATGTGAGTTTAGCACAAGTCGGCATACATGATCCAAAATGATCTCGAATAGTCAGCAAAAACAGCTGCTAATGCAATGATTGATCAACAGACTGATGGATGTTATTACATGACCCTTGACCTATTGCTTTTAAGACTGAAGGGTAAGAATATGGTTAGGAGTTGTTATGACTGCAGGGCCTTTTGTACTTTCACTGAGGATTGCACTCTAGTTTGTTAGCCTTTGTTTGCCATATTTTATCACACCTTTGCAAGCACTTAAACCCCCCCGTTCTGTCCCCTTGATCTTGATTTCTCTTGATCCGCCACTGGAGTGCATGTGTTTGCTTGTGAAACAATACAACATTTCCATACAGTTGCAGCCCCGGTATTAAAGTCTTTCCCTCCCACTCCTCTGCTGCAGCCTCATCCGTTGGCACCTGTCGGTTTATGCCGACACCCCTGCTGACTGTCTCAACAGGAGAAAGCTAACAGCTCCCCAGACGCCTCAGCAGGTCATGGACTGTGTGCGTGCTGCAAAACGGTAGCACCTGAGCGCAAAGCATTATGTGCTGAGCGGCTGTAAAATGATTATAGATTTAATGGCGTGGTGTGATGATTGCTGCAAAGATTTTAACCTCTTATCTCCACATTCAGAGGTGTTTAGAAACACAACATTGAGGACCGCATGTCACAAAAATCACAGTAAAAGTTTCAGGCATCATTTTGACTGATTGCAAGTCAGTTTTAAATGTTCCTTTACAGCCAGTTCAAACATAATATGACTTTTAATTTCATTTTAAATTACCCACACAGGCCACTTCATTAGGAACACTTGTTGAAGTGCTCATTAATGCAAATGCTTGTGGACAGAGTCCATGTGATCAACAGGATCTGCTGCAAACCGACCATGAGAATGGAGAAGTTATTCAAGTAGGACATCTCAAAAGGTCATAAACAGCCACGAATGAATGATGAGTTGGTTAAATTTTGTTACAGGTCCAAATCAAGAGGTAGATGCTGAATGTAATCTTTGATATGATTCATTGGATCCTTAAGCAGAATTGCTGATTAATCCAGTAAACAGGTTTAACATCAAGGTCTACTCATTGATCTTGATTCCTCACCCCTAATTATAGGATCAAAGCAATCAGGATTTAAGATGAAAGATCTGAACCAAAGATGAGTGATCACAGTAAAAGGTCAGCAATCAGAATATACATTCAACAATCAGGATCAAAGGCCAGTAATCTGGACCCACCTTTTGATCCTAATTCCTTTCAATGTAATTACAGGATCAATGTGCTCAGAATGTATAATGATTGCTCAGGATCAAAGATCAGAATCAGAGATGAGTTATCAAAATTTAGCAATCAGGATTTACGTTTCTGGATAAAAAAGGAGAATCAAAGATGAGTGATCAGAGAGTCAAAGGTCAGCAGTCAACATCAAAATCATCAGATAGGATCAAAAATGAATGATGAATTATCCTCCAATCAGGGTCAAGAGCTTAGTCAATGTTGAGTGGTTATAGTCAAAGGTCAGCAATCACCAGTTAATTTCAGGAATCAGGATCAAGGGTTGCGGCACAGTGGGTTAGGGGTTAGCACTGTTGCCTCAGAGCAAGAAGGTCATGGGTTCAATTCCCAGCTGTGACCTTTCTTTGTGGAATTTGCGTGTTCTCCCCGTGTTTGCGTGGGTTCTCTCCTGGTGCACCAGCTTCCTCCCACATCCAAAGACATGCAGGTTAGGTGGATTGGAAACTTTAAATTGTCCGTAGGTGTGCATGTGGGTGTGAATGTGTTTGTATGTGTATATGTGGCCCTGCGACAGACTGGCGTCCTGTCCAGGATGTACGCTGCCCCACGCTCAATGACTGCTGCTGGATGGTCTCGAGCCCCCTGTGACCCTTAATTGGAGTAAGCAGTTGAAAATGAGTGAGTGAGTGAGGATCAAAGGTTAGTGATCAGGATCAGCCATTTGATCCTGATGCCTTTCAACCTAACTTTACGATCAAATTAATCAGGAACTAATACGAGTGACTGGTATCAAACATCCTCATCAAAGATGAGTGATCAAATTCAAAGGTCAGCAATCAGCATGGACATTCAGCTATTAGGATTAAAGGTCGGCAATTCAAATCAAAGTTCAGGATCAAAGATGAGTGATCACAGTCAAAGCTCAGGATCTAAGTTCAGCAATCTGGAATAAAGAGAATCAATGATTTATGATCAGAATCAAAACTGAGTGTTTAAGATTCCATGTTTGTGTAGCTGCAGGTGTGATTTTATCCAGATCTGATAGACAGAAATGCATGTGCAGACAGCTCTGAAGAATCGGATTTTGGTTTGGAGCTTCATTTAATCTAAAGGAGGCCCTGGCAGAGGTATGTTCTTTCTGAGAGCTCTTATTGTTAAATCTATTTTTTCTTTACTCCACTGCTGCACAGTTTGCAGCACTCTTCATTTTTACCGGAGTCAAAGGGGAGTTGTTGCCAACATTAAGGTTAGCAGGAAAAAGCTGATTCAACATCCATAAGTAACCGAGGCCGAGATAAATGTGAGCCGAAATAGGTTCAAGATAAGCCCAAGATGTCAGAGAAGTGGCCTTGATTTTGAGGCTTGGGTAGACCTGCCCTGGCAGGTAATGCTGAGAAAATAGAGCTTGATTGACAGCGTATTGTTGAGCCTGTGGGGGAGTTCTTCTCTCAGGACGTAGCCTCACTTCCCACATTCAGACGCTCCCAGGAGGAGAGCAGTGCGCCTTTTAACTTTTTATATTTGTGCAGTGTTTGTAAAGGCCACATTCCCTGCGCCTGGCTGCAACCTGTGTTATTCTTCCTGTGCCGTTTGGCCCGCTCGCAGCTGGAAGGTCAGGAAATCTTAGCTGGCAAACAACTTCACATATGTCATCAGTGATTACAGGGCCGCAACGCCCGGCCGTGCACCGTATTGGAGGACTCGTGCCCAGGACCGAGCGCGGGAGGGTCCCCCGAGGACGCGGCTGCATGCCGACTCCTCGATCGTGGCCTCGCTTTTGGATCCATGCAAGGAACTCGCTGTGCGAGTCCGCGGAGTCACCATGAGCGGTTTCCTGTGGAGAAACCGGAGAGGAAGCTCCACCAGGATGAAGTGGCCAGTAACCAGCACTACTTTCAATTTCTTTTTTTATCTCTCCTCTTAGAAGACAAATTCTCCAACAGCCTGCTATATGCAAATCATGGCAACATGTGAAGACACAGAGAGAGAGAGAGAGAGAGAGAAAAAGAGAGAGAGAAAGAGAGAGAGAGAAAGAGAGAGAAAGCCTTAACCCATGATTTTAGTGTGAATTTAGTTTATAGAGCAGCTGAACATTATGTACATTTCTTGCACATGCTGTTAACTTAAAAGTCATGTTGGATAAAAACAGCCAAATGCATAAATGCAAATAACAACCTGATCATTTTCCCTAAGTGATAACAGTGTGCAACTTCTACAGCAAAATCCTACATCTGTTAGAATGGCCTAAGCAGAGGGTCACCCCTCTGGGTCTGGTCTGCTTGAGGTTTCTTCCTCCTTATCACCAGAGGGAATTTTTCTTTTCCACTGTCTCCTGTGTGCTTGCTCAGGTGGGGTTGGTAAGGTAAGATCTCACTCGTATGAAGCACTTTGAGGCAGCTATATCATGCTATACAGATTAAATAAATTGAATTGAATTGAATTCATGTGGTGGAAACTTGCTCACACACTTTATGATGTTGTAGAGAAATACTATAGCCTTGTTTCCACTGAAACATTAGAACATTAACTGATGAATTATCCTCCAAACAATCCAGCAAACAGAAAGAAACCTTTATGGATGTAGTCATTTTGCTATAGCGCAGTTTTTCAACAATTGTGAGCATATTTGTTATGAAATATTAACTAATTTCCCACATTATACAAGTTATGGTTTTATTTTTGCTGTTGTCTGCATACATGTTTGTCAGCAGGATATCTTAAAAGACCACAAATCGACTTCATTCCATTTTTGTGATGAGGCAGGTCTTGAGACAAGTAAGACTTGATTAAATTTTGGTGCTTTGAACTTTGACCTTTGATCTTGATAGTGCCTTTGATGTTAACCTTTGATCTCTGGTACTGATTTCTTTGATCCTATAAACAGAATTGCTAATTCATTCGGTTTCTACTTTTTCAGCCGGTGGAAATGTGCTCCCACAGCTTACAGTTTCTGGCTACATAAAATATTATAGTGTTCATTGCTTCCTCTTTCCTGCGCTGCCACTTTCCCAGGGAGAGGAGCGTGAAGAGCAATCTGCAGGGATCAGCAACGATCCGGCCTCCCATTGTATGTGTGCGTTTGCTCGGTGCAAGAGAACAAGGACAGTGAGGCTACAAGAATACAATAGGCTCATATTTATTTACTGCTTAGCGGCAGCCAGGGTACCCCCCTCCCCCCCACCCCACCCACTGATAGCAGCCTTACGGTAATAAACTTCCAATAAAGATCTCCCAGAGGACAAACGGAGGCGAGACTCCTAGACTCTGGGATGTTGTTGTTGGTGGTGTTTTTTTTTTAATCATTGTCAACTTTCCCCCACTTAAACACTGAATCCGCCGAGACAACAAAATCCTCATCTTAAATTTGTGATGTCACAAATGTCAGTTCTATTTTCTATCAATCATACTCGATCTCGATTGATGTGTCCTCACTCAGTATGGCTTTTCTTGAGACATTGAAAGTGTTGGAAATACTTAAAAATCAGCAATTGTTTTGATGTCTAGTGGACATCAGAGAGAAAAATCTAAATTTTGACGTTTGACCCCAATGATTGACCATTGGGAAATTGGACCTTGCCTAGGCAGTTCCACAGCAAACTTCGATTTGTGTGCCAAGTGTAGTGGGCATCAGATTGAAAAATTATACCTTTTGACCTTTGAACCCAGAGACCTTGACCTTTGCCACAACAAACCCTTTAAGGCAATTTCTAGGGTAGACCATGAGCCATATAATAATTTTGGTGGAAATAAGCCAAAGGACATGTAGGCTATGGGCCAGACCCCTGAAAGTGGGCGTATCACCACCACCTATGGTAGTATAACCTCCCACCTATAATTCCCTAGGTACATATCCCTAGTTAGTATTTATGTATGATAGTCATTACACCCTGGTAGCTATAACCAGGTGCAGGTGAATGGAGGCTTAATCAGGGGCAACATTTAAAAATGCTCCAATTATATTGAAAAGTATACTGCATTATTTGTCTGATCATAACGATTCCAAAAAGGTTTAGTTTGGACTATCTAGGACTGAATGTTTTAGAGTTTATTGGGTTAAAAATAGCAATAATCGTAGCATAGGTCAGTTTCACTTTGTATAGGGGTCAAAAGTTCAGGTTGCTCCACTTCATTTATTAAGAAAGATGCAAATTATTGGTTGAGTTAATAGGATTCTAAAAATGATTAGCTTGCGCCATCTGTCATGCTTAGTTATCATGTTACGGGGTAACATGTGTCATAGAATCCAATGGATGTTGATCTTGTTAGACCATTACGTTGGAGCTCAAGCATTCAGCACATTCAAAATTATTCAATGTATTAATCTATCCTATTAATCTGAATAGTTCAACCAAGAATTTGCATCACTTTTTACCAATACTGGAAAAACGTTAACTTTTCATGTCTGTATAAACTGAAAATAACATTCGTCACCACCTTTGCTGTTTTTAACCCATAACATTCAGTCATAGATAGTCAAAACTATACCTTTTTTTGGAATCTTTGTGATCAGACAGACAATATGGAATACTTCTCAATTTGAATGGAGCATTTTTAAATTTTGACCTATGTGTAATCCTTCATTGACCCCTACCTAGCTACAGCTACCTCCCTTGGATTGCCACCCTATAGATCCCTATAGATCCCTATAGATCCGTGATCAAAATTCCACATCAAACCTTTTGTCACCCTGGGTGGTAGTGACCAGCCTATGTGGCCTAAGGAATACTGGGAGGAGGGGGAGGGGGGACAAACAAAAAAAGACTGCTCACATTATCATTACAATATTATTTTTTAACACATTGACAGATATAGATATTGTCCACATTTAGCTTCTATTCTCACAAAATAGAATAAATAGTGGTGATTCCCTCACTAGTGACAGTATGATTCACTTTATAAAGTGTAATGTCTGTCATTTCCAGGGGAGGGCGCCCTCCGATGTGCTCGCCTTCCAAACAGCACAGAGAGATCATGAAGCGTCTATAAACCAAATGCATGAAGCAGCTTTTCTGCATTTATCTTATTATATCACAAACACAGACTTTTCATTTTGCCCCAGTTTCCTTTAAATGCTTCAAGCAAAGAATAATGTTTATCTTTTCTGAATAGGAACACAACTGAATTCTGACTAAAACCGCAGCAACTATCTGACCTACCTGAACCTGAAAAAATTAATTTTCAAAGAGGAATTATGAGAGCTTGATTCACTGCCTTGATGCTGTTGGGTGTAATTGTGAGAGCGTGGCTGAAGCTGAGTGGCTTTAACACCCCGACCGCCCCGTCCTCCAATCGTCGACTTTAACTCAGATTATCTCACACGCTGGATTAAAATCTCAAAATAGAGAATTCCTTTTTAGATGAATAGATTGATTAAAAATGGGGGAAAGATGAGAGGATGATGGGACTCCTGATAGTCTCACCTGGGATTTCTTATGTCTGTCATACACAGATATCATCAGCCGGTGATGAGATTCACTCTCATTTCAGTTATGCTCCATAAATCAAATGTTTCATTGCTTTTAGAAAATGCACTACTCGAGAATTTTTGTCTCCACTGATTCTGTGTGGAGTTTGGATCTTCTGCAGGGACCTGTGTGGCTTTCCTTGGAATACTTTGGTTTTCTTGCACGACCAAAACATATGCATTAAGCTGATGCTCGTTTCACTGCCTTTGAGCCATGTAGGGTGTGCAGACCTGGAGGTGGTCCCTGGGGGCCAAACTATCGCCACCGTGTGCTTGTCTTAAGTCTAACTATGATTAGAAATGATTAACCCTCAAGAGACCGAGTGGGGTCATTCATGACCCTGGGCATAGATTTTTGAGCACCATTTTTCTAATTTTAATCAGAAAAAAGTTATGAATTTGTGAATCTATTTGTCCTGCACTTGTTCATAAAATTTTTGCAAGGATCTGCCAATCCGTGTGGCAAGTATAATCCAAACTTGTGCATGGTCACCTATGACCCCCAGGAAGATCTATGAGCTTTTTGACATTATAGCTTCAGGTGGTTTTGTAATTTGCCAACTCTAATCATTATATTTTACTGTTTTGCAAGGAAGCATGACAACAGACCGAGAATAGAAAAATTTACAGCTGCACAAGCATTGAGACTGAAGCATTGAGGGTATTTATGCCCAGAGTGAGGATGAAAAGGATAATGGACAAATATATTAGAGAGTGTAATAAATATGAAGAACCCTAAAGCTATAATTTATATAGAAGTATTCCAACATAAAGTCAATGGGGTTACAAGTAATCAGACTTGGTCATATTAGTCGCTAAAATATCTTGGTCGCTTCAGGGTTAAAATCAAAGGACGTGTTTTTTTGTATGTATGTGCAATGACAAATATAAACTCTTGTTCAAATTTATTGCATAATAAAAAGTCCTATATAGGCCCTGACACCCAGGGATGCCTATCTATAGATTCCATAGCATAAAGCGGATTAGAATCTACAACTCTCCCTGGACACCAGTCCAATGCAGGTGACTTCCCCAGCCAAGGCCGGTACAATATACAGTAGTTTAAGTGTTTTGTCCAAGACAGACAGTGTGTATACCATGTGTATGATTCAAACCCGGGTCAACATATTGGCAGGTGAGCTTCTTATCCACTCAGCTATACCTGCTCTATATAAAACTCAACAACCACCACCCATTAGCATGCACAATTCTATAATATAACTCCCATCACCCAAAAGCATCTTCAGGTTTAGAATGATCTTAACCCCCGGATTTACAGTGGGACCAGAATGTTCTAGGCTTAAAGCACCAAACTGACTATGTCACCCATTTTCAAAAAGCACATAACCAGAACAAAGATGTTAAAAAAGTAACGAGAACAGCACATTAATAATGGGTTGAGGGTTTTTTTGTTTGTTTTTTGTCCTGAAAAGGTGCGTTGTATACAGGCCCTGAGTCTATGACAAACCAGTGAGACTGGGCTCGTCTATGAACCCTTCCCCAAGAACAGGACACCAGAGGCTAAGGCCAGGACCCATTTACAGCTGGCTGGACTGGAATAATGTAGAGTAAGTGTCTTGTACAAGGACCCAGACAGATTGTGGGACTCAAACCCAGGTCTATAGTTTGGCAGACCAGCTCCTTATCCACTCATCTACTCTGTACCTTTTTTTTTCTAAGGTTGGCACAAAAAAATCAGATATGTAGTCAGGGCTTGAAAAAGGGTGTAATCTCTGGTAAAAGTAGCCTTGTAGAACATAGTGAGCAATTTAAACATTGTAGAAGGTTTGAGAAGGAGCAATTCCTGCAACCAAAAACCATTATTTTGAAGTGCACTTTAGACAGGAAACTGCATATCCATAAACAAGAAAAACTCCAAGGCACTCTATGTCGTACAAACAATTAAAAAGCCGTCATTTGCTTGGCTGGTGTGATGTAGTTTTTCATGTTTCTGGAAAGTTTTAAACACGTTGAAAACTTTTCTGACATCATGAGACATTGACAGCCACAAAATTGAATAATCTGATGTGATTTGTGCAGACTGGAGATAATATGTATCTTTTACTATAATTTTACAGATGGTCTTGCTTTTTAATTCATTAGTGCATCTTGAAATAAATGATAGCTGCTTGAATGTGGATTTGGCTGCTCAGTTATTTTGATGTCAGGCTACAGTTAAAATCTACAAATACCATGCAGATATTTTTCTGTTTTGGAGTTTGGAGTTATTCCAAAAGTAAACAAAAAAGAAAATAATTTTTTGGGATCGGGATGCAAATTGGGGCCAAAAAAAATCAGCAATGGGAGATCGTCTTCCATCACATATATCTGCTAATTTATGCAATTTATTACACCTGTATTTTTGGTCCCACATGTCTGTCTGTGTTTGACCAAAATAACTCAAAGGGTGGAATAATTTAGGATAAGCTAAGGACAAACTGATTTTGAGGGGGGAAATGATTAAAAGTCAAGGTCATAGACCAAGGTCAGATTTTTGGTCTACATATAGGAGATATTTCTGGATGACTACTAGTTAAAGATATGCTTATGGTTACTATTAAACAATAAAATGACACTGAACCTTGAAGGTCAACTTCAAGGTCATAACCTACATATATGGTGGACATTTAAGGTCAGAATATAAAAACAAATATATATATATAATGCAAGACATGCTGTGTTTTGTGTACTCACAGCCACCTGTGCACGGCCCAGTGTTTAAGTCCTGTGTAAGTTTGCATAAACCGTGACCGGTGCAGAAGCGGTGGCGCTGCGGTTGTTCTTCTTGCGGCTCTGCTGCTTTGCCGGGGTTGAATGCAAACAGACAAAAGCCTGATATCATCATCGCTGTGTGGACTGTTTGATTGCGGGAAACATGTGTATGTTCATGTGGCCTTTCACACCAAATTTAGTCATACGCTCACTTCCCCCTGCACCCTAGGTTCCCTCTGTGTTTCCCAGTAGAGAACTCAGTCCGGCGTGGCTGCTCCACCTCCCCTCTCGCCAAATACCTCAAACACAAACATTTATTCTGGTGCGTTTTCATTTGATTTCATTTTATTAAGATTCTCTTCTCTTATACTCATTGCCCTCCCCTCTCTCTCTCTCTCTCTCTCTCTCTCTCTCTCTCTCTCTCTCTCTCTCTCTCTCTCTCTCTCCCCTTCCAGACCTAAGCTCTCTTCCTTCCTGCCCTCTTGCAGCTTCCTGCTCCGGCTCTTATCACTCCAGAAAACGTGACACGACCTCAGCCTCGGCAAACCAACGCTAACCTCTGTAGTCCCCTTTTCCTTGGCCATCACAGCCTTAAATGGAACTATTTTGGCCCGATGGGGTGTGGATGTCCATTGGGTGGGGGACACCCTGCCAAATCTGTTAATGGACTTATTTATTATAAACAATATAAACTCTACTTCACAGCCTACAGAGGAACAATAAATTTGAAGTGGTCAGCCGTGTTTTTATTTATGTATTTATTTATCTGAGAGGAAGCCGCTGGCACAGAGGGACATTATGGACTCATTCTCCTCCGAGGGGTTTTCCTCCGGGCCGAGGAAATTGTCCACTTTGATTTACTCTGTAAATCTGTTGCCTTATAATACACCGGCAGGCAAAACGTGCACAGTCGAGCCCCTTCTGGTGTAAACTGTGACATCTGTAAATAATAATAAGAAACCTGCCTTTTATATATAAATATCAGCGGGCACCCAGGAAGCCGTAACTCCTTAAAAAAATCTAATTTTGCTCATGATTTGAGTTAATCTTTTCAGTTAATCCTTTATGATCCCTGAGTGTTGACATGTCCAAATTTTAATGACAACAAATGTTAAAATTTGAGGAAAATGAGTTTAGACATTCTCAGGTTCATCAGCATCAATAACAATGGTAAAATATTTCAATTCAGTTTCAGTTTATCCATTTTCAATTGGTTATTTCGAGATCTCAACCAGCCAGCTGCTTGGATTAATTTAATTGACATTGTGAAATATGTCAATTCTAACTACTGGCCCATTTGGAATTACTGAACAAACTGGTGAAAAAAAGTATTGCACTTGGCACTACAGCTCGACCAATATGCATTTTTTTGGGTCTGATACGGGTACAGATATGAAAGAGTACAATATTTACGATATTGATATATTTTCCGATATACACATAAAAGATGGCAGTGATTCCAAACATTTCATTATCAAACCCTGATGACAAAGAAATGTAATGAAGGCTTAATATTTTACAGTTTAAATATTAACTTTAACCACAACCAACATAGTGCAGCAGATAACTGAAACAATCATGCAAATGGTGATAAAAGCATCAAATTCGGCAGAAATACTCTTCAGACACTCCTCTTCTGAAAAAACCGATTGGCCACTTGACTTTTCAATCGGTGGTCAGGTAGGAGTCAATTGAAGAATTACACAGAGGTCAAAATTAAAAGACACTCCAATCTTATTGAAAAATATTCCACATTATTTGCCTGATTATAAAAATTCCAAAAAGGTATAGTTTGGACTATCTGTGACTGAATTCTATGGAGTTACAGGATAAAAAAGAAGAAGTAAGAATGGTGACAAAGATCAGTGTCATTTTGTACAGGGGTCAAAAGTTAAAATTGCTCCAACTTTGGTAAAAAGTGATGCAAATTATTGGTTGAGCTAATAGGATTAATAAATGGGATAGTTTTTACAGTGTTGAATGCTTGGTCTCCAAAGTAAAGATCAAACAAGGTCTACGTCTATTGGATTCTTTGACATGTGACATATGTTACCCCCGTAACATGATAAGTAAGGATGATACATGGTCCAAACTATTCCTTTTTAAAACCGTGTTAACTTAACTAGTAATTTGCATCACTTTTTACCAAAATTGGAGCAACTTTATCTTTTGACCCCTGTACAAACCAACACTGACCTTTGTCACCATTCTTGCTGTTTTTATCCCATAACTCCATAGAATTCAGTTACAGACCGTCCAAACCATACCTTTTTGGAATCTTTATGATCAGGCGAATAATGTGGCATAGGTTTCAATATGATTGGAGCATCTTTTAATTTTGACTCCTGTGTAATTCCTCAATTGACCTCTAACCTGAACGCCAACTGAAAATTCAAGTGGCCAATCGGTTTTTTTCAAAAGAGGATTGTCTGAGGAGTATTTCTGCCGAATTTGACGCTTTTATCACCATTTGCAGGATTCCGTTCTAAATATTCTCTTATCTGCTGCACTAACAACCAATCTACATACATCACATTGTCTTCACTTAGATTGGTGGTCATCTTGTCACATTGCCCAGAATTTGTATAAAATAGACTACTCATTTATTTTGCCTCCGCCTAGCTAACGGCATAGTAACCACTTGCTTCTTGTTACTATAAAACTTCCACTCTGGTTGAAAATCAATGGCAGCTGGGCACTGTGCTGCTGTTTGTTGTAGCTAATGTGACCAAGGGATGTTGGGGGTCCTAACCATGCTTGGCAGCACTGTAAAGAATACAGTTGGAGTGTTATCTACCAGACAAACTAGGTAATGACACTATTTCCAACTGGCAAAGTGTTTTTCTGCCTTGTTTATTTGGTAAAATAAAAGTTTAATGTCAGCAAAAAATAATGCTGATGCTTATACGTTCGGGAAAGCCTCATATCGACCAATATAGATTGGTTGGACTCTACTTGTCACTATTGCTGTCCCTGTTTTGACATTAGACATTGTGTCCACTCAGGACAGGTCGGGTCTGGCAGCATGTGCTGGAACCGCCTTTGGTCATCAGTTGCATCCCCAAAGAAATCATCTATCTACTGTAGCCAGGTGAAAGGGAGGTCCTCTCCAATCACTGGGGTCCTCAATACTGAGGGACCTATGTGTTGATTCACACACAGAGAAACATGCCATATGGCCAAAAAGTCATAGTTAACACTTCCTCATTATGCCAGTGATACTTCTCATTTGAGTCTCCCTCTAAGTAACTGCTGGGTTGATACAAAGTCATTCTAGCAGTACTCAAGGATTCTCCAAAAAGATCTAGGACCTAAGAAACCAAAGTCACAAGTTAGTGTCCAAGTCTCAGACCCTACAGACTTGGAATTTCATTCTCCAACAGATACTAGCATAGCCAAACACTACTGTCCAGCAACCTCATGAGTCCATAAGCTCTTCCCAGGTGACTCTCAGTCTTAAAGGATGAGGACCCAGAGACATGAATGTTCTAAATGTTCAACATTTTCACAGCACACAGACACACTTCTGGCGGCTGAGCACACGAAGTCAGTGAATGCCTGGATCTTCGTCTTGCTCCAGGTCAATCATAAATCCAGACACTCAGCTTCTCAAATTCTGTAATCAGGACATCCATTGATTCCACAAAGATCACTGCATCTTCCACAAAGTCAAGGTGAGCAAACCTTTCCTCACCAGCTGATTCCAGCCACTCTGCCCACTGGCGACATATAAATACACCTCAACAGCGCCACCATATCGGACTGCAGCAACTACAGTTCCCACCACACAAACCAGAGAATGCTGCAACAACCCAAGTAGTCTGTCAGAAACTGACTTATGAAACTGAGCAAATTTTAGTTTTTTCTTGATCCAGATAAACAATTTTCTTTTTTTTTTTTCAACATTTAGGTTTCATTTCATAATTTAATTTTCTGAATGGCAAAATAAGCTGCACTAATTATTTAAGTGCATCACGTCACAACGCATGAGCGGCTCGCACTGTGCCGCAGCTGCATACATGTCAATCAACATCACAACAGAGTTTCGTATTGGAAGTTTTTGCTCAACTTTAAAATGAATCCCCTTAATATGATTATTTATCTCTATTTTAATCATTGAAAATTCAGATTTTTTTTTTAAACTAACAACCTTTTTAAATCTGTGGTATTTCTCTCAATGTGCAGATAGCCATTAACAAAAAAAAAAAAAAACAACTTCAAGATCATCTCTGACGTGCAACATTATGTGTATGTTTTATAAGCTGTAGTTATTGTTCTTCTGTGACTCTGTGTTGCCAGATTCAAGTGTGCTGAGGCATGATAGAGCCTGTGTTATTGTAAGGCAACAAGGCCATCTGATAAGGCACCGCGCCCCACAGCCTGCAGCGATAACGCATGTTTTGGATGATGCTGAGCCAAAAAATGTAGAAGATGCTGCAGCAGTGAATGCAACAGTTACTGCAAAGGCTGCAGGATGGGAACTGATCAGAATACATGCACATGAGCACCCAGCTGCACATAGCGTCCTCTTGGGTGTCCATTGTTTGGTACGTGCAGCATGCCAGCATATAGGTAGCAGGCTTTTGTCTGGATACAGTTTATGATCATATCAGGAGGGACTTTCCCCGAGTTTCCTGATATGAGTTGTTCCCATGTTACCATGTAAGAATATCGCAGCAGGGATGTGATCAGCTGATAGTTCATGCCAGGATGTGACTGGAAGCTCAAAATTCAACAAAGCATTCACATGGTTTTTGCTGAGAATGCATTCACACTAAGCAGGAGACCAGTTTTTTAAAAGCAACTTCTCGCTCCAGTTTGACATTTCATCCAGATTAATCATCTGAATGTTTATTCATCCCACAGGGGACGAATCTGATATCTGTGCAGAAAAACACAGAGAACCAAGGCTTAAAACCAGAAGAAGAAAACTTGCAACAAGAAGGCGCTTGGAGATATCAGACGATGTCTAACATTCTTGTATTTGTCCTGAAGAAAGTTGAAGGTGATTCTCATTTGTCAAAGTGGAAATAACATAGAAATCAATCAGAGCCATGAAATTATTAATGTAAAATGATTCTAGAATGGTGCCTCCCTCAAAAAAATCTCATCAATTTTGTACCAGTCCACCAAATTTCGTAGAAAACTGCTTTTGTGTTTTTGAAATATTCAAACACCAGTGGTCACCTGATCACCTTAAAACACACAGAAAATTTTACAGAGTAAAATTTATTCTGCTGTTAAGGTGAGAGACCACCTATATTGTGTCCCAGTCAAGACCGAGACTTTGCGATTTTGGAGATCGAGTCAAGACCAAATCTTTAGAGGAGGTGAAGCTGAATTGACACCAGGACTGGTCTTGGGACTGCATTTTTTCTGACTCCAAGCAGAGTAAAATAAACTATAAATTATGATGCTCAATCAATCTGTTCATATGTTTTCAATTCATTTATTTTCTGAACCTGCTTATTGCAGTTAAGGGTTGTGGGGGGTGGTGAGGGGAGGGTTGGGGCCTATCCCAGCAATCACTGGGGAAGGACAGCATACACCATGGACAGGCTAGTAGTCTATCACAAGAATGACACATGCAGGCTGTCTCATCCTTCAAAGGCTGCATTTTATGAAGATCTGGCCTCCAGACACCACAGAGGCCAAACCGCCCGTTCTGAAATGAGATGATCTAGCCCACAAAGCATTTTATACATGTGTAGTGGGAGTAATCCATAGTTCAGTAATAATTTTTCCAACTTATACATATAAACATTGCTTCTTTATAATTGTACATACGGAACCAGAATGTGTCATTTATTTTAAAATAACCATTTTGGTTTTAGAAACCATTGTGCAAAGATTTAGGACTCTTCATGATGCAAAGGATGCACCTGTTGTATCCTTCATTTTAGGGGGAAAGAAGGCTGCGTTTGTTAGTCACATACGTACCAAGGAGTCTTCAAACGACAGCCTAGTCACACCACTGTGATGCCGCATGAAGTCGAGGAAGGCAGCCTTCGAAGGATGCGGCCCCTAAATTCAAACACAGCTAAGGACAAACAAACACAATCACACTCTCATTTATGGTCAAATATAGAATTTCCAGTTCACCTAACCTGCACATTTTTGGAAGTGGAAGGAAGCCAGAGCACCCAAGACCGAACAACCTCCACATAGAAGGGATTAATTCAGATTTGAATCCGGGACCTTCTTGTTGTGAGGCAACACCACCAAGCCAACTTTTTACTCTCATCTGATACAACCAATTTATACAATGATTGACGTAGTTGTGATGTATCACCAAATTTGTGCAGTTATACTTGGTATGACACTAGGAATGACACATGCGTTCCACTGATAGTTGCTTTGTACTAGTAGTGGAAGAAACAAAAGACAAATCCTTGAAATGATTGGCATAAAATGGCATAAAATGGCATAAACATTCACTTTGAGGTACTCTTCAAAATTTTCCACGATGGGCGGCATTTTTCAAGATAGCTGACAAATTTCGAGCTAAAATTTCATATTCCCGATATCTGTGAAAATTATTGATAGATGTGATTGAATATTGTTTCTGTCAATGATTTTTTTTTTCTCGAAAATTCTACACCTGATTTTGGAGAGACCTGTTTGTGTGTCAAAAATTATCATAATGTTTAAATGTTCATATGACATAGCACTTTTTCACAATAAAGCACAACATTTCATTTTATCAAGCCGAACAAGGATAAAAATATTTTATGTGCAGGAATAAACTGTTAGTAGATGACATTAAAACTGGACAAACAATACAAAGGATCTATTTTTACTTTAAAATGACAAGATTTATTCTTTATTCATTGTTACAATATAAAATACAATAAATTTAGTGGAAGGAAATTTGTGATATACATTTCAGCTAATGTCATTTGGACAACCAGCACTAGTGGGTTTATTCCCATTTGGTCTACTCCCATTCCATCTACACTGAAATTCCCATTTCGTGCTAGGCAAAATACCCGTTTGGTCTACTCCCATTTGGTCTACACTGAAATTCCCATTTCGTGCTAGGCAAAATACCCATTTGGTCTACTCCCATTTCGTCTACACTCATTGTGACCACTAATCCCACATCGTGTACTCCTAGTTTGTCTAATACCCAAACCCTAACCCTAACCCAGTGAAAAATAAACATAATAAAATAATAAAAACTGCACTTTTAGACAAAGGTAGATGAAAGGGGAAAACTGTCAAAATCGGATGTAGACGTAATGGGAGTAGACCAAGTGAGAAGTTACCCACTGGTGTATGACATAAAAAAAAATGTATAATTGTAGACTACATTTGGGTAATGGGTAACATCTGTTTTAGAAGACTAAAAACATTAAAACAAACAAATAGATCATGTGAAATTCTGATTTTTGCCGTTGGTGTAGGCTGCCATCTTGGATTTTTTTTATTGTTTTACTCAGCTCATCGGGTACCCTGCAGGTATCAATGTTATTGTCAAATTTCAATTTTGGATTATCAGTTGAATGAATCTCCTGAAAATTAGTAGTTAGCTGCTTTGTGCTCGTGGAAAGATAAAGAGCCCTGAGGCTGAAAACTAAGCATTTATAACAGCAAATGTCAATGTTCTGGTGGAGATATGGCGACATAATTGGGACATGACGCCCTGCTGTAGATGATTTTTAGTTAGCCAGCTATATGTGGATGCACCTTAATGCTGCAGCACCCGTTTGACCTGAGGTGGGCCGCGAGCAGACGTGAATGGTTCAGACCATTGTGTGTAAATGACCCGGGTAGATAATCTCCATCAGGTGATCTCTGAGAGCTTTAGCCAAACACAGGAACCCCTTGAAGATTTCAGATAAAGTATTGATGAAGCGATCTCACTGTCTCACTGTCATCTGATTGCCAGAATGTTCTGTACAAAGCTGCATTTCAGGAGCGAGTTCATTTCACCCCTGAACAAGGTAAAAGGTAACATCACACCGTAAAGAACACTCGATCCCACCCCTCAGCTCCCCGTCTGCTTTAATCATTTAATTGACAGAACGTGTTGTTTGACAGGAGCCTTAAGCTCATCATCCTGAAGAAGGTGTTCGTCCTGTCAGTGATTGTCACTGTGCACCATCAGAGGGAACAACCTGAGGAGGAAGCACACACACACACACGTGTGCATTTCCTCCATAAAACCGCAGCTCTGTGAAAACAACACGTAACACATTCCTCGGCTGTTTCTCTCACGTTGCTTCACTGAATGAAGTACTGCTGCCAAATTTCAGTCTCCAATTTAAAACAAAAAAATTAAAATTATGTTCCAACTGATCAGTTTTTCTGCAGCGATCGGCGACAGCGTGATCATTTATGGTATCACTAATGGGTCAAGCGTTGATGTGGGAAAATTGTTTAAGGGAGAATCTAACCACAGTTCATCAAAGGAGAAGTTAACACGTCAGTGAGGAAGTTCCACAAATGACTTTGGGAGTATTTGTTCTGTAATCTGCTGAAATGACAGCGCATGAAGTTGCACAAAAGGAAATTTTTTAATTTTTTTTTTTTTGAAGTCAGACATTAACCAGGTCTCATGATTTCGTTTCCACCTCAGTCCAGCTTCTCTTATCTTGTCTTTGAGATAGCTGCTCCTCTGCAGCTCCTTTGCTTTGCTCTATTGATCCAGATTCTTGCGAGGCGCGATGCCACTGGTCACACACGCTATTGATCGACATAGGTCGTCCGGGGCTGATGTGGTGTCCCGCTAGCACCCTTGGGGGTATCTGCAGTTTGTTCTGCTGATACGCTTTAGCGCCTCAACAAGGCCACACATGAAAGGGTTCAGTGTTTGAGCAGCCAAGGAATCAATTCGAACCCTGACTGTCACACACAAAGGCCTCACTGTCGGCCCCAAACATTTTGAAAAACCAGGTCTCATCAGTAATTAACTGATCATCTTTCATCACCTGAGGTATCAAACTCAGTTTAAATGAACTGATATGTTGCAGATGTGAACCGCCGGGCTTTAAAGTCGTGATCGCTGCAAAACCGATTTGATGAATTGTGGGATTTTTTTGTTTTGTTTTGTTTTTGGGCAAAGGGGTCAAACGCTGGCCAAGTTGTACAGAGTATTTACAGTGAGAGGGCATTGGCTGTCGTGAAAACAATAAAACCACTTCAACAAGACTTATGGATGTAATGTTTTTGTTTGTTTGTTTTTTGCCATGGAATGCCCATTCTGTTAGCACTGAAAATTACAAATGACAAGAAAGGGCACTGAGAGAGCGCAACACCCATCCGTGTCTAATGTAACGGGACACAGAGTCAAACGGTTCTGTTTGTCCTTGACATTCATCAATATTTTCCAAAGTGGACCCACCTTATTATCCTTAATGGGGACACAGGAGCCTTGCACCATGTTTATTGACTCCAAACTGTTTGAGTTAAATAGTTGAGACCTTGAGTTTGACCTGACAAGGTCACCAAGGCTATAGGCCGGTTGACCAAGAGAAAGATGATAAATGACGATCTTCTGTACAAATATAGTTCATTAGCTTATGATCATTACCTTTTTGTTTTGTTATCCTTATTTTTGTATAAGCTCAACAAAGAGATTCTTTGAATGTGAACACACACTTGGCAGTAAACCTGATTCTGATTCTAATTCTGATGACTTTATACTATTGTATATCCATAGGTTTATCTTTAACCAATTCCTGGAAATCACCCTTCCAAATTAGTTTGACCTTTCATGGTTGCCAAGGTCAAAAGTCATGTGACCAATAGGTAGCTAACATACATACCTACATATATATATATATATATATATATATATATATATATATATATATATATATATATATATATATATATATATATATATATATATATATATATATATATATATAGTGAATACAGTGGAATGAGCAGAAGCAAGGCTGCGACACAGCATCCTGGTGGGCACAGTGGCTACTGGGTGGGCAGGGCTGGGCAGCAACTCTAACTCTAGCTACAGCAAAGTCAGTGGAAAGGAGAAGCATAAGCTAATCCAGGATAAGGTACGTGCTGAGGTGGCCGCAAGATCACCTGGGCAGAACTCTGGAAGATGGAGCCATACCACTTCAAGTTCCTGGTTCAGTCAGTGTATGACGTCCTCCCGAGCCCTGCCAACCTGTTCACCTGGGGCTTGGTGGACTTGCCAGTTTTCCAACTTTGCCAACTTTGCCAGAAGAGGGGATCTTTGGAACATATTCTCAGGTGCTGCTCAAAGGCCTTGGGAGATGACCGATACCGTTGGCGCCATGACCAGGTGCTAAGGGTGGTAGCAGACACCATCTGTACTGGCATCAAGAACAGCAAGCGGCAGTACCCCTCCAAGGGCACTATCATTTTTGTTCGAGCAGGTGAAAAGCCCCAGCCTCCAAAGAAGACCCAGGGGGCCTGCTTGCAACAGCAAGGGACTGGCAACTTCTGGTCGACCTTGGGAGGCAGTTAAGATTTCCGGACATCATTGCAACAACATCACTACGGCCAGATATGGTCTTGATGTCCGGGGCAAGTAAGCAGGTGGTGCTATTGGAGCTAACTGTCCCCTGGGAAGAGCGGATGGAGGAAGCGCAGGAACGGAAGAAGGCTAAGTATGCTGACCTGGTTGCTGAATGTCGGAGGAATGGGTGGAAGGCTCACTGTGAACCCATTGAAGTGGGTTGCAGGGGTTTCACAGGCCAATGTTTATATCGGGTCCTGGGACTCCTAGGGATCTGCGGATTGCACAGACCGAGAGCCATAAAAAACATCATGGAAGCTGCTGAAAAGGCTTCACGTTGGCTCTGGTTGAAGAGGGGGGATGCATGGCGTAGTGCGTTACCTGGACACATGCCTGATCACCCCCGGCTGGGTCACCCGGGTGAGGGTGTCTGATGTAAGACCTGAAACACCCTATGACCCCAGGTACATCACTGAAGATGTGTCCAGATTGCACCACAAGGTGTATTCTATAACTAAAAAAAAAAACTAATCAAGGCAGAGAAGATTACAGTACTATATATTTTGTAAAAGTCATGCAAAACTTTCTATTTTGTTAGTATATATTTCTTAAGATGTGTTCCGCTTATTGTTTGTCTATATGTCACCCTGTGACAGACTGGCGTCCTGTTCAGGGTGTACTCCGCCTCTCACCCTACGACTTCTGGGATAGGCTCCAGCCCCCTGTGACCCTTAATTGGAGTAAGTCGGTATAGAAAATGAATGAATAAATGTTCCCCTTACAACACTACCAAAATCTATTAGAGAATTTAAAATACTCACTCACTCATTTTCAACCGCTTACTTCAATTAAGGGTCACGGGGGGAGCTGGAGCCTATCCCAGCAGTCATGGGGTGAGAGGCGGGGTACACCCTGAACAGGATACCAGTCTGTCACAGGGCCACATACAGACAAACAGATTCACACCCACATGCACACCTATAGACAATTTAAAGTTTCCAGTCCACCTAACCTAATCAATCCCATGACCTTCTTGCTGTGAAGCAACAGTGCTAACCACAAAGTGAAGTTAAATTAAATTTAGATATATTTAAGAAAGTACCTTAGATTGAAATATACCATAATAAATACACCGTAATATGTAGATTTATTTAATAATTAAATTAATAATTATGGTAATTTTGAAATAAAAATAAAAAAAGAACTACTTGATTCAAGTAATAATTTGGGCATTTCCCCAAGGTAATATATTTGCTCAAGTAGTGTGCAAAATTTTGTGGCATCAAGTTTAACTTTAGCAAATTTTGACACACAAAATTCCCATTTTTAAGCAGTCCTCTTATTGATGACTTCCAACAGAAGTAAAATAATGTCCAAATTGGCAGCAGCTTTCATATATACCAACCACTTCACTTAACACAATTACTTAAAAAAATAAAATTTATCTGTTGACCTTTTTTATTGGCAGGTGAAATCATCATTAAGCGGAAGGAAAAAAGGAAAAATCCGGGTTTCCTTGAATGTAATTAACCCGGGACATCAGTCTCTTTCATCTCTTCAGTTTGACACTGTCGACATTAATCCTCCCCCTCACCGACGACTACATTGTCTTGACTGAGGCTAATTGAGATCAGTGTTTATCATTTTTATGACTTTATCCATAAAGACAGAGGCATGGTGGGCTTCCTGTTCTCCAGGTTCCTTGTCAGGTTGATCACATTATTAGGGTCAACCTCAGCTCCCATCTCGCCATGCCATTGTTTCCACTGGTGCAATGACCATTCCAAACTGATAAGCCTATTTTAAGACCCTTTTTTTTTTTTCTTTTTTGCACGCAAGTGATTTCTCCTTGACACACAAGTATTACTGAAATAACTTTTTGCATTCTATTAAAAGAGAAGAAATTGAATGAAAGCAAAGAATCAGATCATTTTGACTCAACACAGGCATGCATGTGACATTATGCATTATCTACAAAACTGAAATCACTATTTTTCCCTCTTTTATCTTCTTATTTTCAACAATTCTTTCAGTATTTGCTGAACACGGTCATGTTAGGAACTGACGTGCTGAAATAGGAGTAGCTGTATCATCACTGTTAAGCTAACCAAACACAAATATAAATTAACTACACGGACAAACTATTACAATTTGGATGCTGAATCCATTAATGCCATGTAATAAATGCACATTAGCATGGATGCATTATTTCCACACAAAGAAGTTTAAGAGGTTAAATTCCAAGGGAAGGTATATGCTAAGTAGCTAAGCTATTATGGAGAGTAGTAACCGCTCCACAGTAGCTAGCTAGAACAGCTGTTTTCTCTGCAATAAATTCACAGTTAGGTGAAGAAGAAGAGGCATATTACTTGCATTATGAGGGAGTATAAGATATGACATTTTGGCCACGTGGTGCATTTTTCTGGACTTAGTCCAGCGTGTCTCTACCTAAGTCCCGAGGAGCCCAGCAGCTAGACAGGGCCTATGTTTCATTTTCCTGCAAGAGATTACAACCCCAATTCCAAAGAAGTTGGGACATTGTGTAAAATGTAAATAAAAACAGAATACAATGATTTGTAAACCATCTTCAACCTGTATTCAATTAAATACACCACAAAGACAAGATATTTAATGTTCAAACTGATAAACTTTATTGTTTTTGTGCAAATATTTGCTCATTTTGAAATGGATGCCTGCAACACATTTCAGAAAATTTGGGACGGAGCAACAAAAGACTGGGAAAGTTGATGAATGCTCAAAGAACACCTAATTGGAAACAGGTGAGTGTCATGACCGTGTATAAAAGGAGCATCCCCAAAAGGCTCAGCCATTCACAAGCAAAGATGGGGCGAGGATCACCACTTTGTGAACAACTGCGTGAAAAAATAGTCCAACAGTTTAAGAACAATGTTTCTCAACGTTAAATTGCAAGGAATTTAGGGATTCCATCATCTACAGTCCATAATATAATCAGAAGTTTCAGAGAATCCGGAGAACTTTCTACACGTAAGCGGCAAGACCAAAAACCAACATTGAATGCCCATGACCTTCGATCCCTCAGGCGGCACTGCATTAAAAACCGACATCATTGTCTAAAGGATCTTACCGCGTGGTCTCAGGAACACTTCAGAAAGCCATTGTCAGTTAACACAGTTCGTCGCTACATCTACAAGTGCAAGTTAAAACTCTACCATGCAAAGCGAAAGTCATACATCAACAACATCCAGAAACACCAGCGCTGTCTCTGGGCCCAAACTCATTTGAAATGGATGTGCACAAGGTGGAAAAGTGTGCTGTGGTCTGATGAGTCCACATTTCAAATTGTTTTTGGAAATCATGCACGTTGTGTCCTCCGGACAAAAGAGGAAAAAGACCATCCAGATTGTTACCAGCGCAAAGTTCAAAAGCCAGCATCTGTGATGGTATGGGGGTGTGTTAGTGCCCATGGCATGGGCAACTTACACATATGTGATGGCACCATCAATGCTGAAAGGTACTTCCAGGTTCTGGAGCAACACATGCTGCCATCCAAGCAACGTCTTTTTCAGGGACGTCCTTGCTTATTTCAGCAAGACAATGCCAAGTCACATTCTACACGTGTTACAACAGCGTGACTTCATAGTAAAAGAGTACGGGTACTTGACTGGCCTGCTGGCAGTCCAGACCTGCCGCCCATTGAAAATGTGTGGTGCATTATGAAGTGCAAAATACGGTAACGGAGACCCCGGACTGTTGAACAACTGAAGTCGTACATCAAGCAAGAATGGGAAAGAATTCCACCTACAAAGCTTCAACAATTAGTGTCCTCAGTTCACAAATGCTTATTGAGTGTTGTTAGAAGGAAAGGTGATGTAACACAGTGGGAAACATACCACTGTCCCAGCTTTTTTGAAACGTGTTGCAAGCATCCAATTCAAAATGAGCAAATATTTGCACAAACACAATAAAGTTTATCATTTTGAACATTAAATATCTTGTCTTTGTGGTGTATTCAATTGAATAGAGTTTGAAGAGGATTTGCAAATCATTGTATTCTGTTTTTTACATTATACACAACGTCCCAACTTCATCGGAATTGGGGTTGTAAATGGTTACTTTCAAGAGGTGGGGATGGACCTGTTGTTTGCCATCCAGGACCAAAGGGATGTCTGTAGTATGGTGGGTGATTCCACCCTTGACTTGCTACAGGAACCCTGATGCTTCTGACAATATATTGTATCTTCCAGAATATAAGTCATAATATGCTCTCTTGTCTCTTAGTCTTGTCCATCCAAATTGGAAGTCCCAAAAACCAGTTTTATTTGTTATTATCTATCGTCCACCTGGTCGTTACTGTGAGTTTCTCTGTGAATTTTCTGACCTTTTGTCTGACTTAGTGCTTAGCTCAGATAAGATAATTATAGTGGGCGATTTTAATATCCACACAGATGCTGAGAATGACAGCCTCAACACTGCATTTAATCTATTATTAGACTCTATCGGCTTTGCTCAAAAAGTAAATGAGTCCACCCACCACTTTAATCATATCTTAGATCTTGTTCTGACTTATGGTATGGAAATAGAAGATTTAACAGTATTCCCTGAAAACTCCCTTCTGTCTGATCATTTTTTAATAACATTTACATTTACCCTGATGGACTACCCAGCAGTGGGGAATAAGTTTCATTACACTAGAAGTCTTTCAGAAAGCGCTGTAACTAGGTTTAAGGATATGATTCCTTCGTTATGTTCTCTAATGTCATATACCAACACAGAGCAGAGTAGCTACCTAAACTCTGTAAGGGAGTTAGAGTATTTCGTCAATAGTTTTACATCCTCTTTGAAGACAACTTTGGATGCTGTAGCTCCTCTGAAAAAGAGAGCTTTAAATCAGAAGTGTCTGACTCCGTGGTATAACTCTCAAACTCGTAGCTTAAAGCAGATAACCCGTAAGTTGGAGAGGAAATGGCGTCTCACTAATTTAGAAGATCTTCACTTAGCCTGGAAAAAGAGTTTGTTGCTCTATAAAAAAGCCCTCCGTAAAGCTAGGACATCTTTCTACTCATCACTAATTGAAGAAAATAAGAATAACCTCAGGTTTCTTTTCAGCACTGTAGCTAGGCTGACAAAGAGTCAGAGCTCTATTGAGCTGAGTATTCCATTAACTTTAACTAGTAATGACTTCATGACTTTCTTTGCTAACAAAATTTTGACTATTAGAGAAAAAATTACTCATAACCATCCCAAAGATGTATCGTTATCTTTGGCTGCTTTCAGTGATGCCGGTATTTGGTTAGACTCTTTCTCTCCGGTTGTTCTGTCTGAGTTATTTTCATTGGTTGCTTCGTCCAAACCATCGGCATGTTTATTGGACCCCATTCCTGCCAGGCTGCTCAAGGAAGTCCTACCATTATTTAATGCTTCAATCTTAAATATGATCAATCTATCTTTGTTAGTTGGTTATGTACCACAGGCCTTTAAGGTGGCAGTAATTAAACCATTACTTAAAAAGCCATCACTTGACCCAGCTATCTTAGCTAATTATAGGCCAATTTCCAACCTTCCTTTTCTCTCAAAGATTCTTGAGAGGGTAGTTGTAAAACAGCTAACTGATCACCTGCAGAGGAATGGTCTATTTGAAGAGTTTCAGTCAGGTTTTAGAATTCATCATAGTACAGAAACAGCATTAGTGAAGGTTACAAATAATCTTCTTATGGCTTCGGACAGTGGACTTATCTCTGTGCTTGTTCTGTTGGACCTCAGTGCTGCTTTTGATACTGTTGACCATAAAATTTTATTACAGAGATTAGAGCATGTCATAGGTATTAAAGGCACTGCGCTGCGGTGGTTTGAATCATATTTGTCTAATAGATTACAGTTTGTTCATGTAAATGGGGAATCTTCTTCACAGACTAAAGTTAATTATGGAGTTCCACAAGGTTCTGTGCTAGGACCAATTTTATTCACTTTATACATGCTTCCCTTAGGCAGTATTATTAGACGGTATTGCTTAAATTTTCATTGTTGCGCAGATGATACCCAGCTTTATCTATCCATGAAGCCAGAGGATACACACCAATTAGCTAAACTGCAGGATTGTCTTACAGACATAAAGACATGGATGACCTCTAATTTCCTGCTTTTAAACTCAGATAAAACTGAAGTTATTGTACTTGGCCCCACAAATCTTAGAAGCATGGTGTCTAACCAGATCGTTACTCTGGATGGCATTTCCCTGATCTCTAGTAATACTGTGAGAAATCTTGGAGTCATTTTTGATCAGGATATGTCATTCAAAGTGCATATTAAACAAATATGTAGGACTGCCTTTTTGCATTTACGCAATATCTCTAAAATCAGAAAGGTCTTGTCTCAGAGTGATGCTGAAAAACTAATTCATGCATTTATTTCCTCTAGGCTGGACTATTGTAATTCATTATTATCAGGTTGTCCTAAAAGTTCCCTAAAAAGCCTTCAGTTGGTTCAGAATGCTGCAGCTAGAGTACTGACGGGACTAGCAGGAGAGAGCATATCTCACCCGTGTTGGCCTCTCTTCATTGGCTTCCTGTTAATTCTAGAATAGAATTTAAAATTCTTCTTCTTACTTATAAGGTTTTGAATAATCAGGTCCCATCTTATCTTAGGGACCTCGTAGTACCATATTACCCTATTAGAGCGCTTCGCTCTCAGACTGCAGGCTTACTTGTAGTTCCTAGGGTTTGTAAGAGTAGAATAGGAGGCAGAGCCTTCAGCTTTCAGGCTCCTCTCCTGTGGAACCAGCTCCCAATTCAGATCAGGGAGACAGATACCCTCTCTACTTTTAAGATTAGGCTTAAAACTTTCCTTTTCGCTAAGGCTTATAGTTAGGGCTGGATCGGGTGACCCTGGACCATCCCTTGGTTATGCTGCTTTAGACGTAGATTGTGGGGGGGTTCCCATGATGCACTGTTTCTTTCTCTTTTTGCTCCGTATGCATCACTCTGCATTTAATCATTAGTGATCGATCTCTGCCCCCCTTCACGGCATGTCTTTTTCCTGGTTTTTTCCCTCAGCCCCAACCAGTCTCAGCAGAAGACTGCCCCTCCCTGAGCCTGGTTCTGCTGGAGGTTTCTTCCTGTTAAAAGGGAGTTTTTCCTTCCCACTGTTGCCAAGTGCTTGCTCATAGGGGGTCGTTTTGAGCGTTGGGGTTTTTCATAATTATTGTATGGCCTTGCCTTACAATATGGAGCGCCTTGGGGCAACTGTTTGTTGTGATTTGGCGCTATATAAGAAAAAAGTTGATTGATTGATTGATTGATTGAATATAGTGGCTTTCCTCTGCGTTATGCTGTTGTGTTGATTCCTCCCACTTGCTCCCCTCAGGTTGCGAACTCATGTTCTCCGGCATAGAGGCGGCTACTATGCCCAGTAGCCAGAGAGTCCTTATAGATGTTGGAGAGTGAGGTTTACCGAGTGACTACTATTGCAAAGCGACTCCTGCTGGCCTCCGTCACAGTCACAGTTTTTTTTTTTATTAGCTTTGGCAGTACAGCGACTTATACTGCAGTGTGAAATATATACCAAAACGTGTGTTCATCAGTGATCATTGTGGCGATTCCTAGGTGGTGAGGAAGATTGTCTCTTGATCAATTCCCGAACAGGATGGTGGGCGTGGAGATTACTGAAGAGGTCCAGTCTTATGCATTGTTTTTGACACAAGCTCCAGGTCAGTAACAATAATAATAATAATAACTAGGGCAGCACAGTGACTTAGTGGTTAGCACTGTTGCCTCACAACAAGAAGGTCATGGGACTGATTCCCACCTGTGGCCTTTCTGTGTGGAATTTGCAAGTTCTCCCCATGTTTGCGTGGGTTCCTTCCGGGTAGCATGCAGCCAGGTTAGGTGGATTCAAAAATTTAAATTGTCTGTAGGTGTGTATGTGGGTGTGAATATGTTTGTTTGTCTATATGTGGCCCTACGACAGACTGGCGTCCTGTCCAGAGTGTACCCCGACTAATGCCCTATGACTGCTGGGATAGGCTCCAGGACCCCATGACCCTTAATTGGAGTAATCGGTTGAAGATGAGTGAGTGAATGAGTGATGATAATAATAACTATTTATATATAGGACTTTCCCAGGAATCAAAAGCACTAAACAAAATAAACCACAGTAATAAAAGAAGAAGTGGCAATAATAAAAGTACACAACAACAATGCACAAAAATCCAAAATAAAAGTGCTGTTAATGCAAAAAAAAAAAAAAAAAAAAAGGTGCAACGTATTCTCTGGGGCCACATTCCAAATTATATGGCACAATTTGGGGTGACAGCAAGGTCCAGGAACTCCTTATTCCTTACCAAGAGAGAATTGATTACATGCCCAAAACTCTCCAGTGTGCTCAGGATATTTGTACGTATATATTTTTTGATACCATCCATGTCAGGCCTCTGATTCTGGAACACCAGCAGGCTCTCTGGGGCAGTACTACACTGCATTTATTTCACAATGAACAAGCAAAGGTGTCATAATGAGGGGTCTTCTGAACAGGAGTATAGTAAGATCTCTATTTAAAAAAGGGCTAATGTGTTATCCGTGACATATACCTCCCCCTCCCTCAAGGGATTGCTGGGAAAGTTTCCTTCCCCGGGACTTCAGCCCTGAAGAAAGGGTAACGCTGGGATGTTGTCTGTCTCGGACACAGAGGAAGCAGACTTTGCTCTCGTGTCATTGTTTCGGAGGTGTTAATCTGTCAAAGATCTGCTGGGAATCAGGTGGGAATCTGCTTGGTCCCTGTTGTGTTTATTGGCTGCTCTATTCTACAAAGGATGCATTTTTTTTTGGAGTCCACCAACCTGCCCCCCCGTGCCTCCCACGAACGATCCACTGAATAAACAATTTGAATTTGAAGATCATCTCTTTGTCTCAAACTCTGTTTTATTAAACTGAAACTCGTGTCCAATTATCTTCATGCTAATGTGACGATGTTTGAAAGTCTCTCGCCACCAAGATGTGGCGACCTTCGGGTTTGCGTGCTGCCAGGGGTCATCCAACAGTTAAACAGAAAGGAAGCGTAAAAGAATCAAAGTGTATTTGGTGAGAACATTCAGTTTGCTCTTTTCTACTAAGGACAGAGAAATCAAGACGACAGCATCGAGGAGATCAGGTTTTCAAATTACTGAACATCAAACGTTTTACTACATGTGTTATGGAGAAAAGTGTCAATAATTATTAGAATTGTTAAACTACAATACACAAACTTCCTGCTATATCATTGTGCAGCACACAAATATTTGATATTTTTTGCTTTAAATGCAGTTTTTTTGTAACTACAGTCACCGTTGCATCTTCAGGTGACTTTAGATTTGGCTGTTAAACACCACAGGATTTGCTCAAAACAAGTACAATCAGTCAAAAGAAGATACGGAGTACAAATATGCTACAGTAAGGGAAGAAAAAAAAATTCCCCCTATTTTTATCCACTTTCAAATGGAATAGAGAATCGAGAGGAATAAACTACTACTACTACTTTCTTCTTCTTCTTCTTCTGTTTTGGGTGATTTTAAGACTGGATTGGCATTGCAGTGCATCCACCAGTTCCACTGTTGAACTGCAGTCTTTGTAAGCGGGTGTCATAAAACAGCACTTTATGAATGGTTGATCCAGGTACGGTGCATCCAGAAAGTATTCACAGCGCTTCACTTTTTCCACATTTTGTTATGTTACAGCGTTTTTCCAAAATGGAGTCATTTCATTTTTCATTCAAAATTCTACACACAACACCCCATAATGACATGAAAAACATTTTGTTTGAAATTTTGCAAATGTATTAAAAATAAAAAACTAATTAATCACATGTACATAATAAGTATTCACACCCTTTGCTCAATGCTTTGTTGATGCACCTTTGGCAGCAATTACATCCTCAAGTCTTCTTGAATATGATGCCACAAGCTTGGCGCACCAATCTTTGGGCAGTTTTTCCCATTCCTCTTTGCAGCACCTCTCACGCTCCATCAGGTTGGATGGGGAGTGTCAGTGCACAGTCATTTTCAGATCTCTCCTGAGATGTTCAGTCGGATTCAGTTCTGGGCTCTGGCTGGGCCACTCAAGGACATTCACAGAGTTGTCCTGAAGCCACTTCTTTGATATACTGGCTGTGTGTTTAGGGTCATTGTCCTGTTGAAAGCTAAACCATCGCCCCAGTCTGAGGTGAAGAGTGCTCTGGAGCAGGTTTTCTTCCAGGATGTCTATGTACATTGTTGCATTCATCTTTCCCTCAATCCTGACTAGTTTCCCAGTTCCTGCTGCTGAAAAACATCCCCACAGCATGATGCTGCCATCATCATGCTTCACTGTAGGGATGGTGCCTGGTTTCCTCCGAACATGACATCTGGCATTCACACCAAAGAGTTCAGTCCTTGTCTCATCAGACCAGTGATTTCTTTTTTTTTTTTTCTTATAGTCTGAAAGTCCTTCAGGTGCCTTTTGACAAACTCCAGGTGGGCTGCCATGTTCCTTTTACCAAGGAGTGGCTTCTGTCTGGCCACTCTACCATACAGGCCTGATTGGTGATTTCTGCAGAGATGGTTGTCCTTCTGGAAGGTTCTCCTCTCGCCACAGAGGAATTCTGGGGCTCTGACAGAGTGACCATTGGGTTTTTGGTCACCTCCCTGACTAAGGCCCTTCTCCCCCGATTGCACAGTTTAGATGTGCGGCCAGCTCTAGGAAGAGTCCTGGTGGATCTGACCCTTCTACCATTTACAGATGATGGAGGCCACTGTGCTCATTGGGACCTTCAAATCAGCAGAAATGTTTTTGTACCCTTCCCCAGATTTGTGCCTCGAGACAATCCTGTCTCAGAGGTCTACAGACAATTCCTTTGAATTCATGCTTGGTTTGTGCTCTGACATGCACTGTCAACTGTGGGACCTTATATGTAGACAGGTGTGTGACTTTCCAAATCATATCCAATCAACTAAATTTACCCCAAGTGGACTCCAATTAAGCTGTAGAAACATCTCAAGGATGATCAGTGGAAACAGGATGCACCTGAGCTCAATTTTTATTTTCATGGCAAAGGCTGTGAATACGTTATGTACATGTGATTTCTTAGTTGTTGTTTTTTTTTTTGTTTGTTTGTTTGTTTGTTTTGTTTTTGTAATAAATTTACAAAAATCTAAAGGAAAAAAAAACCTTTTTCACATTGTCATTATGGGGTATTGCATGTCAAATCCATTTTGGAATAAGGCTGTAACATAGCAAAATGTGGGAAAAGTGAAGCACTGTGAAAACTTTCCAGATGCACTGATCCAGATAAACTCCAATTAAAATGATCAGTCTTGCAGTGTAACAAAGAAATGTTAAAATTTTCCAGATTCTTCTCTTTACTCAGACCTGCACCTTTTGGTCTTTTGAAGGCACTGCTCAACCTTTTCATCATATTCTCTGAAAATCAGTTGTATTTTGCACCCTATAGTCTTATTAAAAAAAAAACCAACATAGGTGTTAGTGCATGTACACCTGGTGGAACTGTCCACCAGGTGGTGACACAGGACGTGATGTCTTCATTTTTATGTAAGCGCCAAAGACGTGTTCGAAACATGAGTGTTTCAAGGGCTTTTACACTTTCCGAAGCAGTGTTTTGAATGAACCAACACTAATTTGAAGTACAGATGAAAAGTTTCAGCACCATCCCGAGCCCCACATTCTATCTATTCTTGAACTTCAGTTTTACTTTCCCTTTCTGCTGTATGTCTCGGCCCATATTGTGATGTCCTTTTCAAGCAGAGCCCAGAACAATGTTTGGAATATGAGCATTTCAGAGGTTTTGAAACATTTTAATCTGTATGTAAATATCACAGGTCTTCCTAATTTTTCATAATCCAACCACCAGGGGGCAGACATATCAACACTCAAAAAAATCTGGATTTTCATACAAGAAAAGAGGTCAAATCTATGATGTACAGAGTTTGTCAAGGCATAGCCAATGAAGTATTTAATTCTTTCAGCCCTGTTCAGGTGTCTTGGTGGCTTCCCTCATGAGTCTCCTTCATGCAAGGTCATGCACTTTTTGCCAACTGGCTATTCCAGACAGATTTAACACAGAGTAATAGTCTTAATGGTTGATGTAAATGAAGTCCAAGACATATTCTGTGAGTGGTCTAAAGAATGTGTCTGGTCAGATCTGGGAGAACGCACTAGCGCTACGCATTGCTGCATCCATCCATCACACCATGGAGCCACCCATGGTTCCATAACTCCATATGTAAAAATGACATTCCTATGAGCACAATTTTGCATGAAAGAGTTTGTTTTGGACTTCTGCAATGTATGTCCAATGGATTCCAAAGCCAGCACCCATTTTCAGCTTGATGGACTGGGACAACGATGATGAAGAGTTCTGTCTAAGGATGTGGACAGGTAGCATAAACCAAGAATCAATTCCAAATCCACATATCCAATGTCCTGTCCCACTGAGCTACCTGCTCTGTAATTCAAGTATCCTCTTTTAGCTTGCAGAAATGATGTTCTTACGCTTTGGAAAAGCTTGAAAACTGCAACCTGCTGGACTTGCTGCAGAGAATAATGTTATCATCACATGCATGGTGGAAATTATGAGCAAGTGCAGTTGAATTTTTATGCAGCTTGAAATGAGCTTGTTTGACAGTTTCTTTTGTTTCCAAAGCCCAGTTTTAGTGGTCACCACTGCTTGTACTTATATAACAAGCCTCCTTTTATTACAGCTGCTGAAATAAGATGTACACCTGTAACGGTAAGCTTTCATCTTCTCTGTAAAACAGTCAGGCACATTTTATTAACATTACAGAAAAGGATGGAATTCTCTGAGAGGTCTTGATTCATCATGAATTTCAACAGGATAATCAGTTTCTGCCTTTTTGCATCACTCGCCAGAATTAAAGAAACTTTATTTGTATCCAAAGATAGATTTGGTGGGGCAGCACAGTGGATTAGTGGTTAGCACTGTTGCCTCACAGCAGCAGGGATCGATTCCCACCTGACGTCCAAACCCGCGCCCTATCCAGGGTGTACCCTGCCTCACACCCTATGACTGCTGGTATAGGCTCCAGCGGTTGAAGATGAGTGAGTGAGTTAGTGTGAGGTATAGATTTGCTTTACAGTGAAGTAAGTCAGTTTTCTCTACACACACAGACAACACTTAAAACACGATTAAAAAAAAAAAAACAGTGACAACAGTGCTTCATCCATAAAGACAGGGATCAGTGCAAGTAAGTACTATACAAAGAAAAAAAAACATCCTAGCAGATAAAAAAACAGGAGTTCAAGAATTCAAGCTCCCAATTTCTGTAACCAATAACTGTAACTCTGGGGAAAAAAACATGACCAAAAGTCAACTCTCACATCCTACATTTGAGCAGAATTTAACCTTTCGATGATCTCTCACATCTACAGTTTGACATTTGGTCTGTAACTGTCATGCACCTTCAGCTGCAAATAAATCTAAGACCTAAAAAAAGACACCAAATTGAAAATCATCCTTAATTTTGTCGTCACCTTGCATGTGTTCCTTGTGTGCTGATCCTCATATACCTTCAGCAGTTTGACTGACAGCTGAAGGCAGAATGGAAACTCACTTTGAATTCCAGGGTGCATAAATAATAAGATTTGAAAAACTTAGGCAGAAGGTGTGAATTCTATTTACAGAATCAAGACAATCGTCACCTCCTTCTTTCTCTTTACACGCCTCTGGCTCATCATTCAGCCCACCTTCCTGAAACACCACCAACTCATCATTCTCAAATATCACTGTGTTTGTCTGCTATATGATATATTTAACTGAAATTGCTGATTCAAACAACCAATGATTTATAAAGGAAAATCCTAGAAATCATCAGGGGTGCCCAAACCTTTCTGTGGCACAACAATTCTCTTTCCTCAAACTGCAATTCTGCTATTGCCCAGTAGGACAGAATCCATCTTCTGCTGACCTTCCTGAGGGTTTTTTTTTTTTTTTTTGTCCTTTTTCAGGTCTATTTGAAATACCATATTTTTAATTTTTTTTATTATTATTTTTACTGTAGATGGGCTGCATATATACAGCACTTCTCCATCTATATCAGAAGCTCAAAGGGCTTTACAGTGATGCCTCACATTCACCTGTTCACACACACATGCTGCCACTCAAGGCTCTCACTACACACCGGGATAAACTTGGGGATTAAGGACCTTACCCAACGGCCCTTAGTGATTTTCCAGCCAAAAGGGGGTTTGAACCGAAGATCCTCTGGTCTCAAGCCCACTGCTTAACCACTAAACCATCACCTCCCCATTATTATTATTACGACTGCTAAGATTAATAAATGGAAGAGTTTTGACAGTGTTGAATGTTTGGTCTCCAAAGTAAAGGTCGAACAAGGTCAAAGTCCATTGGATTCTCTGACATGTGACATATGTTACCCCGTAACGTGATAACTAAGCATGACACATGGTCCAAACTATTTCTTTTTAAAAGCCTATTAACTCAACCAATAATTTGCATCACTTTTTAACCAAAATTGGAGCAATTTAACTTTTGACCCCTGTATAAACTGAAACTGACCTTTGTCACCATTCTTGCTGTTTTTATCCAATAACGCCATAGAATTCAGTCATAGATTGTCCAAACTATACCTTTTTGGAATATTTATGATCAGGCAAATAATGTGATATAGTTTTCAATATGATTGGAGCATCTTTAAATTTTGACCCCTGTATAATTCTTCAACTGACCCCTGACTACCGATTGAGAATTCAAGTGGGCAATTGTTTGTTTTTTTTTGTTGTTGTTGTTGTTTCAAAAGAGGAATGTCTAAGGAGTATTTGTGCCAAATTTGATGCTTGCATCACCTTTTACAAGATTCCTCTTTAAATATTATCTTATCTGCTGCACTATTTATCCCTCGTGATCATTTTTGCAGTATAAAAGTCTCTATGTTGCACATCCCAATCTGATGGATTCCTGCAACAATCCACTGCTCATTTCTGCATCTGTGTCCATTTGATGTTTTTCATTTCTCAAATTGCATCAAATATCATCCAGTATGTTGTCTCTCCCATTTATTTGTCCATTTTGATTATTTTTGGAATTTATAAGTTGCCCTCAGGGAAACACTGTGTTAAAAAAGTGTGTTCCACATGCAGAAAAAAGTGTCTCACACTCCAGAGCAACAGGTATTTTTTTTCCTTCCACAAGACACATTTTTGACAGATGTGACTCATCCCTTACCAAAAAATAGTACTGATAAGTATATAAAAAGTAAACTAGAAGTATACTTGAAACATACTTGCATATACTACTTTTTGGTAAGGGATACTCCGAAAAATACAGTATTTTCTTTTGCTTGACAAAGCCCACTGCCACACTGTGATTTGTAGACTCAGGACTTGAAGGAAAATTTGTGGAGCTTTACGAGCAGAGACACACAGGACTGTTGTAAATTCCCTGGTCCCGCCCCGGAGGTACAATGAGGATTAAAAAAAACCACAACAACCTGAAGGTTTAATGTGAAGCTGTATATGAAAAGAGCAGAAATCCTACACTAATTAAGAGTATTGTTTAGACTCAAAACACTTTGCCCTTGTGTGTCTTTGTCCAGCTCCGGCTTCGCCGGCTGCAGCGGCTCAGGGGATGGGCGCTGAGTGCTAACACATATATACCTTCCGTCGCTCTGATTTAAACTAACACGCCTGCCTAAAGGAGCCAGCAAACGCATTGTGCAATTCCCAAGAAAGCCACCCACACGTAGACGTTTACAGCAAGAGCGGCGACCAGCAGCTCAACCGCGTTTCTGAACTCGCTCGAAAGGCGGACAGTTTGTGCTGCTACGCCAAGGACAGGAAGTGCTTGCAGAGGGACAGGAAGTGCTCACCGCTGCAGTAGCCGAAGCTGGAACTGAGATAATGCCATTGTGTAAGCAAGCCAAGTGACCTCTCCCTCAGCGCTGAGTCCTGAGGCTGGCGTCGGGAGCCCTGGCCCCCACCCAATGCCAGACTCCCCAGGCACGGGGTGGGAGGACTTGGCGCAGAGATGGAAGTGGGGAGGAGGTGCGTGAGGTGTGTCACCTCCACGTACTCCCTGTCCCCTCCTGTAGATCGACTCTGAACCTCACCTTGTCAAGGAAATGTGACTACGACTCCAGACTTTATGACTTCTTCCATCAAATGCTACTTTTCACTCCCACACAATGTGAGGGAGAGGAGCCGCACACATACCCACACCCATCTCTCTGTGGAGGGAAAACACTATCAGGTCATCAGTGGTAAAATAGACGATGACAGTATTATGGTCCAGATCCTGTCCTAGCGCTCGCTTGTACCAGAGCTCCCATCCAAAAACCTCCCACCAACCCCAAGAGGGTCAAGCAATGTACTCTGGAGTCCCCGCTCGTGTCTGCACGGGGCATCAAAAGGTTGCATAGGCATATCACATATTTCTGTCATCTCCTTTTGACGTGTCAGAGGAAAGGCTCCAGTCGGACACGCACTGAGATGGGAATGATCCGCGGACAACCGGAGAAAAGAGGGAGCTGACAGGTTAAGGTCTGCTGGCTCTGATAAGAACCCCCCCGCAGCCTGCGGGTGATGTTTGGATTTCGAACCACAAACAGGGGCTTCATTCTCTGCTACATAAACACAACGGGTTTGAATCTTTGGGAAGCCATAGGTGGCCTAACCTTTGACCTCATCGTGGTGCTTGAGGACAGTGGCTACAAAACCAACAAAATGCATTCTTAGTTATTTCTAAAAAATAATAATAATAATCGTAAACACATGCCACACATGTATTTAATTGCTGGATGTCATGTGAGAGCAGGCATTGGAATACATAGAATAGCGTTACCTAATCATGATACCCAAAACACATACCTCTATTGGACAGCGCAGTCTCGTTTGAGGGACGGCGCTAAAGGATTAAAATATGATGCAATAATCCTACATCTGGGGACAGCCCTCTCGGAGTTCTTGGGAAAATTACATGCAAAACAAAGTGAAAATGCAAAGAAAAGTGACAATGCAGTGTAAAGTGGACATGTGTTACGGTTTGTTTATGACCCAGAGCTCAAACTTGTCGAGGCGATTGTGCAGGCGAGAGAACACAGTTACCCTGGTTAGCTGTGTAAGCTAACACTTACCGACACGACCTCTCCCATTTGCCTTGTCTTCCCTTCTCCAATGGGAAATGAAAAAAACTGCATTTTGCGACTGCTTCTGTAATCGCAGTCGAAAACAAAACAGTGCATCATTTTCCCGTGTGAAGTTATGCTGTGCATATATTGCGCAATGGGAGCGGTTGTCCCCATAAGTGGTCAAATCCCGCAATATCACGCAGGGTTCAAATGAGACTGCACTGCATTGCTATGCTGCAGTTGTCTCCTTTGGAGCACTGCAAGTGTCTGGTACGGAGGAATGCGACACACACCACATCGGAAGTAACATCCACCACGCTGAACTTTTGCTGTGTTCCATTTGTAGTTAGAGGACATAATCTCCCAGTTATGCTGCGTTTACACATAACGACGGCAAGTCACAAGTGACACGAAGTATGCATTCAATCAACACGCTCAGTTGTGACCTCCATGACATGAGGCGAAATGAGGATGGTGCATGACATTTGTGGAAGATTTTTTTGACAGCCAAATACATACTCCACGAAAATCACGAATATCACGCACCAACACGCATTATTAAGAAACCTATTCAGATGTGTTGTCATGTTAGGAATGTGCCAAGAATGACGCAAATATGACATTCGTAATGCGTCCTGCCTATGTGTAAATACAGTATTAAACCCCCAGGAATTACCCATGAAGTTGGAATTCCAACTCATCAACTCGTTCAAACCCCAGATACGCTGAGTTCACAATCCAAGATGGCTGCTCCTAGCAACAACAGCAGTGAAACCTGTTGCTTCTACTGCTTTTTATCACTTGTGTCTTTTTTTGTGTGCAGTTTAATAAATCATACACACAGTGCTGTTTTACTGCTGTCTGTTTACATGTTGATGTGGCATTTTTATTGTAAAATACAGTATACTGTGTTATCATGCTGCTAATATTGGCTAACGCAATACATGTTGCTAACAACAGTGACTGTCTACTGTGCTCCAAACCGAGCGGTAAATTAAAAGATTGTTGAACGTATACACCATCTTTTCTCTTCACTTAGGGCTCTTTATTGGACTTAATATTTTTGTAGCACTCTGTACTCCAAAATGTTGGAGGCATCCAGCTTATTTTCTGACTTGAGGTGTTGTGAGGAAAATGGAATGCATTTACCTTGAGCATCACTGACAGTTACAAGTTACACCTTCTAAGCTAAATGAAACACAGCATTTGTCTGCACAGGCTGGGTGTAAAGAAAGTGTAAACTGTGTTCATAATATGGTGAGGCTAATGCAAATAACAGCTGTGTCAGGATTTGTAGAATTGTGCATTAATAAAGTATCTTCAAGTAGAGACCAAAGTATTAAAATGTATTTCCATGAAGAAATGTTCATTTCAAATGCAATTATCAGGTTTGCTATAAAAAAAAAAGAATAGTTTGAAGTCTGAAATGAGTGCAGCTAATGTAGCTTAGCTAATGACATGGCTAATGTTAGCAATGGAAGCAGAGCAGGAGAAATGCTGTTTTGCACCACCAACAACTTTGGGATGGTAAAGAAAAGCATGGACAAATGTACAAATCAGATTATTTTTTTTTCCTCTGTCAGATCTTTGTGATGTCATAAGGGGAGAAAGTTAATTTAAGGAAAACCCATCTCACATAATTTTGAAGCATTTCCCAACACAAGTGTAATTTCACAATTTTTAATCATAATCCACTCATCACTTTTTAAAATATCCTGCCTTCAGGACAAACAAGGACAGTCACGAAAACTCCACCCTCTACTGTCAACTGGCAGATGTAATAAATCCGGCTGTTTTTCTTATCTTGTGTATGTGCAGCTTGTGACAGCACAAAAATAGTTCAAATGACCTGTTTAGAGACAACAGAAAAAAGCACCAAACCATAGACTGCATCTTATAAAAGTGAATTTGAACTTCAATGGAGAATTTTCAAGATGAGCTGCCATCTTGAAACCGAGACTTCCGGTTAGTGAGCCTCTCGCTCGCGTGTTTGGTGGCATTAGAATCATCTGCTCAGCTGTCAGCTTTCCAGGGAGTGAAATGGCCACTGGAGTCGAATTCCACGTCAAATCGGAAAGTAATTGTTGTTGTCGTTGTTGTTAACCCACAATGAATGAGAAAGAGTGCTGCAGTGGTGTGAATATTGATCTAAAGCCCGGTCACATGGCACTAACAAAGAATACTGAAGCTAAAACATAACAAAAATTTGGACTTAGGTTGACTTTCAGAGATATATTTAACCGTTGTCCAGTTTCGTTCCTGTACGAATCCCAACGACAACTTCAAGTCATCCGTATTCTGTTTTGCTTTCTACCTTGAAGGTTCCTCATTGTTTGCGTAATTCCTGTGCCATCGGCGTTCCATTTGACTGTCATCCAACTCCGTCCAACCTCCAAAGTCCAATGTCTTGCACAAATATTGTACACACACACACAGACGGCTATGTGCACAGCCGTCTGTGGTGCACAGCCTCTACAACCAAAGGCGTTATGCGACCTGGCACACAGCCATTTGTGTGTGCGCACAGCCTCTACAGCTAAAGATGGCACGCAAACATGTGCACAGCCATCTGTGGAGCACAGCCATCTGTGGCGCACAGCCTTCTGTGGCGCACAGTCGTCTGTGGTGCACAGCCTCTCCAGCCAAAGACAGCATGCGAAAAGCCATTTGTGTATGTGTACAATGTTCGTGCAAGACGTCGGACTTGGAAGATTGGACGAAGTTGGACGACAGTCAAATGGAACGCTGACAGTACGGGAATTATGCAAATGATGAGGAACCGTCAAGACCAAGGTTGGGTCGGATTACTTTGAAATGTAATCCAAAAGTTTTCAGATTACAAATAATCCAAATGTATGTACATACATACATGTAATCCACATGTATTCCTTCAAAGTAATCCTACCCAACCTTGGTCAAGATAGAAAGCAAAATGGAATACGGATGACTTGAAGATGTCATCAGGATTCGTACAGGAGCGAAGCTGGACGACAGTTAAATGATGTCTGAAAGTCAACATAAGTCCAGATTTATTGTTTTGTTTTGGCTTCAGTGTCCTTCGGTAGTGCCGTGTGATCGGGGCTTCGTTGCTAGGAAAGTTCAATGACCAAAATACCAACATTCTGGGTGCAATAAACATCTTTTCCCTATTATTTGATTTCTTTGTGCGACTGACATCGTTATTCAAGCATTGACAAGGCTATTCCTACCGCCACACAACTCCAACCATACACAAGAAAGTTTCGTGACAGTTCTTAACGAAACCGCGTCTCCCTAACCGGATAGAGTTGTGACATCATCACGCATGCGAGTAGGCATCGGTCTATCGGGATCTTGAAAATTCCCCATTGGAATTCACTGCACTGAGACACTAATTAAATATTTTATTAATGCCAGGTCATTTGAATAAATAAAGAAAATTGTTGGTTAATAACAGCACATGTAGCGTTGAATCGACAACACAGACGTGAAAATTATAATTCAAAGAGAAAGTTAAAATATGCAGAACATCCATTTATTTAAGGTTCAAAAAGACAATGCAACACACACACACACACACACACACACACACACACACACACACACACACACACACACACACACGAAAACAAATGTAAACTTCTTTTACAACAAGATACTTTCAACTATGTTTTGCATTTAATGCAAAAAAGTGTGACACTATAATATTGCATTGTAAAAACAACAACTCTTAATTATCTTTTCTATCTAAAAGTCATCTTTTGATTATTTTGTTTCTTGTCTTGCTGTGTATGTGGCGTTGAGATAATCCAAAACTATCTGAAATCAATCAAATGCATCCTTTTAACACTGCTATGTTGGATTAGATTAAATATTCTAATTAATGGCATATAGTGGATTAAATTACAACGTAGCCTGCCAATCCTGTTTGACGGTGCTTTGCTTTATGAAGGAGTGAATTAGCAGCGAGCAGCAATGCAAAAAATTCTGTTCTTTGTATAGTGAATGAGATAAAGTTGAAATTTAAACAGAAAAAGAGGTAAAAGAGGAACACAGTGAACTGAATTGAACTGTATTCATAGAGGGAAATGGTTTATGTGAAATAAACCATAAAATATCCTGGGAAACAAATCTGAACACAAAAGTATTTTATTATTTTTATTTTATTTTTAGGTTGTCATGCGCATGTTCGACGTTTTTTATCCAGAAAGGGCAAGAAAAAGAATTTGTGCGCACTTTTTATTCTGTGCACAAAAGCCTCGTTAAGGGCACTTTTACTTTTGCGCACACTCTTTAAGTGCAAAACTGTTGTGCCAGAGTCTGTCAGAGGGCGCAGAACGGGCGTTGATTCAATTCTAATGAATTGTTTTCACTTTTGGACGTTTCTGTTCATGATCTCAAACGACACGACACGTGCGTAAAGTTGCGCCTGGAGCCATTAACCCCGCGCGTAAACCTGATTTTAAAGGATTGTGCCTCTTCTAACCGCCGAATGCGCGCACTGATCGTCACGTGTTGATTTTGAGCATCTCTGGCCGTTTAATAGAAAGGTGATATTGAAAAGGAGGCCGGTTATACTCCAAAGCGTTGCACATGCGTAAAAACGTCTTGCATTATATTTAAACTTTTGATTTGTGGATTAATTATCGATTTAATTAAACGTCCTCAGAAGATCGCACTCCAAACCAGAAGGCGGGGGGTGCTGAACTTTTTTACACCTTGTAGCCGGTGGGCACTCCCACCAAATGGTGATTGGTTGCCTGCGCGCTTATAGCGCACCAACCTTCAGTCTCAGCGCTGAGGAGTCGATACTGTTCCGCCAAAACCTGATGGATGTGACTAAATACTTTCCATTACGCGCTCCAAACCTCTAACATTTGCCTTGATAACTCCACCTGTTATCGGTTCGAGCTGCTTTGCGAGCCGCCTGGTGGCTCTCCAAACCCCACAGTCGGACAGAGATGAGCAGTCCCGATGCGGGTTACGCCAGCGACGATCAGACCCAGGCAAGGTGTACGATGTCAGTCATGATGCCTGGAATGGGACACTGCCAGTGGGCCGACCCTCTCAGTCCTCTCGGGGACACTAAAGTGAAAAACGAGCCGTGCGCGTCCGGCTCCGGCAACCAGAACCGCAGCAAGAGCGAACCGCGGATCCGACGTCCCATGAACGCGTTTATGGTTTGGGCAAAGGATGAGCGCAAAAGACTGGCGCAGCAAAACCCGGATTTGCACAACGCGGAGCTGAGCAAAATGTTGGGTAAGAAATTTCAAACTGTTCTATTCATCCTAAAAAGCGCACAGGTGGTCACCAAAATGTGTTACAACTTACCTTTTACTGTTTGTTTCATTTTATTCTTATTTTAATTTCAGATTCTCACAGGAACCTTTCTATTAAATATTAATGTCCACGTTGTATTGTGCAATTATCCATAAAAGAATTATGAGATTATTATGTCAGAGTTCAGATGTAACCTCGAAATCCGTCCCCTGCCCCCTAAAATGGCCACAAGCTATTTTTGAGTGCCTCACCGGGCGGCGTAAAGTGTCTGCTGACATATCGCTGATGTGCACTCTCCTCTTGACCTACAGGGAAATCATGGAAAGCCCTTCCTGTCACCGAAAAGCAGCCCTTTGTGGAGGAGGCTGAGCGGCTGCGGGTTCAGCACATGCAGGATCACCCCAACTACAAGTATCGACCTAGGCGGCGGAAGCAGGTGAAGAGGATTAAGAGGCTGGACTCTGGATTTCTGGTCCACGGCGTGTCCGATCACCAGGCCGCGTCGATGCCTATAGACGGTCTGGGGCTTGGTTACCATGAGCATGGTTTCCAGCTGCCCCCTCAACCTCTCAGCCACTACCGTGACACCCAGGTGCTCGGCGGCACCTCGTATGAAACCTACAGCCTGCCCACGCCTGACACCTCTCCGCTGGACGCCGTTGAATCAGAATCCATGTTTTTCCCTGCTCATTCGCAGGAGGAGTGTCAGATGATGCCTGCGTACTCCTACCACTCCCAGGTCCCAGAGTACCCGACCCACGATCCCCACTCCAACCATGTTGCCAACCCCATCCTGCACCGGCACCCCACCTCAGCTCCGGAGCAGCCTCAGTCTGCCCCGCTCCCTCCTTCCTACATGGGATGCACCAACTCTCTGGCCATGTACTACACCCAGCACTGCACTCCCACTCACACCAAACGGCATGCCGGCCACGGGGCAGGACAGCTCTCCCCTCCGCCTGACGCTCACCCCCACCCGGCGGAGAGCGTGGAGCAGATGCACCATTCCGAGTTGCTGAGCGAGGTGGACCGCAGTGAGTTTGAGCAGTATTTGAGTTCCTCGTCTGGGCGTGTGGATGCCACAGGCTTACCATACGGGCAGCATGAGTCCGGCATGCAGGGACCCGACAGCCTGATCTCATCGGTGCTGTCAGACGCCAGCACAGCTGTGTATTACTGCAGCTATAACAACTCCTAACCTGCTGCCCGCCTGTGCCGGCACGCGCACTCTGACCTCAAATCTTTGTGTAAATTTCAATTTAAACTCTACAACTACTGACACACAAAGCCTATGAGGTTTGAAAAAGCAGCTTTGGAGATAATGACTGTATCACACACTCAAAACTGATTAAAAAAAAGCCATAAAATGAACACTAACGTTCTCTTTTTGCAGGCACATTAACTCATTTTGTGATAATAAATACTGTACAGACACTATTTTAAGGTTTATGTGTATATACTGTAGGTGTTTTTATACTTTTGCACTTTTTGAGAAATAAATTTCTGAAATTGATTCAGTTTCTCTTGTAATTATTGTTTATTTGTTCACTGTAAATTAAAAATTGAGAAATTTCCCTTCTTTTGTCGGAGGATGTATTATGTGTCTCTGCTTGTTCCACGTGGAGTGGATTGTGATGTCTTGCGACCCAGTTTCCTGGCCCAGGTGGACCTGAGGTAATCACAGTGGCTGCGTTACACACCGCGCCTTGTTTTTGCACTCCGGACATCCTCTTTTGTAAATGATTTTGTCTCTTACAATTAAAATGCCATTTAAAAAAGTTGAATCTCCAGATTTATACGGCAGCACTTAAAATTTAACACAAAGTGTCAGTTTATGAATTAAAATGTCTTCCCGAGCCAAATCAGTAAGAGGATTCAGCGTATTTATAGCTGAGGATGCTTTATAAATAGAGATTTTATTTATTTTTTTTAAAGGAAGAGGTTCTTTTCCAAGGGGTCAATCACCCTGACCTCACAATCCATTTTTAGCACTTCAGAGGAAACATGTTCCAGAAGTGTGTATTCGGCAGCTTTGTTCATGCTGAATGTTTTGAAATGTTCTCTTATGCTCTCAACATAAATATTGCTGGTTCTTTCCACGCTCATTACTCACGTGTCAGTTCTTGTTTAGAGCTTCAAAAACAAATAAATTATGAATAAATTCACACTGTATGATATCGCTTGATTCACAAACAAATATAGCAACGCGTTAGTCTTTTTGACGTATTCATGTGCACTCGAACACATCACGGGGCCCCGGGTGGACAGTGGTATTACGTGTTTATGATTTCCTGGAGGCCGTGCAAGAGAATCCGGTGGAATTGATGTGAATGCGTCGTCAAGGTGTCTGTAGTTGAGTGGCAGGCTAATCCTGTTGTTAACTAATGGCCGCATAACAACAGGCCTCCGTGCCCGAGGCAGCGGCAGAGTGAGTGGGGGGGGGTCATCTGCACAGTCAGACACCCCCTACCCCCCACCCCAACCCTTAAGATACTATCTCCAATCGTTAATTGATTTGCACTAATTGACAAGGAAAAGCTCAGTGGGTCTGGCAATTAGAACTTCAGGATATACACTCAACAAAAATATAAACGCAACACTTTTGGTTTTGCTCCCATTTTGTATGAGATGAACTCAAAGATCTAAAACTTTTTCCAAATACACAATATCACCATTTCCCTCAAATATTGTTCACAAACCAGTCTAAATCTGTGATAGTGAGCACTTCTCCTTTGCTGAGATAATCCATCCCACCTCACAGGTGTGCCATACCAAGATGCTGATTAGACACCATGATTAGTGCACAGGTGTGCCTTAGACTGCCCACAATAAAAGGCCACTCTGAAAGGTGCAGTTTTGTTTTATTGGGGGGGGGGGGGGGGGTACCAGTCAGTATCTGGTGTGACCACCATTTGCCTCATGCAGTGCAACACATCTCCTTCACATAGAGTTGATCAGGTTGTCAATTGTGGCCTGTGGAATGTTGGTCCACTCCTCTTCAATGGCTGTGCGAAGTTGCTGGATATTGGCAGGAACTGGTACACGCTGTCGTATACGCCGGTCCAGATGGATTATCTCAGCAAAGGAGAAGTGCTCACTATCACAGATTTAGACTGGTTTGTGAACAATATTTGAGGGAAATGGTGATATTGTGTATGTGGAAAAAGTTTTAGATCTTTGAGTTCATCTCATACAAAATGGGAGCAAAACCAAAAGTGTTGCATTTATATTTTTGTTGAGTGTAAATATATATATAAATATACTGTATATAATAGACCGTGCACGGAAAAATTATTTAATAATAGCTTAAAACTAGAGCACTGCACTCATAGAGCACCAACCTCCACCAACATGAGTTTCAACATTATTACCTTGGGAAAAAAAATTCAAGGTCAAAGTTTCAAAGTCCTGTTAGAAGTTAGAAGTGGCTTTTCATAAGCTAAATTAGGTGTGATCAAATGTCAGGACTATGTATTTAGTTCATGCACTTGAATCAAAGTTTTTTGTGTGCTGTTGTCATCAAAGTTTTTCTCTTTTTTTTTCAACTTTTTTGGTTTCTGAATTCTTTTTCAGATAATTTTCACATAATACTGTTTATCTCTGCTATGCACAGTTTGTCATTGCTTTTTGGCACTTGGTTTCCAACTGATAACTGGAAGACAGACAAACAGGCATAAAATTGGAACCTCCATCCAATTTCAGATGTGTAGGTAAACCCTTAACAGAAAAATGAGAGTGACTGAGGCACTTTTGATTGAGATATAATGCAAAATGTACACAAAATGGGCTTTTCAATATTAAATTCAAATGTCCACAAAATCCACAATCCAGATCAGATCCTGATCAAGCTTTGTCAAGCTACAGTGAGTGCCAGTTTGTGCCTCACTTTCAAATATGAGACTGATTGGAGCATGTTTGATTAAGATATAATGTAAAATGTACATTAAATGGGGTTTTCAATGTTAAATTTAAATGGCCACAAAATCTGTAATCTGGATCAGATCCAGATCAAACTTTGTCAGTCAATAAAGGACCGTCCTAGATAACACCCTCAAATATGAAAGAAACCTGATCGTTTTTTGACAGAGTTATGAATTTTTGAAAATTATTTTAATGTTAAAGATAGTGATTTTTCCAATTTTCCAAGATTTTTCCTGACTTTGACCTTTGAACCTATAACCATGAAAACTGAATCAGTTATTGCCTATCAGGATATGAATCTTCAGTAAAAATTTCATAACAATATATGAAAAATGTTTGTTCACAAACAAACTAAACAGGTGAAAATATAACCTTCTCCAACTTTCTTGGTAACATTTGGTTATACATATAGAGCATAAGGGCAATAGAATTCAATCTAAGCAGTTAATAATAAAACAAATGAAGAAAAAAGTGCTACATAACTGAACTTAGCGAATAATGGTGCTAACTTTATTACCATTGGTAATATAGTATGTAATAATCTGTATTATGTGTAAAAAACAAACTGCACATATTACGCAATACAGTGTTGCTGATGTTTTGCTGCTGTATATGTTCAGAGATGTGAGACCCAGTTTCCAGCGGTGACCCGGGGCCTCGCCGGCAGCAATCTGCACACAGACACCCACTCACAGATTACATCCTCCTGCATTAACACGGCGGCACTTAATCACACCGCTGCCCTAATCCCATCTCAGGTAGCTGCCCTTCACAAACACAAAGGTAAACACAGCTTCATTTACGCACAAAGTCTGCAGTGGCTTCTTCCAGCTGGTGGCGCGTCACCAGCATCAGTGTTTAACCAAACCCAGTGCAGCTGATTTCAGCGGTTTATTAGTTAGTGGTGGGTTGGCACGGACTCAGTATGAACATTGTACATAATGATATCTACTACTGATTTCATTTATTAAATTTGCACCACTTAGAAAGTAGAATCAGAGGGAGTCGGGATGCAAAAACAAAAACAAAAAAAAAAATTCTAACCAGATAAACAGCTGGTATCTTACTCAACTATTAAACTAATCCTTTAATCCATATTGTTCAGTGAGCTAGTATACAAATAATGAATGTTTATGAGTTCAATGGAACAAATATTTAATTCGGTGAAAGATGGAATGTTCCATTCAACGAGGCCATTCTTTCAATTCTTCAGTGAAAGAATGAAGAAACATTCATTTGTTTTATATAACAGCTAAAATAGATCCCTGTGATTTGATATTTTATTAATTTATAAACAACAGAAAAGGGACTTGCATATCATCTCGTTGAATGGAACATTCCATCTTTCACCAAATTAAATATTTGTTCCATTGAAAGAATGAAAAAACATTCTTTTTTTTTGTTTTATTTAACAGCTGAAATAGATCCTTGTCATTTGATATTTTATTCATTTATAAACAACAGAAAAGGGACTTACATATCGTCTTGTTGAATGGAACATTCCATCTTTCACCAAATTAAATATTTGTTCCATTGAAAGAATGAAGAAACATTCATTTGTTTTATATAACAGCTAAAATAGATCCCTGTGATTTGATATTTTATTAATTTATAAACAACAGAAAAGGGACTTGCATATCATCTCGTTGAATGGAACATTCCATCTTTCACCAAATTAAATATTTGTTCCATTGAAAGAATGAAAAAACATTATTTTTTTTTGTTTTATTTAACAGCTGAAATAGATCCTTGTCATTTGATATTTTATTCATTTATAAACAACAGAAAAGGGACTTACATATCGTCTTGTTGAATGGAACATTCCATCTTTCACCAAATTAAATATTTGTTCCATTGAAAGAATGAAGAAACATTCATTATTTGTTTTATATAACAGCTAAAATAGATCCCTGTCATTTGATATTTTATTAATTTTATTATAAACAACAGAAAAGGGACTTGCACATCATCTTGTTGATTGGAACATTCCATCTTTCGCCAAATTAAATATTTGTTCCATTGAAAGAATGAAAAAACATTCATTATTTGTTTTATTTAACAGCTGAAATAGATCCTTGTCATTTGATATTTTATTAATTTATAAACAACAGAAAAGGGACTTACAGTTTTGGTGTTCCACTGGTGCTTAACAGTCCAACACAAACTTTAAATGGGAATCCAAAATTGTTATGATGTAGTGCATGATGCCGTGCACTGACTTTGTGTACTTCCAAAAACAAGCAAAAAAAAAAAAAAACAAACAAACAAACAAAAAAAAGACTTTGTGTAGTTCCTTGGTCCAGGGAAAAATCGCATCATAAATTTGTCCAACTTTTCATCCTAACAGCTCTTCATGCCTCCAGATGGCTGTAGTGGATTGGCTTTTTGTGTGTGTGTTAGAAGAATTAACAGCGTCAGTTGGCACTTTGAAATCGTTGTCTGCCAGCAAAACAAACTCCGCTATGTTTTGCTAAACGCCGCCCCCGGTAGTTTGAGCATGCGCGGTGGTCGTGGCATGCAATAGCGCATTTCATATAGCACCAACATTGCGCGCTAAAAAAGAACTATTGCACTGTCAATGAAACACAACAGAAAAGGGTATGAATAATCCATGTCATGTGACATACAACCCACCAATCAAATGACAAGGATTGGTTGCCCGGTGTCTTAAACACGTTTATGTTTTTAGCCAAAAATACCACATAGGTGATGCATCCTAAAAATAATCTCCAATCTCAAATCTTCCAGTAAGATTAGCCAACATGGGAAACAGAACCCTCCTCTCAACCTGATTCAGACTCAAATGTGTCTGAATTTTGCTACAACAGGTTACACGACCCAAGTCTTGCTAATGTGAACTCACTGGCTTGTACTCTCAAGGATGCATCTGTGACAGGATGGCCATAGGATGTTTATTTTACTTTATTTTGGGGGTTTAAGGAGTTTCAAGGAGGGCAGACTGGAATACTCTGCATAAAAAGTCAAAAGAAGACTTTATGACTTCTTCCTTTCATGCCTTAAATACATCAATTTAGTTTAATGGGACACGTGAGGGTCCTGTGTGAATGTTGTCAACGTGTGTTTGATCAGCGTCCAACTCTGATCTGACCAAATGCAAAACATGTTCGGTAAACTCACTTCTCTTTTATGAAAGACATGAAAAAAGGACAACTTGTTTCTGTTCCTGTTGCTTTAAATGGAAAGTATCTGATGCTCACCATTAAAGATGTAATGGGCGGAGAAGTGCCAGATATGGAAGTCCACATATGGACTTCCGTGACTTACGAGTCTCGTACATCACAGAACTCACAGAACCGTTTTTGATCTAAATTGTGTTTATAGTGAGTTTCCACATGAAGACGCATAAAAAAATGTGACTTTAACAATGTTTAACTAGAGCATCGCACTCGTAGAGCACAAACCTCCGCCAACTCCGTCAACTCCAATTCCACAAATTTTTACCTTGTAAAAAAGTTTCGTCAAAGTCTTGTTAGAAGTGGCTTTTCATAAGCAAAAATATAATACAAAATATAGATCAAAAGGGCTTTTCAATGTTAAAATCAAATATCCACTAAATCTGCAATACGGATCAGATGTGGATCAAATTTATTCTATTCATTGAGAGTGCCAGTTTGCACCTCACTGTCACAAAATGAGAGCGATTGAGATATAATGCAAAATGTACACCAAATGGGCTTTTCAATATTAAATTAAAATATCCACAAAATCCACAATCTGGATCAGATCTGGATCATACTTTGTTAGACGATAGTGAGTGCCAGTCTGCACCTCACTTTCAAATATGAAAGTGACTGGGGCACATTTGTTTAAGATATGTAAAATATACATTAAATGGGGTTTTCAATGTTAAATTTAAATGGCCACAAAACCTGTAATCTGGATTAGATCCAGATCAAATTTTGTCAGTCGATACAGGATACCATCCTACATAATGTTCTCACATATGAAATCAATTAGATTTTTTTTAACACAGTTATGAATTTTTGAAAATTCATTCAATGTTAAAGATAGGGATTTTTCCAGTATTCCAATATTTTCTCTCATTTTGCCCTTCAACCTATGACTTTGAAAATTGAATCACTTCTTGCCTATATATGGATCATTTATAATATAAAAAAATGTCTTCTTGTTGCTGAATTTGTTACTTCTCTCTGACTTATACATAATAAAAAGAAAATGTTGAGTTTTGGAATGTTGTGACTGGAATTCTTCACTTTTTTTGCATTTTATATGCTATATGAAGCGACGTTAAGAGGGAAAAAAAAAATCATCATATTTGCATCCTTAATCTGCACTTGATTTCTCATGTATTTTGTGTGTTATGTCAGACCAGGTCTTCATCTCAAATTACAAAACACGTGCACATGAACCGGTGTGGAGTTCTGACCTCAGAATGTGCATCTGAGTCTGAAATGTATTTACTTTCATTAGGCAGACAAATAAAGTGGCGTACAGAGAGGACAGCAGGCTGCGAGGACCCAAACCGATTAAGTCATTGATAGTATAATGCAAATACAGCATGTGAGACAGCTGCAGGAGAGGGTGTGTCCCGCGTCTAAAGCAGGGCTAGTTGCTCATAATCCCGGGCATATGCTGTCCCTCTCTGGCTTGATCGCTTTTATGGCCTCTGCCTGTCACACCACCTTCCAGTTGTGCTGCCACTATATATAGTTTCACAGATCCAGTCGATCTCTATTCAACACTGTGACACAATAGTTTATTTTTCTCCAAATTCTAGCTCTGATTCAGAAACAGATCTCCGCCAGGATGGCAGAATACAGAAATTGTGCTCGCAGTTTTTAATCACAGACTGCAACATAATGTTGCTGCTTTGCAGAAGCCGTTTCTTTACAGATGACATCCACCTTTGGTTTTGGCTGAAATTTTCCAAAGGGGCTGTTAGTCTGATTCATATTAATCAGTTCTGACCAAACTGAGCCACTTTATCTTTGACAGACACACAGCCCTTCCATCATGTTGGCTCCAAACTGTTGGGGTTAACCAGCTGTAACATGATCACCCAAGGTCAAAGGTCAAAAGAAAGCTGATATATGACTTTGTGTTTGTGTTTAATAGTAATAGTAATCATAATCATGCGTAGTTGTATCTTTAACCACTTCCTCATAATAGCCATTCTAAACGTCTATGTAAATGATGGGACAATTTGACCTTTGGCTTTTGACCTTGTCTTTCAGCCAGTTATTCTTAAAATTGGACTACTTTGTCCTTGACTGACTCTCAACTTTCTCGCCAGGTTTGGTAAAAATCTATTAAGTTGCTGAGTTGTTTTGTTCACACACAGACGGACACAGGATTTAAAAAACAATACCCCCCCAACCCCCCGCACGGGTGTAAAAATAAAACTACACACATACAGCCGGGTTCATAAATATTCAAACAGTAACACCATTCTTGTATTTTGGTGGTGATGTGCTTGTGCTGTGTGTTTCATCAGCAGTTACGCAGCTTCATGGTTCACAGACGGATCTTCTCATAAACATGATGTCGAATTTCAGCCGCAATTTGTCAGAAGGGACATGTGAGCCTGGAGAATAGATTTGATCTGTTTTCTGACATGAACATCCTTCTCTGTTCCACTTCACCATGAAGTTGTGATGTGTCGTGCAGCACACAGTTTATCCAGTCACAGAAGGCTAAAACTCCTTTAGAGGTGACATAGGTGGCTCCTACCACAAGTACCTTTTTTTGCATGGAAACTCAGTTTTTGCCTACAGATTTACCACAGATTGTTCCCATTTAAAACCAGATGCCTGCTAATTAGAAAAAAATGAAGGGTTATAATGGGCAGCATGATGGGTTAGTGGTTAACACTACTGCCTCACAGCAAGAAGGTCATGGGATTGATTCCCACCTATGGCCTTTCTGCGTGGCGTTTGCATGTTCTCCTCTTGTTTGAGTGGGTTCAATTCCTTCTGGGTGCTTCGGCTTCTTCCCACTTCCAAAGACATGGAGGTTAGGTGGATTAAAAACCTTAAATTGTCCATAGTAGGTGTGCATGCGGGTGTAACTGTGTTTGTTTGTCTATATGTGGCCCTGCAACAGACTGGTGTCATCTGCCTATCAACTGCTGGGATAGGCTCCAGCCCCAAAGTGACCCCTGAACAGTATCAATATCAACTCAAGAAGGGGCAGTAATGTTAGATTTGTTATTCAAAAGTATAAAGTATCTCATTTGTGATGTTAAAAGAAATAATTTAGGCAATTATTATCAGTTCTTTATAGATACAATACACCAAGTGAGGAAGATGTAAGAGTCTGTGGTCAAATTGTAGAACTTGTTGAGATGAGAGATAATTTTGTAAATGATGGATTTTTTTTTAACAAACAAGAATTGCAATGGATTATTAATGATCTATCTTGCTCCTGAAGAAATAATTAATTTTTATTTTATTTTTACCTATTTGCTTGTATTGTTTTCTGTTCTAATCTGATCTCCTCAATCCCATCGTCACGTCTCCCGAAGAGGAAGCAGAGACTGGGGACTCGGAGGCAGACTCATCCATTACCCAGGCCGAAGTCACCGAGGTGGTTAGAAAGCTCCTCGGTGTCAAGGCTCCTGGGGTGGATGAAATCCACCCTGAGTACCTTAAGTCTCTGGATGTTGTGGGGCTGTCTTGGCTGACATGCCTCTGCAACACCGCGTGGCAATCGGGGACAGTGCCTCTGGATTGGCAGACCGGGGTGGTGGTCCCTCTGTTTAAGAAGGGGGACCGGAGGGTGTGTTCCAAATATAGGGGGATCACACTCCTCAGCCTCCCCGGTAAGGTCTATTCCAGAGTACTGGAGAGGAGAATTCAACCGATGGTTGAACCTCGGATTCAGGAGGAGCAGTGTGGTTTTCGTCCTGGTCGCGGCAAACTGGACCAGCTCTACATGCTCCATCGGGTGCTCGAGGGTTCATGGGAGTTTGCCCAACCAGTCCACATGTGTTTTGTGGATCTGGAGAAGGCATTCGACCGTGTCCCTCGGCGCGCCCTATGGGGAGTGCTCCGGGAGTACGGGGTCCGGGGTCCTTTGCTAAGGGCTATCCAGTCCCTGTACGACCGCAGCAGGAGCTTGGTTCGCATTGCCGGTAGTAAGTCAAACCTGTTTCCAGTGCACGTTGGCCTCTGCCAGGGCTGCCCTTTGTCACCGGTTCTGTTCATTATTTTTATGGACAGAATTTCTAGGCGCAGCCAGGGTGTAGAGGGGGTCTGGTTTGGGAACCACAGAATCTCATCTCTGCTGTTTGCAGACAATGTGGTTCTGTTGGCTTCGTCAAATCAGGACCTTCAGCGTGCACTGGGGCGTTTTGCAGCCGAGTGTGAAGCGTCCGGGATGAAAATCAGCACCTCCAAATCCGAGGCCATGGTTCTCGACCAGAAAATGGTGCTTTCCCCTCTTCAGGTCGGTGGTGTGTCCTTGCCTCAAGTGGAGGAGTTTAAGTATCTCGGGGTCTTGTTCACGAGTGAGGGACTGATGGAGCGTGAGATCGATAGACGGATCGGTGCAGCATCTGCAGTGATGCGGTCGCTGTATCGGACCGTCATGGTGAAGAGAGAGCTGAGTAGGGGGGCAAAGCTCTCGATTTACCGATCGATCTACGTTCCGATCCTCACCTATGGTCATGAGATTTGGCTCATGACCGAAAGAACGAGATTGCGAGTACAAGTGGCCGAGATGAGTTTCCTCCGCAGGGTGGCTGGGTGCTCCCTTAGAGATAGGTTGAGGAGCTCGGTCACTCGGGAGGAGCTCGGAGTCGAGCCGCTGCTCCTCCATGTCGAAAGGAGTCAGTTGAGGTGGCTCGGGCATCTTTTCCGGATGCCCCCTGGACGCCTCGCTGGAGAGGTGTTCCGGGCACGTCCCACTGGGAGGAGGCCCCGGGGAAGACCCAGGACACGCTGGAGGGACTACATCTCTCGGCTGGCTTGGGAATGCCTTGGGGTTCCCCCGGAGGAGCTGGAGGAGGTGTGTGTGGATCGGGAGGTCTGGGTGGCTTTGCTTGAGCTGCTGCCCCCGCAACCCGACTCCGGATAAAGCGGAAGAAAATGGATGGATGGATGGATGGATGGATGGATGGATGGATGGATGGATGGATGGATGGATGGATGGATGGATGGATGGATGGATGGATGGATGTTTCTGTTCTATTTATTATGTTGCATTTATGTGAAATATTTTGTGAATAAAGATGTTAATAATAACTGGAGTAAGCGGGTATAGAAAATGGATGGATGGATGGAAGTCTTAATGTATTTAAGATCTCTAGTTTTAAATCATTTACAGGGTTTGAAATGGTTTCATGCTATTATCTTTGGTACTGAGCCATTTCAAACCAGCCAAAGCCAGTTTATCTCGGGGGATAAAACAGCTTTTGGATATTAAAGCAGTTAAAACTGGTCAAAACCCATTTATCTCAAATATGAAACCTATTGAAACAAGTCACAAGGCACATCCCATTGGGAGGAGGCCCCGGGGAAGACCCAGGACACGCTGGAGGGACTACATCTCTCGGCTGGCTTGAGAATGCCTTGGGGTTCTCCCGGAGGAGCTGGGGGAGGTGTGTGTGGATCGGGAGGTCTGGGCGGCTTTGCTTGAGCTGCTGCCCCCGCGACCCGACTCCGGATAAAGCGGAAGAAAATGGATGGATGGATGAAACAAGTCAAAATCCATTCAAAAGAAGTTTATCTCAAATTAAACTGGTTTATTTTTTAACAGCTAGTATAAATTTATTTCAACTAAAACCAGTCATGTCAAGTCATACATGTAACTAGTTATAAAAGTCAAACCTATTTAACCCAGTTAATGCCAAGTAGAACCTGACAAACCATATTTATCTCAAATATTAAACTCTTAAAATATTAAGTCTAAACAATTGCATCTCACATTAAACTAATTTTTAAAAAGCCAAGACCTGTTTATCTAACTTAAATCCAGTTTAATCTATTCTTAGTAACTTTATCTTAAAATAAACCAGTTAAAACAGCATTTTATCTCAGATAAACCAATGAACAGTAGTAAATTTCATATTTATGTGGAATAAAACTAATTAAAACCTTTAAACACCAACTCATTATTGACTGCCAAATACAACCAGTCAATAGTAGTTCATTTCAGAAGGAAAAAGTGATATATATATATAAAACAGCCAAGATCAGTTCAAGTCAAAAACCACAAGTAAATGAAACTTGAACTTCATTTGATGCTTATTTCCCTGTTGACAGCTTAAACATCATTTATAGTTATATTGTATTTGTCTCGACATACGTGTCTTCAAAATAAAGACTTTTCCTGCAAAAATTGCCAATTTCAGTACAACACAATGTGTGATTGTGATAAAATCTAAAAACAGAAATAGAATAGGTTCCATTAGGTAGAAAAAAGTTTGAACTGTAAACCTTCAGTACAGATAAGGCGAGAGTCATTTAACAATAATATATATAAAATAAAATGAGAAAGTACATGCAGAAAGAGCACAAAGCTTTGCAGAAGGTATCAGTCTACCATCATATGAACAGAGTTTCAACATTTTGCGGAACCACAGTCAGGTCTCTCCTGAGCTTTTCTTTTAATCCCCCTCGTGGCGCTTGGGATCATTTTTAGCTCCCGTCCAGGCAGGTTGTGGGGGGTAAGATGACCACATCAGCACTGCGTTTCCTGTGTACTGTTTTTCTTCGGGAGCCCAGGAGGTGCTGACTGATTACACCCACATTAGGCGCTTAGCCGACACCTTCTGCTGGATGTGCATCAGCCTTCTGAGGAAAATGTGAGGAAAGTGAGCAATGCTTGTGAAGGACGCTGTGCACAAAGTGAGCATCATTAGTGACACACTGCTGGAAACCATAAGAAAGGATCTCACCTACTTCCTGCAACTGATAAATACATCAGCCAGAAATATTCACTGCACTGTAAAACTTGATAAGTTAGTTCAACTCAAATGATTTGAGGAACCAGACTGCATTAAACCCTTTGAGTTTGGATAACGTGAATAATTTAAGTAAGCCAAATTATTCTAATGAAGCACATTAAACAATCTGTGTCAAATTAACTTATTCTACTTGATGTATTTTGCAAATATGCCTTACATTTCTGCAATTTTTAATATAACCAAATTAAAAAAAAAAAATCATTTCCACACAGACAGAATTATTTATTTATTTATTTTTGCTGCAATGAAAAAGAGAAAGTGATTCAGTCGTTAACAATTAAGTTCATCCAAATTAACTAAAACAAATAATATTTATACCATCTTTTTAAGTTAATGAATACATTTTATTGATTTGAGTGTTACCATTTGAAGCAATTTATTTAGGCTCTCTTTTCCTTTTTCAGTGTATATTAACCCTGATTTTGTTTGTTGACTGGAAGCAATGATTTTTTCCCCCTTTAATTTCTGTTATTACATGAATAACCTGTTCTACCACCTGAGCTTTGGGTGCCCCCCAAAAAAAACCTTGCTGATGCCATTTCCTTTTTTATGTCCTCTGATTTTGTCTCAGTCAATAAAAAAGAAAGCAAAGCAAACAAAAACAACAAAACTAGACAACATTTAATAACTCTCCAAAATAACAGAGTGGTCTTAAAGAGTAAAATGGATGATGTTAAAAAGAAAAACTACAATGTCATGCCCTTAGCAAATAAAATATAATTAATGAAGCAAAACTAAACAAGTAACATGACTGTGGTTGAAGCAGTAGAACAGGTTGTACTCAAACTGAAGGGTTGACGGGCCGATTCCTGTGGTACAATCAGCTGTGAATATATAGAACAGGAAATGTGAGTGTACTGGGACCCTGAGTAAGAAGAGAGTCATAGGCCGTGAGGCTCATTGTTGTGGCCCGAGTAAAACCCAAAAACAGCAATTACTCCAAATAAGACAAAAATTTAACATAAAAAGGGCGTAAATCCTTGAAACTTTTAAATTAACATTTGAAACATATAATCAAACCCTACAGCCCAGGCTCAGGTTCTGTGCTCTCAGAGCGCAGGATGACTTTGTGTCCCTAGGGTGCATAAAATGTCTGTGGACCACAGAGCTTTCTCTTATCGTGCCCCTGTTTTGTGGGATGATCTCCCTGCGGAAATAAAACAGTCACATTCTGAAGAGACATTCAAGCCCAGACTTACGACGCATCTATTCTCCCTCTTGTATGGCTAGCATAATGGCAATAGTGTGGTATGTATTATGCTTCTTGTCTATTTAATTCATCTTATTAGTAATGGAACAGGTTTTGGCCTCACTTCATCTAAATTCTGGGTCTGTTAGTGAAGCTCAGGACTAGTTGTTGCCGATCACCTTAGCACTCTCTCTGCTTCTCTGTTGATTTACTGTTGGAGACGTTATACCTTAGGTGCAGTTATTTACAGCTGACTGATTCGGCTCTTTTTCTCTCTGTCTGAGGCACTGAAGAGACAGCGTGAGGCTGAAGGCTGTTGTATAAAAAAACACATTGAAATAAAATGAAAATTGAAATAAAAAAAAATTAACAGTCGAGTCCAAAGATATTTGGACAGTGACAAGTTTATCTGACAGATTTTTTGTAAAGTTCTATACTGTTGTATTGCTTAATGATTAAGAGAATTTTTTGAACATTTCTTAAGAGTTGTCCAGCCATCCAAAAGACTGGGGTTTAATTCCCACTAAAATAAACCCTGCTGACCTTGGCTGTGGAAGTAACCTGGCATCCCGACCAGAGGAAGTCGTAGACTGGCATCTGCTTCGAGCTAAGGTATCCGGTAATAAGCACTGAAACCAGTGAGACTCAGGGCCTGTTTAAGGATGCAAATAAGATCCTAGACATGTTCAGTGACTTGAAAATGCTCATGTGTCCACCCCCTAATGAGCCCAAAGAAAAGTGGTTGTAAAAGTAATCATATGTATTAACACAAATTCTTATATTTAGTTTGTCCAGTTACTTATGGCCTCTGAAAATGGAGAGACTGGTTGTTAAAGTGGGTGTGATTCCTACATGATCAATGCAATATTGTTGTTAAACCCCTTGAATTAAAGCTGAAAGTCTATACTACAAGAACATCTTGTTTGGTTCATTTAAACTCAACTGTGTTGGTTTACAGATGCAAAATTTAAAAAATTGTGCCACTGTCTAAATACATATGAACCTACCTTTAAACCCCACACCAAAGTGGAAAATAAGCTATGGTCACACCAATGTTAATAATTCTGATCAATTTAATATGTACAGTTTCAGGTTATTTGAGAAATACTGTGAATATTTATATATATTAATAAGGTAATGTCACATGTATAAATCAAGTTCATTTTAATATATGCAAATAATTTTTAATGCTTAAATTAATTGCATTAACTGAACTGAACTTCATGCAACTGATTTCCTCAAATTGTTTGAGTTGACCGAACACATCAGGTTTTATAGTATGAAAATGTGATGACACTTAATTTTTCTTTCCCAAACAGAGTTTTTTAAGCAACGGTGACGTTCTGCTGCTCACATGATAAATGTGCACTCTTGTCCATCTGAGACTGTGTCTTTGATTCTTGCACCTGTCTGCGTTTCCGCGCTCCGATGACCCCAGTTTGCTCCATCTGTGAAAGATTAGCTGGGAACATCCTCTAAGCAGAGCAGAAACTTCACTCTGTGACTCTCACACCACTCACACCATTCTGGTAGAAAATAATAATATTATCCGTTTAGGCTTTTATTTAACTGGTTTAAATGTTTAACAAAAAAAAAAAAAACAAAAAAAAAAAACAATATGACACAACATTCACATAAATGCGGCTCCAGGTTATATGAGAAGTCTAATAACATATTTTTTAATAAAATAACAAGCTTAATTGTAATCTCCCTTGAATCTCAAGTTTCAGGGTAAATTACTATAATTTTTTTTAAATAACTTTTATCTGTGAAGTAAAACTGCAAAATAGGGCTGACAAATTTTATTTTGTTTTTCTACAGAGACTGTGTTTTTGAGCAAACTCATAAAACAACTCAATGAACAAAAATGCGATGAAAATGTGCCTTTAATTAATTTTTTTTTTGACATTTTAAAGGGGTTATATTATATGCATTTTATCCAAATCGATGTAGGGGTGCAACGATCTGGTATTTGAAATCTTAATGGTCCGATACTTAGTCCCTGGGCTAAGCAGATTTTTGGTACCATTTAAGAGGGCTAAACAACACTTACAATCCAGCCACAGTATACCAGACTACACAAAACTGTACTTGGCCATCTCAGGGTGGTAGCTATAGCTGGGTATGGGTCAATGAAGGACTGCACAGAGGTCAGCATTTAAAAATGCTCTAATCGTACCACATAGTTTATTTGTTGATGGTTCCAACAAAAAAGTTTTAAAAAGGAATTGTTTGCACCGTTATGCTTAGTTATTATAATATGGGGTAACATATGTCATACGTCAAAGAATCCAATGGACGTTGACCTTGTTTGACCATTACTTTGGAGACCAAGTATTCATCACAGTCAAAAGTGTTCTATTTATTAACACTATTAGCTCAACCAATAATTGGCATCACTTTTTATCAAAATTGGAGCAACTTTAACTGCTGACCCCTGTAAAAACTGAAACTGTCACCATTTCTGCTGTCTTTACCCCATAACTTCATAACATTCAGTCATAGATAGTCCAAACTACTGTACACCTTTTTGGAATCTTTATGATTAGTCAAATAATGTGGAAAACTTTTTAATATGATCATAGCATTTTTAAATGTTGTTGCCTGTGTAATCCTTCATTGACCCCTACCTGGCTATAGCTGTTATAGCTGCCACTCTGGGATGACCACCACGCATTTTTGTGTTGGCTATAGTGTGCTGAGTCTGGATTGTAAAAACTTGTTTTGTTTTTTTCAATTAAGTTAATTATTGTCCATTCCACGAACACAGATATATGGTCACATCTGACATCATCATCTGCCGTGTGCTGCTACAGACAAAGTCTGCTATAATGACAGTATTATATATGACAGGTTTTCTACATTCGACATGTGAATGCAGCTTTAAAGGTGGGGCATCTCCTTGTTTCTCTCCTGTACAGTGCATCCAGAAAGTATTCACAGCACTTCACTTTTTCCACAATTTATGTTACAGCCTTATTCCAAAATGGAGCAAATGAATGTTTTTCCCTCAAAATTCTACTTACAACACCCCATAATGACAACATGAAAAAGTGTTTTGTTTTGGTTTTTTTTATTTTTTTAATATTGCAAATTTGTTAAAAATAAAAACCTAAGGAATCATTTGTATGTAAGTATTCACACCCTTTGCTCAACGCTTTGTTGATGCACCTTTGGCAGCAATTACAGCCTCAAATCTTCTTGAATATGATGCCACCATCTTAGTGTACTTATCATTGGGCAGTTTGGTCCATTCCTCTTTGCAGCACCTCTCAAGCTCCATCAGGTTGGATGGTTAGCATCGGTGCACAGCCATTTTCAGATCTCTCCAGAAATGTTCAATCGGATTCAGGTCTGGGCTCTGTCTGGGCCACTCAAAGACATTCACAAAGTTCACTGTCGCCCCAGTCTGAGGTCAAGAGCGCTCTGGAGTAGGTTTTCATCCAGGATGTCTCTGTACATTGCTGTATTCATCTTTCCCTCAATCTCGACTTGTCTCCCCTTCTGTCTGGCCGCTCTACCATACAGGCCTGATTGGTGGATTGCTGCAGAGACGGTTGTCCTTCTGGAAGGTTCTTTTGTCTACACAGTGGAATGCTGAAGCTCTGTCAGAGTGACCATTGTGTTCTCGTTCACCTCCCTGACTAAGGCCGTTCACCCCTGATCGCTCAGTTTCAATGGGCAGCCAGCTCTAGGAAGAGCCCTGGTGGAATATGAACGTCTTCTCTTTATGGATGATGGAGGCCACTGTGCTCATTGGGACCTTCAAAGCAGCAGAAATGTTTTTGTACCCTTGTCCAAATTTGTGCCTCAAGACAATCCTGGCTCTGAGGTCTTACAGACAAGTCCTTTGACTTCATGCTTGGTTTGTGCTCCGACATGCACTGTCAACTGTGGGACCTTATATGTAGACAGGTGTGTGTCTTTCCAAATCATGTCCAATCAACGGAATTTACCCCAGGTAGACTCCAGTTAAGCTGTAGAAACATCTCAAGGGTGATCAGTGAAAACAGGATGCACCTGACCTTCATGGCAAAGGCTGTAAATACTTATTTACCTGTCATTTCTTACTTTTTTAAAAATCAGTTTGCAAAAATCTAAAAAAAAAATTACATGGTCATTATGGGGTGTTGTGTGTAGAATTTTGAGGAAAAAAAATTTCATCCATTTTGGAATAAGGCTGTAACATAACAAAATGTGGAAAAACTGAAGCACTGTGAATACTTTCTGGATGCACTGGAAATTTAATAAATATAGACTACGTAAATGAACGTGTCTCACAGAATAAAATCCCAAAAATGGACTTCCACTACGTATGTCAAAGGAGTATAAAATGAACTATTTAGGACTAAAATTTAATTCAAAGACAATCTCTACCTGAAATGCAGTAAAACTGAGGGATTTATGGGATGTTTAGCATGATTCTTTAACAATATTTAACTGTAGATGGTTTAAAAACAACAACAAAAGCATGACATCTTTAAGACAAATGTTATGACTTTCTTTGAATTTCTAGACAACAAAAATATAGATCTGAAAAAATTATTTTAAAATTGTTAAAACAGTTTTGTTAGAGAATTAATGTGAATGTAAATGTAGCAAATTATATTGATTATTATGTATTTTCTCCCATTTCACTGATTTTAATTTTGTCGTGTGTTAAGCCTAATGTCTATAACAACACTTTAAATTCACAAACAGGAAAATTAAATTCAACATTTTGAGGAAAACCACAGCACAGTGTCTAGACACTGTCCTTTTCTTTTTAAATAACAGTCTGAGAGCTGTCTCTTCCACGGGAAGTCTGTTTGTGCTCCTGTTTTTAGAGAATCAACTTCAAACATATATCAAACAGGTTTCCACTGAAACAGCAAACAGTCGAGCTTCCAGTTCTCCAAAAGCTGAGTCTGTCTTCCTCTGTCTGCGGTCACTCCCACACAACAACCTGCCAGGCCTTCACAGCATTTTCTAAAAGGGATCAAAGTGAAATTTCACCTTCTGTTGCTTTTATGGTTGAGGTAGCTGCACTGCCAGGTGCTGCCACTAGGGGTCAGCTGTGAACAGGATTAGGTGAAAGTGCAAAAACTGATCCATGTGACGATATCTTATCAAAATCAAATATTCAAGATACTATATGAAAACTATATTTTTACACCTATTGTGATTTTTAAACAGTCATGGAACCTGTTTAAACTTAACAACAGCAATAATAATAATAATAATAAAAATACTACTACTACTAATATTAATAATAATAATTCACAGTGAAGTGGTCTATGGATTTTTCTTTTTTATGTGTGTAGAATTCTTATCAGTGATAAATGCAACATAGACCCAATAATTCGATAATCTGAATTCATACATAAACAAGCCTGACTATATTGTAACATAACATTTAAATTGTCTCTTTATGACATTTTGATAAAATATTACATAATCTGTTTCAACACAACAGCCAGCTTATACCAGTGATGTTCACTAGTGATTTGTGATCTTTTTTCCTTCAAGATTAAAGATTTGTTCTGTCCTATATACACAACTGTACAATGGTGTTTTTTGTTTTTTGTTGTTTATTTGTTTGGGGATTTTTTTTGGGGGGGGGGGGGGGGGTGCTGAACTTTATAATAAAAAAATAACATAAAAAATACGAAAATGCTCAAAACTGTAGACTATAAATATTGTAACTTCTACATAATAATAATAATGTAAAGACAGCAAAGGTGACTATTGCAAAGGAAATGACTCATATTTACCAGTGTGGTGCATACAGTGCATTCAGAAAGCATTCACAGCACTTCACGTTTTCCACATTTTGTTATGTTACAGCCTTATTTCAAAACGGATGAAATGCATTTGTTTCCCTCAAAATTTTAAAGTCTGTATGCCAAATCCCACACGGATCCCTACTAGATCGACTGTGGCGACTCCCAGCATCTAGGGGCAGCTGAGGGCAAATTATTCCGTTATTTTTTAAGTGTCCTCTATTTGAGCTGACTGTTCTCAGAGCAGTCACATCCTCAGAGGTGGGATACACATCAAACCGGGACATCATTAGGTCTAGAACAGTATATACAAGAGGCCCAGATCTGATAAGAAATTCTTTTGATTTGACACATTCACACTGCAGAACAAGAGCACATCTGTGTCAAAGCCTAGAGAGGGGGGCTGGCAACTTTGACAACACCAGTGTCATTGTTGATTCTGCTTATTGGTCTGGTTCTTCATTCTTGATTCCTTATTGATACTTGAACAATTTTTTCTACGGAAAAATGTGGGCCTACACAGGTGTCAGCAAGGACGCTCAGACCATGAGAAACAAAATTCTCTGGTCTGGTGAGACAAAGATTGAACTCTTTGGCATGAATGCCAGGCGTCATGTTTGGAGGAAACCAGGCACCATCACTACAGTGAGCATGGTGGTGGCAGCATCATGCTGTGGTAATGTTTTTGTGACATCATATTCAAGAAGATGTGAGGCTGTAATTACTGCCAAAGGTGCATCAACAAAGTATCGAGCAAGGGGTGTGAATACTTGCGAATATGTGATTTCTTAGCTATTTATTTTAAATAAATTTCAAAAATGAAACAAAATAAAACTTTTTTCATGTTGTCATTATGGGGTGTTGTGAGTAAAATTTCGAGGGGGAAAAAATAAGGAATAAGGTGTAACGTAATCAAATGTGTAAAAAGTGAAGCACTGTGAATACTTTACAGATATGCACTGTAACTGTTGAATGTCATAATGACTTTTATGAGTAAAAACCATTACAGTTGAAAAGGAAAAAAAGTAGATGTGTAATCTCCAAAAGGCCACGCGATAGACCTTTACAGACTGTACAGCAGCAGGTAACTTAGAAATAGTTATCACAATTTGCAGTCAGAAATGCCACATAACCACTAAAATGGATCCTTAAAAATGATTGAAATTAGATAAATAATTTAATAATAATGAAAAAAGGTCTGTCACTTTAATGTAAAGATGCTGTGGCTTGCACAGTTGACACATAATTGTTCACAAAGCATTAACACAAAACACCATTTTTAACACTAAAACACAGATAAAATGGAATTGAACCCTTCAAATGAAAATATTCTTTTCTATGAGACTATTAATGTGGACATAAATGTAAATGGGTGAATAGTGTTGACATGGAAATGTCTTTGTAACGATATTTGATAAAATATATCAAGGATAATAAGGTTTAGCTAATATTGTGGCCCTCTATTTTAGCATATTTATAAACACGGCTGCATTTTGAGGTTGTTAAATCTATAATGTGTACAGCAGATGAGGTTCTCACACTGCGTCATTACTACATTACCGCTGTCACACTTTACAGTTTCTGCTTCATGTGTTTGTGTTTGCAGAGTGACGTTTGAGAGGATGTCAGCGGGATGTCTGTACGAACACGCGAGTGATGCAGGCGGGATGTTGAGGTCGGTAATCCCTGACAGAAGCCATGATGTCATCACACACCGTGTGCAACTTTAAGCTTGACCCCCGCTGTGCAGCTCATGTAGGGGCATCTTATTTGTTCCATCCTGACACATTGCATCATAGAGACTTTAGAGGTTGTGCTGTAATGCATCATAAAGCAACATGTTTTGTATAATGATCAGTAAGATATGAATTGTGCCACACAAAAGATTAATTTGCTGCATTATTCATGCTTTTTCCCACTTGATTTTTTGATATATATATATATATATATATATATATATATATATATATATATATATATATATATATATAAATATATATATATATATATATATATATATATATAAATATATATATATATATATATATATATAAATATATATATATATATATATATATATAAGGGGAGCACAGTGTCTTAGTCATTAGCACGGTTGCCTCACAGTGAGAAGGCCATGGGTTCGATTCCCACCGTTGGCCTTTCTGTGTGGAGTTTGCATGTTCTCCCTGTGTTTTCGTGGGTTTCCTTCCACATTTAAAGCCATGTAGGCTAGGTGAATTGGAAACTTTACAAATGTCCAGGTCTCCCTTGCAAAAGAGGTCTCGATCTCAATGGTACTAACCTGGTTAAATTGAAAATATAATTATATGTTCCTTTGGCTGCTCCCTTGTTTTCATTCAGAGTCGCCACATCAAATCTGAGGTGGATTTGCATGTTGAACTGGCACAAGTTTTCTGCCGGATGCCCTTCCCGATGCAACTCCACATAACATGGAGAAATGGGCAGTGGTGGAGTTTGAACTGAGAACCTTCTGAACTAAACCCAAGCACACTAACCACTTGGCCACCACCCTAATTTGTATTCATGTTTAGAAACAAATGGAAATCACTGGCTGCCAAATCAGGAGAGCATCGTGGCTGGAACTACAGTCACGCACAGCATCTATTCTGGTCGGCGCAAAATCACTTTGGCAAAGTTGCCAATCCGAAGGTGAGAATTCATACTTCCGTGACTGGCTGCTCACTGGCAACACACTCGGGCTGTGTGCTGTGTTATTGAAATCAGATGGGTTTTTATTGTCTCTAACTTGCTTCTAACAGCCAGCTGACAACTATCATTGCCTGGAACGTTGAGATTTATACACCAAGCTGACCTAAAATGAACTGTTGTACATTAAATTGACTTTATTCACGAGTCTGATCCATTTGAAAAGTGACCAAATTACATGTATTTGTATTGACTTCGGCGATGTTTTCATTGAGAAACTCCACCCCTCGCAGTTAAATGCCTGGATGACTGACCATGAGAATGGCAACCATCAGCTAGTGAGCCGGTCTCGCAGATGGAACGGTCCTCCCTAAAAATTGGTTTGCCCAGCCTCCACTGCGCATGCGTAGTGTCAGAGCTCAGCCGCTCGTCTGAGACAGAGTCACTTCACCAAAAGCGATAAAATGGATTAATGGGATTATTAACCATCAGATGACAATGTAAAGCCTCTTAAATCATTCTAAAGTCAGTTTAAACAGAAATGAGGCGATACTTGGTGACGCTTTGAAATGGCCGATGCACAGTGAATGCATCGGCGAGCAGCTTGTGTAGCTGCGGAGCTCTGATCACTTCCTCTGTTTTTTATGATGAAATAATGTTTTGTCTGGCAATGATTGTTGTACAAAAGCTTCAGATATCTGTCGCTGAGATAGATGATGACTGGAGTGCAGTTTTAAGCAGAAACAAGATGATAATCTGTGAACCGCGGCTAATGATGCATGCACAGTGAAGGCAGGGGGAACCGATTTTTAGGGGGGACCGTTCGGTTGATGACACCGGAGCACTGTCCTGATGAAAGAAGTGTGCCTTCTTCATCTTTTCTGTGCATTTAGCCTTGATTCCACCAAATCAATGTTTCTGCAAGCTGGCACTGTACTCCCTATTTAGAGGAGGACATGTGTTTCCACTGCCTGGATTGACTCTATTGGCAACATCTTGATGAGGTATTGTATAACACACGGTCTAAAGCTCATTGTGCAAGTCCATTAGGGGCATGTCCAACTCAACATTGCAATTTACAGGGTGTGTATACTGAGGGTAAAGTATGGCACGGGGTGCAAAGGTTTTATATTTAGTCTCTTAATTAATCATGGGTGTGTTCTGGGCATAACATGAAAGGCCTCAATCAGACTGTCATATGTCATTCCCTTTAAGATTCATGTGCTCTTGAAGCTGGCACATTGTTACATAGATGACAGACTCAGTGGGTGAGAGAAGTGAGAGTATTTCCTTCCAAGAAGATTCCTACACCCTTTAGTTATCTGACTGATAGTCAGCGGCCGCTTGATGAACACAGTCAGTGTTTTTTCCTCAGTGGGGGCAGTTGATGTCTGAACCTTGGGTCACCTTCATGGCTTTTCCTACCATCTTAAATTCAGATGTCCACTGTGGCACTGTTGCTAAAGCATCGTCACGTAATGTCACAACCACATCAGTAAGACTGTTGTAGATGATTAAGCTCTTCATTTGTAGGAACTTGATCACATCACAATGCCAATTTTTCCCATGCAGATAAATATTCACTACTACTAACCTTTAACATCTTCTAAGAAATGCAACATCAGACTAACTGAAGAAGGGAAAATAATAATTTATCAAGACATGGGGGAAAAATACACACCCGCCATCACTCCATATCAAACTTTCAAACTTTTCAGATGACTCTCACAGTCTTCAGATGGAGGTCCTGAATCATGTTAATGACATCATCACATTCTATATTTAGTGACACAGTTGGATCAAATGAACCCATTGTCCTGGTTGGAACAGACAGCTGATAACAGTTGATGGAAACATGGCGTAAACCCTGTCAATATTAGAGTACTATTCACTGTACATAGGCGGCAGTAGAAAATTTAATCTAGTGGTGGGGGTTGGGGGCACTGAATGAAGTAGTCTGGCTGGCATCACATTATGGTCAAAGCGGAAGTGGGCCCAGGAGTATTTACCATGGAATTGTTTTTTCTATCTTTTAAATGGTGCATTCTGAATTTATTTATTTATTTATTCGGGGGGACTTTGTGTAAATAATTCATTAATTTATTAATGGATCTATTAACATCTGCATCAGCATTTACTTATCACTCATTATTTGTAACATGAAGACTGATTTAGCTGATTTATTTTATTTCAGACTTACAGTGCCTTGCAAATGTACACTCACAGAAATATTTAAACCTAACTTTTAAGATTTATATAATTTTATTACATGACAAATTCCCATTTACTTTTTTAGATAATTTTAATACAAACCTACCAAATAAACCTTACATGATGCATATTCATTACTGTAATACAGTGAGGAAAATAAGTATTTGAACACCCTGCGATTTTGCAAGTTCGTTTACTTAGAAATCATGGAGGGGTCTGAAATTTTCATCTTAGGTGCATGTCCACTGTGAGAGACATAATCTAAAAAAAAAAAAAAAATCTGGAAATCACAGTGTCTGATTTTTTAATAATTTATTTGTATGTTACTGCTGCAAATAAGTATTTGAACACCTGTCAAAATCAATGTTAATATTTGGTACAGTAGCCTTTGTTTGCAATTACAGAGGTCAAACGTTTCCTGTAGTTTTTCACCAGGTTTGCACACTGCAGCAGGGATTTTGGTCCACTCCTCCATACAGATCTTCTCTAGATCTTTCAGGTTTGGAATTTCAGCTCCCTCCAAAGATTTTCTATTGAGTTCAGGTCTGCAGACTGGCCAGGCCACTCGAGGACCTTGAAATGCTTCTTATGGAGCCCCCCTTACTTTCCCTGGCTGTGTGTTTGGGGTCATTGTCATGCTGGAAGACCCAGCCATGACCCATCTTCAATGCTCTTACTGAGGGAAGGAGGTTGTTTGCCAAAATCTCACAGTACATGACCCCATCCATCCTCCCTTCAATACGGTGCAGTTGTCCTGTCCCCTTTGCAGAAGAGCACCCCCAGAGTATGATGTTTTCACCCCCATGCTTCATGGTTGGGATGGTTTTCTTGGGGTTGTTCTCATCCTCTAAACATGGTAAGTGGAGTTGATTCCAAAAAGCTCTATTCTGGTCTCATCTGACCACATGACCTTCTCCCATGCCTCCTCTGGATCATCCAGATGGTCACTGGTGAACTTCAAATGGGCCTGGACATGTGCTGGCTTGAGCAGGGGGACCTTACTGCCCTGCAGGATTTTAAACCATGACAGCATCATGTGTTACTAATATAATCTTTGTGACTGTGGTCCCAGCTCTCTTCAGGTCATTGACCAGGTCCTCCTGTGTAGTTCTGAGCTTTCTCAGAATCATCCTTACCCCACAAAGTGAGATCTTGCATGGAATCCCAGACCGAGAGAGATTGACAGTCATCTTGTGTTTCTTCCACTTTCTAATAAATAATCATAACAGTTGTTGTCTTCTACCAAGCTGCTTGCCTGTTGTCCTGTAGTCCATCCCAGCCTTGTGCAGGTCTACAGTTTTGTCCCTGGTGTCCTTAGACAGCTCTTTGGTCTTGGCTATGGTGGACAGGTTGGAGTGTGATTGATTGAGTGTGTGAACAGGTGTCTTTTATACAGGTAACAAGTTCAAACAGGTGCCATTAATACAGGTAAAGAGTGCAGAATAAGAGGACTTCTTAAATAAAAATTAACAGGTCTGTGTGAGCCAGAATTGTTGCTGATTAGTAGGGGATCAAATACTTATTTGCAGCAGTAACATACAAATAAATTATTTTAAAAAAATCATACATTGTGATTTCCAGATTTTTTTTTTTTTTTAAGATTATGTCTCTCACAGTGGACATGCACCTAAGATGAAAATTTCAGACCCCACCATGATTTCTAAGTGGAAGAACTTGCAAAAATGCAGGATGTTCAAATACTTATTTTGCTCACTGTAAATCCTATTCATTTGAAATGCATAATCTTCAGCTTTATGTATTTAGTATTAATAAAATATAATTACTCTAAATTAATAATAATGACAGTATTTATTTAAAATACATAAAGTTTATTGTTTGAATTGCATAGTAATTATGTTACCTATGCCATTTATCTTATATAGGTAACATCATTATTATGCAATTCAAACAATATACTTTATGTATTTTAAATAAATACTGTCATTATTATTGGTTTAGAGTAATTATATTTTATTAATACTAAATACATAAAGCTGAGGATTATGCATTTCAAATAAATAGGATTTATTACAGTAATGAATATGCATCATGTAAGGTTTATTTGGTAGGTTTGTATTAAAATTATCTAAAAAAAAAAAAAAAAAAAGCAAATGGGAATTTGTCATGTAATAAAATTACATAAATCTTAAAGGTTAGGGTTAAATATTTCTGTGAGTGTATTGGACCTTTGGGCTTGTACACATTTTAATTTCTTTATGCCACATTTTTAATTTCTTTATGCCACTTCAAACACAAAAAGTAATTCAGGCTTCTCTTTGTTAAAATGTCTAAAATGATCCTCCTTAAATTCAAATTGAAAGCAAAACTCTGCAACTTGATATAAATTTGTAGTAGTAATAATAGCTATATATTTTTTGGCTTTCAAAACAACAGCCACAAAGCAATTAGTAAAACAAAGTAGATTTCAAAAATTATTAATAAATAAGAACAACCTCCAATAAAGTGTACAAAATACCTAACTTATAGGAACATATGTAACATCCCCCAAAATTAAAATGAACATAAAACCAGTCTCACAACTGTCATAACAGACATTAAGTTATAAATTACATCACAGCTACAAAGAAAAATATATATTTTTTATTAGTTCAATGCAAAAGAAACAAATGACACTTTATATGAATATTTAGATGTCACATTTTATCATTATGATAATTATTATTAATAATAATAATGCATTTTATTTCTGTAGATAGCATGCTGACATATCTTTCTCTCTCTCCCCCTCTGTATATCTGTGTGGCATCAATACAAAATACTTTGAGTTTCTGCAGTAGATAGAAAAACATTCTAGAAATACAGCGCATCTTTCCACTGCAGCACATTTTCAGTTTGCGACCCAGCTTTTCTAAATGAGACAGAAAGACTGAATAAGATCTATGGAAATATTTCCACCCAGCCGCATTTCTGCTTTGCGTACTTGTCCCACCGTAAGTGGACACGGCGGACAGCACAGCCACTGAGTAACGTGTTGAACGTAACCATCAGCACCACTGACCTTTAACAGGACGTAGAGAAAAGTCATAGCGTGGCCAACACAATTTCCCCACATCCTTTTGTTGTCACACTGATAACAGGTCAGGGCCGACTCAGTGCGTCTTGGCTCCGGTGCACGTAGAACAGAGTTAGCGCATTCTTACATGCACGGCCATCAGTGAATGTGCACATGAATGTGCAGATGTTTCATTGTTGACGCTGTTCACGTGGTGTTTCCAGTGTTTGGAAAGTCCAGCATGCCAGCGTGTCATTCGGGGAGGCCGCCTGTCTCGCCCGCGCTCTGGCTCAGTCTGTGACCCTTAATCAGAGGAAGGTTGTCTGATGGCAGCACACGCGGATAAATCACTCCTCACCCCCGAGCTGCTATCTGGGTTGAGCGTAGCCACATTTTCCCGTCAGCAGACCGCCCCTCCATCCCCTACCCTGTACTGTGTTATGAGAAGGACCCCGAGCCCCCACTGCACCACCGCCACAGCACCACTGCTGAGCGATGATAGCCTCACAGTCTACTGAATTTCTTTTTTTAAAGCCATTTCTAAAATCTTTTGGTAAATAGTTGTAGTTTTGGTGTTTGTGCAAATCTTTACCACTCCATAACTGTGGGTGACAAGGTATTTTGTACTCAATTACCCCATTATTTGACATTACTATCACTTTACTGGGCCGTTGCTGGGCCAGTATCGTAGATTTATGTCGACGCTACCTGGCTATACCTGCCCGCTGTGCGTAAACAAATGACGTCATAGCGTGCGCAGCCCAAGAACTGTCCGCAGAGGAAAAAAATAATAAACTGTCCGCAGAGGAAAACATAAAAAGGTGAGAAGTGTGTGTAGGTCCCAATATGGATATTCCGGATGATTTTCTCATGGATAGTACGACAATGAACAGCACCCAAAGCAGCTAGCTTGATGAGGATGCACTGCCAAATTTGGAGAGATGCGCGCGCCAGCCAACATGACAAAAGTTAAAGTGAGCCAACTTTTTATGTACGCGTCATATGTTGTGTATCTCAGTAAAGTGATAATAATGAAAATAACATCCTGTTGTCTTGCGGTATGTACCTCCATCCATGCCGACTGAGCATGGACGTCGGGCCTCTTGAAAATGCATACCACCCAACAAAAGCATGTTATTGTATTAGCATTATTTAGCATTGCTAATATTAGCTATGTCATGCGCTCAACTACTTTAGCTCCACTTGTTTTGGACTTCAAACTATTTCATGACAAACCAAACAGCTGCATTTGACAGCTAACATTTCCCTTCTTAGGTTTGTGCAGTGGTGGGCACAGCTAACCTAAAAGTAAGCTTTGTTAGATGGTAATCTGCTAACTAAAAATTTAACACTGACAACGCTAAATCAATAAAGTGCTACATTTTTAACTGAAGCTTGTTATAGCAGCCTTCCTGGATTCTACCAATTCAGCTGTGGCTTTATTATTATTATTATTATTATTATTATTATTATTATTATTATTGGTTCAAAAACCCAGAAAAATAGACCTAAAGAGCTGACGTTTAGCATGCCAAAATCAGATGATGATCAAGATGTACATAAATAATTAAATAAACAAATGAAATTAAACAGTAGTTTACATTCAACGTAGTTTTTCATATCACAGTACATTAAGTTTTACATGAATAAGAAATACTAAGCAATAGAAATGCACATGGAAGATTATTTTTAATAATCTAATTAACACATTTGCTCTGGCTTGATCTCTTGCTCCTCAATCTCCTTGAGGTGATGCTTGTTGCCTTTGTGCTTGTCAATTTCGCTTCTTGGATTAATGTATGAATTTTGGATTTCCAAGCATTTAATTTAAAAAAAATGTTAGCTGACACAAAGTTACTGGAACTAAATTTAGTGGAACACGACTGTTCTGCTAATGGTTTTCAAAGTTAGCTGGAAAGGAAATCTGCTAATAAAAACAGTTTCACTAATTACAGTGCATCCAGAAAGTATTCACAGCACTTCACTTTTTCAATTTTGCTGTGTTGCAGTCTTATTCCAAAATGGATTTTTTTTTTTCCTCAAAATTCTAAATGCAATACCCCATAATGACAATGTGAAAAAAGATTGTTTTGAGATTTTTGCAAATTTATTTTTTAAAAAAGAAAAGAAATCACACATATACATATTCACAACCTCAACTGAATACCATACCATACCAAGTATTCAGTTGATTGGACATGATTTGGAAAGGTACACACCTGTCTACATAAGGTCTTACAGTCAACAGTGCATGGCAGAGCACAAACAAAGCATGAAGTCAAAGGAATAGTTTGCAGACCTCAGAGACATGATTGTCTTGAGGCACTAATCTGGGGAAGGGTACAGAAACATTTGGCTACTTTGAAGGGCCCAATGAGCACAGTGACCTCCATCATCTGTAAATGGAAGAATGGTCACTCTGTCAGAGCCCCATTGTTTCTTTGTGAAGAGAGTAGAACCTTCCAGTAGGACATCCATCTCTGCAGCAATCCACCAATCAGGCCTGTATGGTAGAGTGGCCAACCACTAGCCACACCTTAGTAAAAGGCACATGTAGCCCACCTGGAGTTTGCCAAAGGGACCTGAAGGACTCTCAGACCATGACAAACAGAATTCTCCAGTTTGACAAGACAAAGATTGAACTCTTTGGCGTGAATGCTAGGCATCATGTTTGGAAGAAATCAGGCAGCATCTCTACAGTGAAGCATGGTGGTGTCAGCATTGTGCTGTGGAGATGTTTTTTAAGGACAGGAACTGGGAGACTAGTCAGAATTGAGGGAAAGATGAATGCAGCAAAGTACAGAGACATCCTGGATGAAAACCTGCTCCAGAGAACTCTTAACTTCAGACTGAGGCAACGGTTCATCTTTCAGCAGGACAATGACCCTAAGCACACAGCCAAGATATCAAAGAAGTGGATTCAGGACAACTCTGTGAATGTCCTTGAGCCCAGACCTGAATCTGACTGATCATCTCTGGAGAGATCTGAAAATGGCTGTGCACCAACGCTCCCAATCCAACCTGATGGAGCTTGTGGTGCTGCAAAAAGAAATGGGCAAAACTGCCCAAAGATAGCTGCAGCAAGCTTGTGGCATCATGATATAAAAGACTTTAGACTGTCTGTAGCTGTGCATCAACAAAGTATTGAGCAACGGGTATGAATATTTTTGTACAGGTGATTTTTTTAAATAAATTTACAAAATTAAAAAAAAATGTTTCATGTTGTCATTATGGGGTGTTGTGAGTAGAATTTTTTTGGGGAAAAAAATTAATTTACTCCATTTTGGAATAAGGCTGTAACATAAAATGTGGAAAAAGTAAAGCTCTGGATGGACTGTAGCTGTTCGCTGATGAGCTGAACCAGCCCACCACTTGAATAGTGTTTATTTTTACTTCTGTGCCAGTAGGAAACTAATCGGGGCTACTTAGAGGTGGCGCACTGGTGGCATATTTCATTCAGGGCAAACTCACATTGGACGCTCATTGTTTACACAATCTGCTGTTGTCAAATTGCAAGCTGTACAATCGTGACATGCACGGTTGATGATCTGTGTGAATAAAATAATAGAATCAATGTGTTAATGTGCTATTAAAACATGCACTGTGGATCTGTGTTGAACAATGGTGGCACGTGTTCTGTTCAGCAACAGAACATGTGCATTGATTTGGTGAAATAAATAAAAAATATGCCTATAGTGAGCAGAAGCCCCGAGTTATAATAATAATGTTGGATAATTTCGTAAGTATGATTTAGTATTTGTCCAGATGGCTGGACAACTGTTACAAAGCATTAACTTGCCACCAGATTTGTTAGTGTCAGACAAGAAGGACAGCGACTAATATCAAAACACAAGTCAACATTCAAGTGAACAAGTTTTCAGGGATAAACATGTTGATCACCGTTGCCCTTGCAGACCAAAAACAGACACTACACCACAAACATTCTAGGTCTGGTATTACTATGCCCATGACATTAACCTTGAAACTATATGAGTAATTTGGCCAACACTCACCTCTTTGGCACTGCAGTCGTGGCCCGTAAATTTTGACATCAAGGTTGTATATCCTGTCAGTGCACAAAGTCTTTCTTCAGTGATTCCATCATTTTCAATATGGCGTGCATGTGTTGTGCATGAAATTGTGGGTATGTGACATCAGTGTAGGCAAAAGAATTTGCTGCATATCCTGTGCCAACAAAGTGGGTTCACCTCCCAAACAGAAGTCCCTGGTTCAAGGTCACCTGTGCCCCATTCTGCATGTGCAACTGGAACTGCATCCAGTAAAACATTCGTGTCAAATCAACAGGCTTCATTATTGGGCATTTTGGATGTTTTTTTTTTTTTTTTTTTTTGATTGTTGTTATTTGTTTTTTTAACCAATTACTCAAAACTTAATGCACTCACAGAAATATTTAACCCTAACTTTTAAGATTTATGTCATTTTATTACATGACAAAATCCCATTTACTTTTTTTAGATAATTTTAATACAAACCTACCAAATAAACCTTACATGATGTATATTCATTACTGTAATAAATCCTATTCATTTGAAATGCATAATCAGCTTACATAAAGCTGAGGATTATGCATTTCAAATAAATAGGATTTATTACAGTAATGAATATGCATCATGTAAGGTTTATTTGGTAGGTTTGTATTAAAATTATCTAAAAAAAAAAAAAAAGCGAATGGGAATTTGTCATGTAATAAAATGACATGAATCTTAAAAGTTAGGGTTAAATATTTCTGTGAGTGTGTGAAAATTAGGATAAAAAAAAAACTGTTACCCTAATTTTAAAGTATATTTAGAAATAAAATTTGCAAACTTCACAGTTTTATCACAATTGTCATCTTGTGTCTTTATCTTGGCAGCATTGTGATTCTGTTGTGTATTCCTTTTTATTGTTGAAAGTGTGGCACAGTTTCAGCAGAACTAGGGCTGCGCTGCAGGACTTTCATGGGCAGCAATAAATCAAACTTTTTTAAGATCGGAAAAAGACTGAAAATAATAATAATAATTAAAAAAAACTTGCTGATCTGAATGACCCGAGTGTCTCACTGTAATTAAGAAGCAGTGTGGTCGGTTTGAGCGCAGCCTAATTGAATAATGAACAGATCAGTGAATGAATGGGAATGTGGAGTGATTTACAGGACACGGCAGTGAGCTTATCTCCGCCTCTGTTCCATGCAGGAAACACTGGGATGTCACCGGGCAGATTAAAAGCTTGGCACAGCTGATACAAAATGCTCAAAATGGATGCGGTGCAGACCTCTGACTGTTGTGCGAGGGCTTTTGGAGGGGAGAGGACCGGTGGTGCAGTGACCTTATGAGTCCTGTTTGGCATAGATTCACACAAAACCTGGGAATTCCACTGGAAGTTAATGGGAAAACGTAACATTATGCACCACAAGGGGAATTTTGAAGAGTCGGCATATTTGTTGACATCGCCTTTCCAGGCCTTTTTTTTTTCAGTTCGTTTGAACTGATCCCGCAGGGCAAATGGAATTCACATCATTACTACATAAAATGCCTTCATGTTTGTAGGAGATAATAATTGCAGGGATATGTGACTCAGTATTCCCTGTGCTGGTAACAGCGTTAGGCTTAAATGGCCAAAAAAAAAAAAGTGGACAGAGACAAGCATGAATGTCGGCAGTGCTCGTTTGCATCCTATACCGATTTTCGCAAAGCGCTTGATCCAGTTGACTGGGCTGCTCTCGGGGACATCCTGAGAATTTGTGGGATTCATTTTGGAAGTACTTATGGGGGGATAAAGTCACTGGACACTAATCATCTGTCCAGGTACAGATCTTCTGTCTCCATTTTTGCACCCCTTGCCATCTCTGAGGAATTGTGTCAAAAAGATACCACCCTGTTTGCTAAAGACTGCATATCTGTCCATCTTGTCTGGGCTGATGTCTTTGCAGAAGAATGAAGGTCCAAGTATTTAGGTTCCTGGTGCTTCCTGTCTTACTTATTACAACGCCTGGATGCTCACAAATGAGGCAAAATGACAACTGGATCGCTTTGGTACAAGGTCTCTTTAGAAGATCCTTGGGTTCCATTGGAATGACTTTTTGTCAAATGAATGGTTACGAAGGGAGACCAAGTCTTGCATTGTGATGGAACATGAGTTATGGCATTGTAGCCATGTGACACACTTCTCTGAACATGATCCAGCACACAGTGCTGGGGATCCCAGTGGCCAGAGAAGGCCAAGGGGACACCCATGTAGATAAATGATTACTTTTGAGAGGTGAGGGTGGACAGCTTGTCTACTTTTGGTGGTTGCCATCTTGGACCCAAGGCAGTTCCATGTCATGGTGGATGCGGCAGCGCTGAGCACCAGTACACACTCCCAGACCTGATCTGAAACTAGAGTACCTAAGTCCAAACCTCATAATTTGTTCATTAACAGGGGTGTGGTAACTAGCATCACTGGAAGTAGCCAATTCACCGCAGCAACTGCCACCCCCTTGTTATGCAAACCTGTGAAGCAACCACACCAAAAGTAGGTGTGGCTTCCAGGTTTACTGACCTCAGAACTGCCAGTTCACTGCGAAATGTTCCAAGCCCCCTTGACAGCAGTGCAAGATGGTCATTCTTGCTGAGAGAAAGGATGTTCCAAGTGTCCACACACATAAATGATTGCTTAGTTCTCCTGAGAATTGTGTTTAAAAACACTAAAAAAACTCATTCCTACAATAGCTTCAGAAAAAAAAAGTGAATAATTCAACACCTGGACTCACTGTTCTTGTTTTGTTTATGTTACATTACCTTATTTATCACCAGGTCACTTTATTCATCTCCAATTTGAAAATACTTCATTGCATACAGGATATAACTTTAATGACAATTTGCACAGGAGGTCCTATCACAGGAGGTCCTACCACAGGAGGTCCTACCACAGGATGTCCAGGTAGGGAATGCGGTCTTGCCCCAAGTGAAGGAGTTCAAGTACCTCGGGGTCTTGTTCACGAGTGAGGGGACAATGGAGTGTGAGATTGGCCGGAGAATTGGTGCAGGGGCGGTGTTGCATTCACTGTACCATACTGTTATGACGAAAAGGGAGCTGAGCCAAAAGGCAAAGTTTTTGATCTACTGGTCAATCTTTGTTCCTACTCTCACCTTTGGTCATGAGGGTTGGGTCATGGCCGAAAGAACTAGATCTCAATTTCATTTGAATTTTTTTTTATTTTATTCTAAACTTGATATTCATAAATTAGAGCACCCTACTTCAATTCACAATATGCTTTAGTTTGTATCGCTGTAAGTAAGTCCCTTTGGCTGCTCCCTTGTTATTTCCACTCAGGATCACAGATTCAAGGTGGATCTGCATGCTGATTTGGCACATTTTACACTGGATGTCCTTCATGCCACAACTCCACATTACATGGAGAAATGTGGCAGGGGTGGAGTTTGAATCGGGAACCTTACGTACTGAAATCAAGCACACAAACCACTTGACCACCTGACAAATAAAAATCTTATTCTTATAACTTATTCATTTTTCACTTGAAACACTGAATGAAGCAATTCCATCAAAATGCAATTCAGCTCATCCACATGCTTGAAATACTACACTGGAGACATCTAGTAGATGGCAAAAGGGTACCCCCCCCCTTCCCACAAAGGAATCTCTGGCTACGGCCCTGTCAGTGATGGTGCAGCTGTATCACTTTATAATTGAATTCCTGGCAGCTGCAATGCTTGGCATTTGGACCGGGAACAAAACGAGCTAGGAATTTCATTTTAACTGACGGCACACGGCTAAATATAAAACAACATCAGAGCAAACTGATGTTGGCCAAGTGGTTAGTGCGTTCGGTTAGTGTGAAAGGTTCTCGGTTCAAACCCCACCCCTGGAACATTTCTGTATGTGATGTAGAGTTGTGTCAGGAAGGGCATCTGCCATAAAACGTGCCAAATCAACATTTGGCTCTGCTCTGGGGACCTCTGAGTGAAAACAAGGGAGCAACCGAAGGGTCTTACTTTTAGAGCAAACTGATGTTATTTCATGCACAGTCACTGCACACATTTGCTTCTGACTCTCGAGATGAGGCGATACACACGGCCTGAAGAGAGGTGTTTGATGGGAACGCAGGCCGACAGATCTGGAGGAGCAGCTGCATCGAGGCTTTCGGGGCCAAATATAGAAAGAGGACAAGAGCCAAAACATATCACACATTTTTTCCCATTAACAGCATAGGTTTGAATCTAACTCGGCGCCAATTAGTTGCAGTATGGACATGTGGGCTTAAAAATAGAGCACGTCTGAGGTGGCGATATACTTGGAACGCAGAGACAGATATCTGTGTCATGGCGGTGTGTGATTTCATGTGTAAACAGGGAGGAAAAATAACAGTCGTCATTGTGACTCCGCAACTGGGAAAGTTACGTGACATTTGTTGCCGTTACCTGCCGTGCTACTTTGAGTCCAGCGCTTCAGCTCAGGCCTATTTTCAATGCGTTTGTCACGTGCACGTGAGGTCTCTTATCTGTGGATTGTGGAATGATGGGCATGCGGCCTGCAGGCCTACCTGTTTACTCTGACGGTTCCCTCTATTGTCGCCCCACTCCCCAGCTTCCTCTGAGGGATTTTTCACATTTTTTTGTGCTCAGCATCGTTTCTGGAACTGGATCACTGCCTCCGGTGGCCGTCTGGTCGCGTTCTACAGGAATTCTTTCCAACGACACATATCTCTGTTTTTCAGATATTTTCAAAGTGAATTATTTTTCCCATTTATCCACGTTAACCTTTTTGTTTTAACTGAGTTGAAACCTGATAGCTTGATTTGTTGCTTTGGTTCCTTAACTTCATCGCAACCTTTAGGCCCGCCATGGAATCAAACACACTAATCCTTTTCATGACATAAATAGACATCAGTTCAATTTTGGTAACCATTATGTAACCTGTGGTAGTTCATGGTTAAGTCTAAACATGACCGGCCAATACCCCGAGTAATGTGCTTCAACTTAATCTACTGCATTTCTAAACTGGTCTTTGTAGAACACACACCGTTGAAGATGAACTCTGACGTTTTTTCAATCCTGGCTCTTTTCAGTCAGGACTTAACTGAATTTAATTGGTGTATTCTTGACGCCATCACGGGCTGACTGGCTGCATAATGGAATTGTAATAATATTAACATCCTTGTGTGGTAGCATAGAGATTATCCCTACAGAGGTAAACGTGTGCATGATTACCTCATTAAATGTGGAGAATGTTTTTTACAATGCCAGTTATACAGTTAGCTGCTTACCTTAGCCTCCAGTCCATACAGGGACGCTGTTCTCCACTGAGGCATCTAAGTAACGCAGTTCCTAAAAATACGAGTTAAAAAAACACCCTAACTGAGGTTAGCCTTAGCTAAGGTAGTTCAGACTCAAAGAGAGGGGTGTGTTCAGGCTTCTTTTGTCACATAGAAAGCCACCCATGCTCCACCCCTTTATGTATTAATGAGTTCATCGTGCTGCTGCTGTTAGTGCAGCAGATAGGCAAAATTATTGTGTATTTTGTGGCTAAAGCATTAAATTTGGCACACATTTTCTAAATTAACTTATACTTGATGTGGAGGCATCCTGGAGCTGACCTCTCATGACCTACAGGGGTCAATGAAGATTATACAGGGGTCAAAATTTAATTATGTTCCAATCATATTGAAAGGTATATCATATTATTTGTCTAATCATAATTATTCCAAAAATGTACAATTTAGACTATCCTTGACTAAATGTTGTGGAGTTACAGGGTAACAACAGCAAAAACGATGACAAAGGTCAATTTCAGTTTGTACAGGGGTCAATAGCTAGGGTCACTTCACACATAGTCCAAAGTTCAGATGAAGTGCACACTTATTGCGCATGACGCAGGAATCGTGTGCAAACCATGTGAAATTGTCCCTGCCTCAAACGCTTCGTACACCTGTTAATACAACAATTTGCGCACACCATCAGCTGAATGACAAAGTGTGCACTGTACAAACCCATCGCACCCTCTCGCGGCAGGTGTCAGCCAAATTCCAGGTGACATGCACGAACATCTAACACCGCTCGTATGGCACTTAGAAAATATGTGGGTTGTCACACTGTTGGCACGACAAGAGACTGCAGACTGTCTACTGTCGTACTTGCTGTGAAATTCGTCTAAGTTCCCCACGACTGTGGAGTTGCCGAGATGTGGCATGTCGTTGGCTACCCCACAACACATGCATGTGTGTGGTCCCCCCCCCACAGGCAAGGCGCATCTCATCTGATCCGAGAGTGACACTTTGGTCTGTGCTCCGGATGGACATGGATGGTCCTGGACATCGGAGGTGCAGAACACGCACCATGTTTTGACGGACATGCGTGTGTGTGTGCTTGCTGTACTCACATCGAAAACATAAAAACATATAGCTTGTGACAGGCTGAAGAGCGCGCACACTGACAAGCTGTTGCAGCTGGACTGGACCGTCAGTTTATGTGGACACGCAGCAAGCGGTCTGAACGTCACGTCTGTCTGACAGGACAGTGAGCGTTGCGCCACAGGACCATATGACAGGCCAACGGTACGACAAATACGCCACTTTCAGTCACATATCAGCAGAAATACACCATAGCAAATGTTGTTTGGCCAGTTATCACAGTGCTTTTTCTTTTCTTTTTTTTAGAAAATATGCTTGTCTGCTTGTTGATTAGAGCCATTTCAAGCTCCTGTTATGAGACAGTGATTGTGGTACAGTGGCAGAGTTGCTGTCTGGTAATCAGGTGGTGCGGGTTCAAATCTTGTGAGTGTTTTTTTTTTTTTTTGTATACCAAGGTTGTTTAACCGCGTGGTGCTGTATTCCGTCAACCCAGTGATATTCACTAATTATACAGCTGGTTTTTATTTCATTTTCCTCCAAATCAGCAGCGCGATGTGGTGCAGCTCATCCCATGGAACACAATGAGAGCAGCTGCAGTAACGTGAGCTGCTGTTCCTGCTCGACAGACACCGTTGCATGTACAAACTGTCGCGCCGGCATCATGCAAGCTTGCCGTTGGTGCGCATGCCTGCCCATCGGCGCAATGTTTCATGGTGCGCAAATTCAAAGTGTTTTGCGCTGTTTTGCCATATTTGTCCAAATGTCGTCCATACTTCGCACTATGTGTGAAGGGGCCTTTAAAGTCGCACCAATGTTGGCAATAAAGTGATGCAAATTATTGGTTGAACTAATAGGATGAATAAATGGAATAGTTTTGTCTGTGTTGAACTGGTCTCCAAAGTAAAGGTCAAACAAGGTCAAAGTCCACTGGATTCTATGACATGTGACATATGTCACCCTGGAATATGAAAACTAAGCATGACAGATGATGCAAAGTATTCCTTTTTGAAATCCTATTAACTCAACCAAGAATTTGCATCCCTTTTTACCAAAATTGAAACAACTTTACCTTTTGACTCCTGTACAAACTGAAATTAACCTTCGTCATCGTTTTTGCTGTTTTTACCCTGTAACTCCACAACGTTTAGTGAAGGATATTCTACCTTTTTGGAATCGTTATGATCAGACAAATAATATGATATACCTTTCAGTATGATTGGAACATTTTTAACTTTTTACCCCTGTGTAATTCTTCATTGACCCCTGTAGGCCATGAGAGGTCACTTCCAGGATACCTCCACATCTGAAAATAAGCATTAGTTCATTTAGAATAAGTGTGCTAAATTTGGTGCTTTAGTCACAAAATTAACAATTCTTATGTAAATTTTAGCTAAGCTGCACCACTATGTGAACGTGGCGATGCCCAGACCACGGCCCAGACAAGGGCGTTAGATTGGCTGTTCTGGGTCTCTATAGAAAACTTACAGGTGATGTCATGCAGGCTTTGTTCAGTATACAGTTTATGTTGATTACAAGATGACTGCCAATGATGAGTTTGTTCTGTAAGACAGACTGCCTCATACGCAAAATTAAAGCAGAAGTTCAAACAGAGGCCAAAATGAAGCCACGGGAAATTTGAGTGGACAGAAATAGAAATCCAGTTTGGTCTCCAAGATGGCTACCCTAAGAAAAAATTCCAAAATCTTCACTCCCCACAGCTGTTGATTGTGGTTTTGGTTTAGTATTGATACCTCAATTCATTTTCAAGACATAACCAACTACTTCAATGTTTTGAATTAAAGTCATTTGAGGGTCAAATGCCCCTCTGGGACTTTGGGACCCAATAATTTTTTCCGCCGTTTGAAGCCTTAGAGAAGACTTGTTCAAAGGATAAGATCTCAAATCAAATGAAAAGCATCAGGGGACTGATTCATACCCTGCATGCTCTACATACCACAATATAAATGTACCAGTAAATATATACGAGGTCTATTAGAAAAGAAACTGACAGTTTTATTTTTTTAAAAAACTATATGGATTTGAATCACGTGTGATTACATCAGCCAAGCTTGAAACCTCGTGGGCATGCGAGAGTTTTTTCACGCATGTCGGTGATGTCATTCGCCTGTGAGCACGCCTTGTGGAAGGAGTGGTCCAGCCCCCTCGTCGGATTTTCATTGTCTGAGAAGTTGCTGAGAGACTGGCGCTGTGCTTCATCAAAATTTTTTCAAAAACTGTGAGGCACATCCGAGTGGACACCATTTGAGAAATTCAGCTGGTTTTCGGTGAAAATTTTAACGGCTGATGAGAGATTTTGAATTGTTTCTATCGCTGTAAGGACTTCCCACGGAGCGGGACGTCGCGCAGCGCTCCGAGGCGACGTCGTCATCCTGTTTCAAGCGGAAAACCTCCAAATTTAAGCCTCTGTTGACCCAGGACGTCGTGAGAGAACAGAGAACTTTCAGAAGAGGTCGGAATCAGCAGATTATCTGGACATTCCACTGTTAAAGGAGATTTTTTTAATGAAAGACGTGCGGACGATTGGCGCGTCGGCTTGCAGCCGGCGCGGCCCGCCCGCCACAGGAAAAACGCCTCTGTGTTGATAACCATTTGTAAAATCCAGGCGGCTTTTGGTGGCTTTCAGTTGAGTGAGTATCTGAGAAATTGTTTAACAGCAGGGCATGTTCCAACTTGTCCTTAAGGCTTTCAACGGAGGTGTTTTTCCTGTGGCGGGCGCGCCGTGCCGGCTGCGAGCCAACGCACCAATCCGTCCGCACGTCTTTCATTAAAAAAATCTCCTTTAACAGTGGAATGTCCGGATAAACTGCTGATCCCGACCTCTTCTGAAAGTTCTCTGTTCTCTCACGACATCCTGGGTCAACACAGGCTTAAATTTGGAGGTTTTCAGCTTGAAACAGGATGATGACGTCGCCTCGGAGCGCTGCGCGACATCCCGCTCCATGGGAAGTCCTTACAGCGATAGAAACAATCCAAAATCTCTCATCAGCCGTTAAAATTTTCACCGAAAACCAGCTGAATTTCTCGAATGGTGTCCACTCGGATGTGCCTCACACTTTTTGAAAAGATTTTGATCAAGCACAGCGCCAGTCTCTCAGCAACTTCTCAGACAAAGAAATTCGGACGAGGGGGCTGGACCACTCCTTCCACAAGGCGTGCTCACAGGCGAATGACGTCACCGATGCGTGAAAAAACTCTCGCTTGCCCACGAGAGTTCAAGCTTGGCTGATGTAATCACACGTGATTCAAATCCATATGGTTTTTTAAAAAAATAATGTCGGATACCTTTCTCACAGACCTCGTAAATGTCTGTAATTATGTATGTTTTTTGTTTTGCTTAGTTTTACTATGACTTCATCATATGACATTCATGTGACTTCATTGTGACATCATTCATATTATCAATCACAAATATTTTGCTGATCAATAGAGCAGACCTGGGCAAACTGCAAAGGGCCACATGCGGCCCTTTGCATGTCTCTGTCCGGCCCTCATGAGGTCTGTGATTATTATTACATATACTAAAAATGTCAAGCTTGTGTGTTGCAAATCATTAGAGAGGTTTATTTAGGTATATTTAAATATTTACACATTATTACAATAATAAAAATTACCTATAAAAGCTATTAAATAGGAAATTTTTTGTAAAATTTGTAATGGGAGACAGCCGAGTTATCGATGGTGTGGCCCTCTGACATAATTCAGGCTCCCTATGTGGCCCCTTGTAAAAATTAACTGCCCACCCCTGCAATAGAGGCTTCAGATCATCCATCTGGGCTTTTTGGTTGTTGAGAGATATATATGAAAAAGGTGTTTTTCAGACTTTTCAGACTCCAAAATCTAATCACATCTAAATATATAAGCAAGTAATATTCCCACCAAGGTTGAAGGAAATCCATCGTGCTGTTTTTGAGTTATCTTGTCCACAAACACACATCAGTGAAACAATACCCTGATATCATCGCTTTGTCAACGCACAGGGTAATCAAGGTCATTTTCAATCAATCAATCAATCAATTTTTTTATATAGCGCCAAATCACAACAAACAGTTGCCCCAAGGCGCTTTATATTGTAAGGCAAGGCCATACAATATAATTTTGAAGGTGAAAGTGTTAATGTGAGGTGTAAAACTATACAAACAACCTCCTATCTGTCTCCAACCACATCACATTTGTACATGTAGCCATCTGAGAGGAGTCACATGAATGAGATTTTGTGATGGGATGACAGTGACGGATGGAACCCAGTGTGGGAGCTCTCGTGATGTGATGTGGAGGGAGCTAAACATGCAGTGATTGGGTCTGGCCCAGTCTCAAAGCACAGCCCCAGTGTTAAACAGGTCATCTGTGCCTATGGGCATTCTGCTGTCTCGCCTTTTGGACATAGGAAGCTACATGTTCATCTCATTCATTAAAGCCAACAGCTCTTCTCTGAGAGCCCATGAGGGGTGACTTTACCTTAATCCTTATTACCTAAAGAGGTCCTTGCTAGTTAGTATGAAACACATACAGTATACGACCTGTGGCCAATACTGGAGCAAACCCTACACACACGGTATGGTTTAAATCTTGTTGCAGGTGCAAGACTCTTTTCAAGTGATGATCTCAGCATCAAGCTGCCCTGAGATTTGTGTCATTTACTACTACTTTTTTCCACATAGTTAGAAAAAAGTATTCAGATGAAAAGATGCCTAAATCTTACATGCAGTAACTCTCTGGTCTCCTTCTTTACGGCAGCATTACATGCATCTGTGTGACACACCTTTGTGAAGAGGATTTACAAGCAGCACACTTGTAGAGGAGATTAACTCTGAGCAAAGATTAAGCAAATTAACCATGATGGTATCGCCCAAAATAACCTGTTGCTGTGCAGTTACTTCAACAGCAGTCATGATGTAGCGTGTGGAATAGCATTTCGTGGATGTTTTCTCAACCGCTGGGAATTTCATGATGCCGACGTAGGTGAGTTCATTTTGAAATCCGGTAATTCATTGAAAACTGATGCAAAGTTCATTACTTCACGTAGGTATGAAGGATTATAGAAATGTCAAACATTACATTTCTTTTTGTATTTAATGAGGCGACTTTTAAATCTTGGAAAACCTAATTTTGTTGGTATATTGTCCAATAGCTATAGTACGATTGTCTATATCAACTGGGGCTTCTACGGTAAATTGCTTCTGATCCGAGGCTTTTCCATGGTATAATAAATGTAAGATGTAATTTAGACTTTTTTTGTGAGACATATTTTGACTTGTGTTGAGACATCGGTTAATCTACATTTTCAGGTCATTAAGTAAGTAAGCTTCTGAGAAAAAACAAAAATACAAAAAGAACACCTTCCATTTAAGGGGAGGTGATGGTCTAGTGGTTAAGCATTGGGCTTAAGACCAGAGGTTCCTCGGATCAAATCCCACCCTGACCGGAAAATCACTAAGGGCCCTTGGGCAAGGTCCTTAGTCCCCTAGTTGTGTAGTGGGCATCTTGCAAGGCAGCAGCCTGACATTGGGGTGAATGTGAGGCATTGATGTGTAAAGCGCTTTTAGCGTATGATGCAGATGGAAAAGCGCTACGTAAATGCAGTCCATTTATGTAAAAATGTGTTGCATCTGCAGCAGTTTAGTTTAATCGCCATTCAACCACTAAATGATACACACATTTTGAGCTTGAGCATGCTTGTACCTTGTATGGCAGCACCCTCACATCAGAGTGAATGTGAGGCATTATTGTAAAGCGCTTTGAGCGTCTGATGCAGATGGAAGAGTGCTATATAAATGCAGTCCTTTTACCATTTAATCAAGTAAAGCTGGGTTTACACTGTGCAAGTTTTGGCCCTTTTTGAGCTGATTTTTCACTCATGCAAGAAATTTTGATCGCGTAAGTTTCAGCTTAATTGTGCGTCCTGCATTGTGTAGTATACATGGAATAACGAGCTGTATTTAACCTCTCACGACCACCTCCCCATCGGCAATTGTATGGTCAGATAAATCCAACCTGTTTGATATTCTGGTCAGCCATCGTGAGGGTATCGCGCTGTTGAAGCAGTCCTATGAGTGTCTAGGAGCTGATTTACCCCAACCTCTCGCACTGCGTGTGTGCAAACACCGATGCGGAATTGGAGAGAGCATAAACAGTGATCATCTCTTTGGGAGAGAGCAGCTTCTGTTTACATTTTGCTTCCGGAAACACCAACATGTGTTTTTTGAATGTGCAAAGTGAGTAGTCAGATCACATCAGAGCATCAGGCCGTATAGTATGAGAACATAAATCGTGCGCTCTGAACTTTTACACCGTGCAGTTTTGTCGTACAGTTTGAGTTGGTGCCAAGTACAACGATTGAAAATATTGTACAGTGTCTGCCCAGCCTCATTTAGCAGGCTTCCCAAAATAGGAGTCATGCTACCTAATGGTCACAGTCATATGAAGTAAACAACATATGTTTGCTTGATGTCACTCAGCTCTTGACACATCATAAATCCCAACTTTAAGATCCCTAAACCTAGTCAGAATCCTATAAGAATCCTGTAAGAATCTCGTAAGACCTCTTTCCTATAGGACAGTCATTTGACGTAAACATGTTTACTTGATATCATTCATCTGTTTGCATATTATAAACCCCAACTTCAAGCTGCCTTAACTGTAAAAATCCTATAGGAATTCCCCAGGTAATCTTACAAGACCCCTTTTCTATGGGAATTCTACAGAAATCAATCTATCATCAAACATTATGCGCATCAATGCCAAGTAACCACAAGTTGGCCACGCCCCATTAGCGCCAATCAGGCAACATATGCCAACTGCTTGTTGAATGCACAGAGATACCGTGACGAGATCCTGAGGCCCATTGTTGTGCCATACATCCAAGAACATCACCTCATGTTGCAGCAGGATAATGCACGGCCCCATGTTGCAAGGATCTGTACACAATTCTTGGAAGCTGAAAATGTCCCAGTTCTTGCATGGCCGGCATACTCACCGGACATGTCACCCATTGAGCATGTTTCGTATACACCGGTCCATGTCTGGACCGGCGTATACGACAGCGTGTACCAGTTCCTGCCAATATCCAGCAACTTCGCACAGCCATTGAAGAGGAGTGGACCAACATTCCACAGAACACAATTGACAACCTGATCAACTCTATGTGAAGGAGATGTGTTGCACTGCATGAGGCAAATGGTGGTCACACCAGATACTGACTGGTATCCCCCCCCCCCCCCCCCCCAATAAAACAAAACTGCACCTTTCAGAGTGGCCTTTTATTGTGGGCAGTCTAAGGCACACCTGTGCACTAATCATGGTGTCTAATCAGCATCTTGATATGGCACACCTGTGAGGTAGGATGGATTATCTCAGCAAAGGAGAAGTGCTCACTATCACAGATTTAGACTGGTTTGTGAACAATATTTGAGGGAAATGGTAATATTGTGTATGTGGAAAAAGTTTTAGATCTTTGAGTTCATCTCATACAAAATGGGAGCAAAACCAAAAGTGTTGCGTTTATATTTTTGTTGAGTGTAAGAGTTAGAAATTTGTATGAAAAAGGGAACATCCTTAATACTAAAATACTGTCTTTACTCTTCCAGCAACTCGGTATGATGAATGAGACGAGGATTCCGAGGATCTTTCCTGAACGTTCATCGGGGAGCGGACACACCTGTAGCACCCCACATCACACAAGTGTTGTTGACACCACTCTCTCAAAACGGGTCTGCTTCTACAAAAGTGGAGATCCTCAGTTCAACGGTCTGCGTATGGTGATCAACAACAGGACTTTTAAAACCTTCGATGCCCTCCTTGATAGTCTGTCTAAAAAGGTTCCCCTGCCTTTTGGGGTGAGGAACATCACCACGCCTAGGGGGATCCATGGAGTCTATAGTTTGGATGAACTGGAGGATGGAAAGTCATATATCTGCTCTGATTACAGTAAGGTAAAACCTATCAATTTGGCTCTGGCCAAGAAGAAAATGCTGCCTTGGTACCACGCAAGACCTGTTAACTCTCAACGTTGGACAGCGCAGCAGGTTCGGATATACCCCGGCCGGAATGCTCTCAAGCAGGAGCCGGTGGTTCTAAGAACACCAAAGAGGCTGCTGGTTTTTCAGAATGGTGACCCTTCTATAAGACACACAGTCATTCTTCGAAAGAGGACTATGCCCACGTTTGAGTTTATTCTGGAATATATTTCAGAGTTGATGCAGTACCAAGTGGTGAAACTATACACAGGCGATGGCAGACGTGTGAGTGTTTTAGTCTATCTTATTACTATACAGTATAACAGTTTAAAATTTATACACAAGCACTTCGAAGAATGACAAAAAACTGCCTTAAAACTGTACATTAACAGTTTTCATATCTGAAATGTAAAAGGAAATGTAAAAGCTTCTTGGATGGAATAACACTGGCTTTTGGGATGAATATTTCCTCAAAATCTATAAAATTAAATTCTCTTCTGTAGCCCTCCATATATCCCAGTTGACCCACGACTAACGTGCAGACCTTAAATCCTAGTTCAGTCGCTTGTATTTTATCATCAATTGGAACATTTGAAAACATTGCTTTGGGTAACTTGATGACGTATTGAGGCCCAATTCAGCACAGCTCCTGAAGTTTTCCTTTTGATACAGACTCCGCAAAATTGGTTCAAAATAGGTTTCAGAACACTCCGGAGCAGTGTTTTGAGTTTACGTCACTAATCTGTAGAACCAAAGAAAATTTTTGTCACCATCCCCAGTCACACGTTCTATCTATTGGTTGATTTTGGTTTTATTTTTCCGTACTTCTCACTTATTAGTTGGGTGGAGCAACGAGCACACATCATGCTCCAGTGTTCAGGAGGAAGACAAATGAGGTCTGTTTTTAACAACAGCTGTTCATTATTTTCTACAATGAATCCAGCATCCACTAACAGTCCATAACTTAACTGATGCTCCTGAAGGCAGATTCCTCCACTAACCATCCAGTAGGTGGCAGTACATCTTTTGTGGCATTATAGAGGCAAAACAAAGGTATAGTTCCTCTTTTGATCGAGCTGGTGCGTCAGTGTTCACTAGCTGCAACAGGGTTTATCATTATACAGTGGGACGAAAAAAAGTATAACAACTGAACTTTTACCCACTTGAATTTTGTAATGACATCAAATTAAAATATTAATAATATCCTGGCTTCTGTATGTAAAAATTTCTAAAATTACTCCATTTAAAGTCACAGTGCAGCTTATATCAACAACGAGATATAAATGAAACAAAAATATAAAAGTCAAAATGATTGGCTTGCATCTGCAATTACACCTTTAGTGTAACCAAAGTAAATCACTTTTACAGCCAGTTTTGTTCAGACAAGTCAGGGGATGAATACATGAACATTTCCAAGTCGATTTCATTTGCTTCAATTATTAAAGTACAAATAGTACTTTAATAATTACTCTAATAAATAAATTTATAAATCTTATTTATAAATTTATTTATAAATAAATAAATCTTTAATAAATAAATACTCTATCGAAAATCTGTCTAGAGGAGGGTGCATAAGGAGACAAGTGAGGAAAACCACCAAGACACCCAGATGGCTTTGTAGGAGTTACTGGTTTCTGTGGCTGTGACTGAAGAAACTGTGCATAGTGGAACTGTTGTCTGTTGTTTCCTCACTCACAACTTCATAGCGGAGTGGAGCAAAGAAGGATGTTCATACAACAAAACAAATCAAATCTAGGCTTGCATTTCCCAAACTGTAGCTAAAATTTCAAGTCGTCTTTTAGGAAAATTCTTCTCTGCTCCAACCCACCATGATGTTGTGTAACTGGTCATGCAAAATCTGCATTACCAGTGATTTTCTTTATTTTTTCTAATTGCAGTCACAAAAGTCTATAACTTCTTCAGAGTTGCCTGGGTGTCTTGGGTGTCTTTCCTCACAAGTCTCCTTCTTGCACGGTCACTCACTTTTTAAAAACGACCTCCTCCACACATATTTAACAGACAATACCATACTGTTTTGTATATGGGTGACTTCATGAAAAGGGGTCACCATTGCACAAGCCAGCATTATTGGTCAGTAAAAACAGAACAGCCCCTATGTGCACGGAAAAATATAAAATAATTGTCTCTATTTATATTGATTAAATAACTGTGAAAGCATAAAGGACATAATTATCTTAGAATTTTTGTTTTTTGAGTTGTTATCTGAAAAGCGGGACACCAAACCCCACCAAATTTGTGACATACAGCACCTAAGTATTATTTTGGTAAAAATAAATAAAAACCACTTCAACTAATTTATCAGAATTTACTACTGATTTGATGGGCATATGGTAACATTAACATAGATCAGTGTCCTAATCACTTGGTATGGCTGCAGAGATCATGCCAAAAATGTGGTGTCGAATGTAACCCGTAGTGTCCCGGTCTGTTATATTTAAAGCCCATGTTCCTAAACTGCTAATTTATTCAATGAATAAAACTCCACTTGTGTTGTTTGAAAGCACCACTCCTGAGAGCCTTAAACCCGTAGGGTGATCCAATTTTTTTGAACAATAAAGTAACAGTCATCAATTCCATATGTGTTTGTTTCGCATCCCGGTTCGAACAGTTATGTCAAAAAATATGTCCCAATATAGCTGCCAAAAATAGCACTCTGGGGCTTTCCCACGAGCCTATCCAAAAAAAAAAAAAAACAAGTATATCATGACTTATCTCAGTAGTGGATTGTATGTATTCCTCATGGTCCGTTTGTTCATATCTTACAGTCTATATCACCTTGCTAGGAAATGTAAAAATTGTTCATGTATCCATACACTGTATCCATACCCTGATTTATCTGAAGAAAACTGACTGTAAAAGTGATTATTTACTTCAGTTACACTAAAAGATGCAGGTACTTATGCAACCTATACTTTTGGCTTTTGTAGTATGTTTTATTTAATTTATGTCATGTTGTAGAGATTAGGTTTGACATGAGAAACGAAAGTGTTAAGCCTCTTGGCAACTCACCCAAATACTGCAAACAACATTCTGCAATACAGCATTGGAGACAACAGAGCAATCAGGATTTTACATTGTCCTTATGTTATAATGTCTCATTTCATTTACTCATCAGTTCATGCAGGTTTGCAATGAATAATGTGCAAATTTGACATACTAAAGGGCCCTTTATTTTTCTGTATACTGCAGGTGGACAGTCTCCCAGGCTTGATATTGTGTTCTGGGACTGTAGTGGCTGCAGGCATGGAGCCTTTCAAAGCTGCAAACTATATTGCACATATGACACAGTTTGTGACATGGCTTCCTACCAACCGAATGGGTCTTACAAGACTGAAGTCTGCAAACCGTACGTTTCTGCAAGACTGTGTGATTGTTTCATTTTGATAATGAAGATTAGACTTATATATGACCACATTTACAGTAGATAAGTGTACCACTACAGTGGGCCTTCACGAAGTGACACAAAGTGTGTCTGCAGTAATCTAATGGGATGAAGGCTGAAAGTGCTGAGGCAGTGATACTACTCATAATGCTGCAGATGACCTACATTTACTTTTAATATGGCTGCCAGCTCTTGTACGTCAGGAGCTCTGTATCATCATACTTGTTTCTAAATCTTTTTCCTTTCTTTCCTTTCCCTTTATGTATTTGTTGGTCTTCTTCAAACTGTCTACAACATTCACTTATCTACTGAAGGAAAAAAGAAGCCTGTATTGTACACAGCAAGGGCGAGACATTTCTCCCCGTCTTCGGAGAGGTACGTCGTGAATCGGATTCATGACTCCCTCGCAGAAAGTTCTTGTGACCATCACAGCAATCCTGCAAATTCTGTGGAGTTGGAGTCGAGTCACATAATTGATTCTTTAGCAGAAACGGAGGGTGAGACTGGCCTCTGTGACGGAGCTGAAGGGCAGGACTGTGTGCTCCCCACTGATGATGACATTGAGAAATCCTTTAGGGTGAATCAAGATGGCAGCATCTCTGTGGAGATGAGGGTACGATTGACAATTAAGGAAGAAGAAACCATCCAATGGATGACCACTCTCACACGAGCAAGTGTGGCCAATCACATTGATGCAACCTCATTACATGAACTTCAGCCAAAGCAAGAGGTGAGCTTGCAGAAACCAAACCCACTAGATGCAGCAAACCCTGATGGCTGCATTGACATTATCAAGAATGTTTCATCTTCACTGGAAAATGGGCTCGACAGTGAAAGCAGCAAAGAAGAGGATAAGATCAAAACACAGATGGATGTGATGTCTCCAAGGAAAGCTCTGACCCCAGGATCTAGACAAGATAGAACAAAGCAAGCCTCTGTTGAGAGTATCACGTCAGACACAGCGGACGGGATTCAGGAAGGTATAGTTGGCTCGTACTCCTATAAAGAACAGACAGAAGATGGCGCATTGACGGAGTATTGCATGGTCAAGCAGAATAACACCAAACCAGTACCTAAGCCAAGAAGATTCGGCTCAGAGGATGGTAGCAGTATCAACAACATGAATGTATCCACATTCAAAACAGCAGGGATGACCGAAATCCAACAGACTGAATCCAGCAGTGAGGAGGTCACCAAATCGGTTTTACAAATAAATGAACTGCAGACCTTCCAAGATAATTTCCTTTCAAATGTTTGTGCACAGGGTGTGCCTAATACTGGGGCTCCTCCTGATGGACCACCTACTTTAAACAAAGCACACTTCTACGAGAATGAATTTGAAACTAAGCCTGGAAAAGCCTCAACAGTGTCGGAATCCACTTGTGTCTGGGGGGGTGAGAACCTGTCAGTAACATGGGACGTGAACCCAAAAACTAGGGCAATGCAAGCAACTAGTGTTCAGGGAAAAACCGCTACACTCACTAAAAGCAAAGAGAAGCCTTCCCAAAGAGAGGTCAGTAAAGATAAGAAGAGATCCTCAAAAGGGACCAAGAAAGGTGTTTATCGAATTTTGTCACCAGGAAAAACACCAAAAGAGCCTCAGAACACCACCCGAAAACAAAAGAAAATGAAACCATTTTCTAGCACTGGATTCATTAAGAGAATTTATGGTAATAAGTCAAAATCTGCCAAAAGTACAACAAAGGTTAAAAAAACAATACAAAACAAAAACATGGGCATTCCAACACAAAGCTTACAACTTCTTGATGACATCATTAAATGTACAATCAAAGACCTAAATACACCAACACAACTGACTGACTATGTAAGTGACACATTTCTTTTGGAAACTCCCTTACACCAGCCAAGGGGGTTATTGAGACGGCAAACATCAATGCATCAGGATAATAAAAATGAAAAGGAGTCCGATTATGTCCACAGTACCTTGTCACAGCCTGCTTTTAATTCGTCCAGCTCTGTCACCAATGAATATGTGGCCAAATGGCTGAAGAACGCACATCTAGACCCCGCTATATACACAGATGAGGAAAGTAAAAAAAGTGACCCTGTAGCTCATCAAGAAACAGACAGCACCACGTCTGTGGAGTTAGAAAGTAATCACAGCTTGAACACTACGGCACAGGAAGGAAAATGTTTAGAGGAGAAATCAGAAATACTAACATGTCCAACTGTTAAAGGTGACCCCATGGTGGAGAATTTGCTTGGAACTTTGATAAAACAGAGAGTTCAGTCATTTGAAAGTCAGTTAGTATCATCAAACCCACTCAATGAGAAGACAGCTGTCTCTAATCACACATCTGTTTTAAATACAGAAAACAATACAGAAGAAAAACTTTTTTCAAATGGTGCCTCTTCTCAAATTAACTCACTCATTTGCAACTTTTTGAAAGGAATGCCATCAGAATCACAACAAACTGCAAAACCATCCAACAGGTGCTCATTGGTGAATCCACCACCAGGAGCTCCACCATCTGCTGAAAACATTGGTGGGGAAATGGAGCAATCAAACACTGAGCCTTCAGCAGGCAGTAGTCCATTATACAGGCTGTCATCAATGAGCAGTCAAACAACAGACACTAATACAGTAACGTGCAGTGCTACAACTGACTGGACCGTATCAACCACTGACCACAAAGGCATTCCTTCCACGCCAAACAGAGCATCAATACCAAGAACCTCATCTATTAAAAGAACCCCACTGGTCAGTAATCTATCCCTTGAAAGGAAAATGTCTCTCAGAAAGGCATGTGTAGATAAATATGCTTTAAGCAGTGATGCTACATTGGAAAAAGACACATCATCTCTCCCAGTTAACATTGCAGGAGAAAATATGCTGTCCAACAGTTCAACAGGGCTACAAAGACCAAATGAAACTTTAACAGAAAACAATCGCCACACAGAGAGCAACTTAGATTTGAAGAGCAATCCGTCATGCTGCACTTCTGCATCTCCTATGAGTTTAACATCAAAAGACCGAGCATCGACAACCAGCATTTCATCAACTGAGGCGTTGATATCAAGTGATCTTCCGTTTAACAAGGTAAAAATTATGAAAACACAACCACATGTGTCAGCTCTAACAGAGGCATCGTCACATAAACCCTTGGCGAAACATGTAAAACTAATAAGCAGTCCATCACCAGAAAGGAGAAGTCCAATCAAGAAATCTATTCCAGAAAAATCTAAACTTCAAAATAACTCTGCAAAATCATCACCATCACTTCCAAATAACCATCGCGCTGACACAACTGCATCACGGAATACTGGGATACAAAAACGTACAACTCCAAATGCTAGCCCATCTACCAACAGAAAACAGGTACCTCAGAAACCCCGCCTGCAAACAAAACTCTCTCCATATTCTCAGTCTATAGATATGGTGTCACCACCTCAAAGACACAAATCCAACACAAAGTCGCTCTCCAGGCATACCTCCTTAGACAGCGCAGCGGAACTTGCCAATAAGAAGCAGAAAAAATCCTCACCCCGTAAAAAAACAACTTCAACGAAACCAAAAGCTGAACTGAAAAAAACACTCAACAGTGACAAATGCACACAAGTGACTGATGACATTAAAAATGTTCAAGGTAAATCCGTAATAGAAACACAGCCATTACCAACAACAAGCCAGCCAAGTACCAATCCTGTGCTTCACAAGATCTGCTTTTCCATTAAGTCAATTCGACAAATCTCACAAAGCAAAAGGCCTGACAGCGTCCCCGACTTCTCTTCTCATGTGGCATCTACATTTGGCTCATCGTCCAAAGCTCTTCTTGCTTTTCTGTCTGTCATGACAATAAAAGATATCATAATTAACTTTAATATGTACGAGATCAATGTAGCCAATGCCAGCTGTGCAGAAGCTTTAAAAATGATCGATTCTCTTAGAGAAATTGCAGGTATCGAAGAGTCTCAGAAGTTAAAACTTAGCTTGGCAAATTTACAACAGTCAGCCTCAAAAGAGCTCCTGCAAAGCTGGAAGAGCTTTCAGGAACTCTGTGACACAAAATGCAAGAATCAACATTCTACTCCAAATTATTCAGTGCAAGCACTCGGAATTCGGGCTGGTCCTCCTCAAGACTGCGGCATTGATGAATACGTTGATGAGATAATGGGCAAACTCGACATCCCTGAGACTCTCAAGGAGGAACTGGCTTCTCTTTCAGTGCCCATTGGAAGTGAGCGTATCGATGAAGACCAGATGACCACCAAGGAAATCGATGATGCAAACATAGACCGTTTCTTCATCGACGATGCTCTTAATACCACGGATGCTACTGAGAGTTTCGTCATTAAAACATTCACAGATATTACACAATCCAACATATGTGAAATAGAGGGTCGGACTGAGCAGAAAACCCAAGAGGAGATTTATCAATTATGTCCTAAGGTTGGGGCGAAGTATCTCATATCTGTGGAAAGCACGCCTGGACCTGGAAAACAACTTACGCATGACAAGTTGTCCACAGATGAGGAGGTTCAGAATATGTCAAGTGCGAATATGATGATATGCACAGGAAGCACAGCTAGCTCAGAGCAACATGAGAGACATATGTCTGAAGAACAAGCTGAATGTGACAAAGAGGACAAGAAACCAAGCACCAAACACTATGTGGAACTTGCAGCGCGCAGCAAAGACAGTTTGTCGAGTGATAACATTGACAATGGGTTTCTGTCAGAGGAAGAGCAGTCAGAGGGTGAACGTGATGGGCTGAGAAATGTAGCTGCCTGTTCTACCCCTGCAAGTCTACCTAACTCAAAGATCCAACAGGAGATGCAAACGGTCAGTACAAGACAAAACCTCAGTGGTCAGGAAAGCGCAAGAAACTCACACGTGGATGCGCCAGTTAATTTAGAGATAGATCAACCACAAACTGAATGTAAGAAACTGAACATTATTTCTGAGGAATGTTTGTCTGGCACTGAGCAAGAGAACATGGACGAGGAGCAGGAACCTCATGATGATCAACAAAATCACCATCAACAGGTGCGTGAAAACACACCAAAGGATGACAAGTTTAATCAAGGTGGCATCACACCAGTGTGGAAAGTTCAAAAGGAAAGCAGAAATTTAAGCAACCTGGCAGAAAATCAGGTGTCATTTACAACAAAAGATGACAGTGGCTTCATAATACAGCCTGACACTTTGGAAAAGCACTACGGTTTTGATGTAGATGAATACCACAGCACCTGTGATGAACAAGCAGAGGCGATGCAGTCAAAAGTCCAAGTCGACCCAATCAGCTGCTCAGTTCGTGAGGAGAAAGAACCCAGCTCGGAGGAAGTGTGTGCAGAGAGATACAAAGAGCAGAGCTTTCCATCGTATCAGGCAACTCAGGCAAGCTCAAAACTGCCCAAAGGTATCAAACGTGAAAGGGCTCTAGAAAAAGTCACACATCAACCTGAAGAACAAATACAGCAGTCTGTCGCAGAAAGGGTAACCCTTCTGGAAAACCAAGTTGCTGAAGCACAGAGGAGTACCAGTAGCAGACGTATGTTTTCACAAAGACGTGCTCATCTTGTGTCAGATGTTGAGGATTCGTCCTCTGACTCACACACATCTCATTCTGCTCTCCACACCCGATCAGCTCCGCAGTCATCGTTATCTTTCAGCTACGATTCAAATGGAGTTGTAACCACAGAGTCTGATGGTAACAGGGTGAGGTCCATCAGGGAAATGTTCCTGTCAAAAAGCGCTGCAGATATTCAGGGATGTCAGAGATGCCTTCCGAGTCCAAACACCTCAGAGTCGAGAACAGACACGTCAGCTAGCGGTGGTTATCAGTCTCAGATTTCAAGTGAGTTATCCAGCGTTGAAGATGACTCATCACGAAAATCAATCAGTAAAGGCTTTGTGAGAAGAACGATCGAAAGGCTTTACGGCAAGAAAGGTCCTCCGTCTGATGAAGATGCAAGCCAAAGTTCTTCATTTGAACCAAAACAAAACAAGAAAGAAGACACTGTCATGTCCCGGTCCAAAGCCATATCTGAGTTGTCTTATTTCAGTTCCAGTAATGCACTCAGTACCTTAACAGAAGTGACACGATGCATCCCGTTTAATGCACAAGTTGGACCTGGAGAAAGTGTTCGTGTTGATGAAGGAAAATGTATCCGCAAAGACAACACATTCATTAAAAAGTCTGTTTCAGATCCAGTTGGAATAAATAAGACACTGTCTCCCCAACATGGACATGAAATGTGTGAGGATACAGAAGAGAGTCCACCATATTCACTTGCCAGTAGAAAGTCTGACTTGGAAGATGAGACCAAATCATGTTCAACAAAGTGCACCTACTTTTCTTTGCCCCATACGAGTGACTCAGACTTATGTCAGGATGAAGTGAGTGCTGTGAATGTAGAAAGTGTTGAAGAGACAATAGATAAGGAGAAAATGCAGGCAGAGAAGAACAGCACATTGGCCCGCATTGGTGTGACTGACTTTAAGATGCTGGATAACAAAGTACACCCGCTGATAGGGGGCCCAGCTGATGACAAAGTCATACTTGTGCAGCCTGGGAAAGGTCAGGGTGTTGTTGACAGAAGGGTTCAGGAACCCGACGTGTTGGATTTTTTATACAATTTTTGTGGACAGAACTGCCCAATCCTGTAATTAATAATTATATTAATTTAAGATAATTCTTTCATTTCAAAAAAGGTATCACAGAGCGTGCACACACTACCCTACAGCCCACAGGAAATATTGGGTCCTTCAATTTGGCTGTTGGTGGTTGTACAGCCAAAAAGACATATGGAGTTTGGTTACTATCAGGCATATATAGTATAAGCTATAAACTCTCAAGCAATTTATAGGAAAGAAACTTATCCTTTTGACATTCTAAGCTAAAATTCAATGGGGTTGCTGGGGTCAGGCAATGCAACATACATACATATAGTAGTTATGATCGGTTATGATCGGGGACGTACAGCAAACGTTATCGCTCTTACAATAAATTTTCCTGGTTATAAAATACCATGTGTAACCTTGACCTTTGTTGTTCTGACAACACACACACACACACGTCCCAAAATAAACAGAATTTTGGGATTGGAATGTAACTATATATCTCAAATTTGCAACCTTCAGAATTGCACAGTATGTGTAAACTACAGTCTCACCAATATGGATTTTGTTGGGGGGTTGAAGCCAGTATTTTTCAAGAATATGTTTGCTGGTATATAAAAGTGTGGCTTTTTTTTCTTGCTAACTTTTACAAAATGTAAGACAAACAGCCTAACACAGAAATATAGCTGTCTGGCAGTGTATGAGTATTTTTTCAAGAATCGAACCAATGTACGTCACGCTGCCATCACTTGGATTGGGAGTCACTCAGCATTTGCCTAAAATAGACATCATCAATTTTGGCCTCACCTAGCTAGTGGCAGAACAGCCACTCATGTTTTGTTGCTGTAAACCCACCACTCTGATTGAAAATGAATGGCAGTTGGTCACTTTGCCTCTGTCTCTTGTGTCTATTGTGACAAAGGGGTGATGGGGTCCCAGCCATGTTTGACAGCATTGTAAACAATGCTGTCTGAGCACCCTTTGCTGGACCACCTACAGAAAGACACTGTTTTCAACAGCCAAAGTGTTTTCTGCATTGTTTTTTTTGGTGAAACTAAAGTTGTCATGTCTACATAAATAACACGGATACAAATAAGTTAGTGAAAGGCTCATATCAGCCAATATTATCAGCCAACTAATGTATTGGTTAGGCTGTATTTTAAACTATTAGTTTAAAACTAGCAAAAAAGAAAAAAAAAAAGAAAGAAAGAAACTACATCCAGTGACCTTAATACATAACTGGCATAGTTTTTGTGGGACAGAGAGACTGTTAATGTGACAACAATACCTTTCTAACGTTGATGGGTTACATTAAAAAGTAATTTTTGTGTGTGTGTGCAAATAAATATGCACTAAAATATCACATAATTTCAGTGCCTACTTAAGAATGTTGTCATAGCCTTGGCACAACACACTTTCATGGCAATTACAGAATATGTTGGGGAGGTGATGGTCTAGTGGTTAAGCATTGGGCTTGAGACCAGAGGATCCTTGGTTCAATTCCCAGCGTGACCAGAAAATCACTAAGGGCCCTTGGGCAAGGTCCTTAATCTCCTAGTTGCTCCCGGTGTGTAGTGGGCGTCTTGCATGGCAGCAGCCTGACATTGGGGTGAATGTGAGGCATTGATGTGTAAAGCGCTTTGAGCGTCTGATGCAGATGGAAAAGCGCTACGTAAATGCAGTCCATTTATGTAAAAATGTGTTGCATCTGCAACAGTTTAGTTTAATCGCCATTCAACCACTAAATTATACACACATTTTGAGGTTGAGCATGCTCCCTGTACAAAGTAAACTTATATAGATCTTTTTTTCCCTTTCCCCTTTTTGTAACATCATGATTGTGTATTTGCCTTGCACGCATCAGAGCAGCTCCTTCAGGTTGCCTGTCAAGAGCATAGAGTATTACTGTAATCTTGTTTAAAACAGTTAAAACGGGTCAAATCCCCACAGGTGACAGGAACCAATCCTCATCGCACTGCATAAACACACCATCTTATACCTGCAGCTCATGGTGCTGTATGGCTACATACATAGAAGCAGTTTTTAAACAGAAAATGTACAGCTTGCTCCAAACAATTACCAAACAGATGCTTGATTTAATGTAATTTTTAATATTGCTTTGAAATTGGTTTTAAAAGGTGTAAATTATATATTTATTGATTTTTCACTCGGAACACATGTGGCAGATGTGATTAGCATAGACAATGTTACAATGTGGCAGCTGTGAAAATGTTTCTCATTAAATTTGTGTATGAATAAACTTGTGTATTTGCAACTGCAGATTGTTGGCTTTTATTTTACATTTAGCTTTTTTAAGCGATGCAGAATGAAATTTCAAAGGGGTTATCAGACACTGTGGCCGGTTCAGTTCTCCATTTCCTCAAAGGTTTTTGTGTCATTTACACAGACAGCAATAATCTGACCGTTGATCTTGTTCTAAATATAACATTTTATTTATGTGTTTACATGAGATGTTTAAAGAATATTCTATTCACATTCTCACTTAGATGTTACAGATCATAGTCCGAGTAATGACTCGCAGCTTCATTACATCCTCTTTGTTGTACGTGTCTCAAAATGCTGTGAAAACTCCAATAGAACAACATAGTCTGATTAAGGTATTCGTGTCAACAGCGCACTTTAATAATGCGGACTAAGGTCGAAATACTCCACGTCTTAATTAGATTGTTGAGTCGTCCACATGTGACCTAATTCGGGTTAAGGTAATCAGAAAGTACTGTTGTGTTTACATGGAAGTGTCTTATTCAGAGTATTATCTAAGCCAAGTCAACATCAGAATATTCCTGTCCATATAATGAGTAGCCCAATTTGTGGAACATGTAACTTTACCCACCAGACTCAGAACAGTCATGTGATATGACCCTTTCCCTTGTTTTTTTTTTTTTTTTTTAGTTGATGACTGACACCATCAGAGTAAAAGTGCATTTGCGCTAATGCTCACCTGCAGAGGCGAATGCACAGTGAGACATTTTTTTTTGGGGGGGGGGGGGTTATTGTTTGTTATGGTAGGGTGATCGAAAGATGGATTGTTCCAACCCCCCCTCCATTAACAAATAGTGCCATTTTTGGTCAAATCTGCCCACTGACTTGTAAATTTTACACATGATGTCACTGTGTATTGGTCCTCCTGGAACATGTTCAACATCTGGAGGAGGTTAAAGCAGTGAACCTGTAACCAGTGGATCCCGTTCAAATCCCCGTCACACCAGAGAATCATTAAGGCCCCATGAGCAAGTTTCTTACCCCCCTGGTTGCTCCCTGTGCGCAGCAGAGCACCTTGCATGGCAGCACGCTGAAATTGAAAAGCTCTTTGAGCACCTGTTTCAGGAAGGGAAACTCATATATAAATAATGTCCACTTACCATAATGTAAAACTTCATGTGTGCTTTGGAAAAGCAACTTGTTGTATAGTAATACCCCATAGATGTGTCTTCCACCTGCTGGATGGTTAGTGGATGGTGGACTGACGATGCACTAGTGGTGGTTGTCAGAAATGTACCATCGTAGATATAAACCAATTCTTCCTGTTGGTTTCACAGCGGTTATATTCTAAAAGTCCACAAAGCCCTGTGGTAAGGATTTTACACAGCCAAAGCAGACACTTCTTCCTTCTCTCTCCATTGCTGTCAACATAGTCGTGCATCCGGAAAGTATTCGCAGAGCTTCACTTTTTCCACATTTTATATTAGTCTTATTCCAAAATGGAATAAATTCATTTTCCCCCTCAAAATTCTACTCACAACACCCTATAATGACAACATGAAAAAGTTATTTTTTCTGAAATTTTTGCAAATTTATATATATATATATATATATATATATATATATATAAATCACGTGCGCATAAGTATTCACACCCTTTGCTCAATACTTTGTTGATGCACCTTTGGCAGCAATTACAGCCTCACATGTTCTTGAATATGATGCTACAAGCTTGGTGCATCTATCTTTGGGCAGTTTTACCCATTTTTCTTGCAACACCTCTCAAGCTCCATCAGGTTGGATGGGGAGCATCGGTGCACAGCCATTTTCAGATCTCTCCAGAGATGATCAGTTGGATTAAGGTCTGGGCTTTGGCTGGGCCACTCAGTGACATTCACAGAGTTTGTCCTGAAGTCACTCCTTTGATATCTTGGTTGTGTGATTAGGGTCATTGTCTTGCTGAAAGATGAACAGTCTGAGGTCAAGAGCACTCTGGAGCAGGTTTTTTTTATTACTTTATTTTTATTGCAAGTTTATAAAGTTTTATAAACAATACACAAAACCGATCTGGAGGATGGGAGGAGGTTACATTTATTCATACTTAACTCTGTAAAGCTCTCTGCGACTTCATGTCTGAAAAGGTGCAAAGACAGTGGCTTTTTTGAAACGTGTTGCAGGCATCCAATTCAAGATGAGCAAATAATTGCACAAAAACAATAAAGTTTATCAGTTTGAACATTAAACATCTCGTCTTTGTAGTGTATTCAATTGAATATAGGTTGAAGAGGATTTGCAAATCATTGCATTGTTTTTAATTTACATTTCACACAATGTCCCAACTTCATTGGAATTGGGGTTGTACTTATGTACATGTAATTTCTTAGTTTTTATTTTTAACAAATTTGCAAAAATCACAAAAAATGTTTTTTCCACATAGTCATTACGGGGTATTGTGTGTAGAATTTTGAGGAAAAAAAAATGAATTTCATCCATTTTGGAATAAGGCTGTAACATAAAATGTGGATAAAGTGAAGCACTGTGAATACTTTCTGGATGCACTGTATATGTGCTTTTGAAATTGCATGTAGCTAGATATGATCTTGTCTCAGTTTCCTCAATTTCCAAATCCTGGGTTTTATTTAGCAAGCTATTTACTGCTAAAATATATGAATAGACTCAGTACTGCACAAACAGGGACTTTTTCAAAACTGTTTTCTCACATTCTCTGGGTTTGTCAGTCTGAACAAGAAAAAAAAAAAAGTAGAGGGGAGCACACACGAAATATAAAAGGCTTATTTTCCTAAAACAGAGAAATAATCAAGGATTAGGACATGTGATCTGTGCCTTCACCAGAGGCCAAAATGTTAAAAATATCCTCATATTTTGATGGTGATTAATTAAAAGGTGATGGTTGGTTTGGATACCTTCAGAAGCTCAGCTCAGCTGTTTTCTGCTGATCTGTATCTGATCTGAGAGGTGTTTTCTCACCCTGCCTTAGGAAATGTCTGTGTTGTTCTAAGGATGTTTCCTCAGGAGCTGCCATCACATCAGCCGGTGTTGTGACAGGAGTGTCATGGAATGCACTATAAGAGGGAAGGCTTTAAATCTGCCAAAGCCAAAGCAGCACAGACATAAAAGGTGTCATTTAAGCCCAAATTAAAATTTTCAATCCCTAATCAAGCCACCAATAACAAATGTATTTTTTTAATTTGCTAAAATAACATTTCACTGTAAAATAATGCATCATAAAAACAATAATATCCTGAGTACAATCCTCTACTAAAATTACCACTAGGTGGCAGTGGAAATCAACACACCAAAGTATGATTTTACAGTAGATTTACCTTCTTTTTTGAAAAATCTATTTTTTAATTCCGTATCCACGTACTCCTGCTTTGTCAAACATATAATAAAAAAAACATTCACTCCATTTCTCAGAATAAAACTAAACAGGCAAAAAAATGTTTTATATGCATTTATTAAATAAATATTTACATAACAGCTTTGTATAAATCACATTTATTTTCATGGCGCGACACCCTTCTAAAAGCAATTTAACAAAGGAGAATAATGGATGGATTATAATAAACGTTAATCTGTTAATCACTGAGCAAAACTATCTGAATTCACAAAAGATGACATCTGATATTTTCCATCAAACTCCTGCTCAAACTTCATTATACGCTTCGTTATAATGCACAATCTACAAGACAATTTGATATACACTTTATTTGCTGTTACTAAGGAATAGGAGGATGATATGCTACGCTAACTCAATACGCACAAACAGTCTGCTGCTTAGCAACATGAGGAAATAAAACGAAGAAAAAAAATCGGCACACAAGAGTCTGTGAAACTAAAGGACATCACATCCCTCATACAGTACAGGCTACAGTGCCTTGCTCAATGGTTTATGGTCTCTGGCTCAGCTCGGAAAAATAAACTGAAATGTGATTTAATAAAGTTGAAGCACGATTATTGCCCAAGCTACAGTTCTTTCATGAGATCGTAACATCTGGTGAAATGAGTTCACCTGATTTCAACATTTAACTGCGATTTCTGTGACTTGTTTCAAATGTTACAGTCAACTGTGACAGTGAACTCAAACCTTAATGTGAAAAATCACACATTAGTGACTTTTAAGAGTTACATCGGTGTTGCTTAGAAATATTTTGAAATGTCTGCTGGCATCGCTATTAAATGTATAGAGAGAAAGGTGGAAAAAATCTTCAATGTACACACTGACAGGGTGTAAAACCTCACCATAAAAAAAGAAAACCTCCATTTTTTTTAAACAAAAAGGAGGACAGTGTGATTCTCGTAAAACAAAAACAATAAAATGCTGCTTGTTTGCTATTGCTGCCAGGTCACACATGTAAACTCTATACTGCTAGTAAAACTGTTTCCATACTTCAAAATATTATTTTATTTTTTTTGTTTTCCAAAATACTGTTGGGGGCTGGAAGGGGGGCGGCTTAAAGGGCGAATGAATAGTTCTCAACAACATTTTGTTGTTTTTATCCTGAGAATTAAACAAACGTGTATCTTCAACAAGAAGTAATTTACTTGAAAATTCATGAAGCTAGGACTCCGTTTCAGTGATGAGCTTCAGTCCCGTTGGTCTCCGTTAAAGCTGTCGGGGACTTCTGTCATACGGCATCAGATTTGGATGAATGTGTTCCACTTACAAAATTATAAACCAAAAACTGGGACGTTCCAAAATAATGTGTGGCAAACAGTTTTCCATCAGGCGTGGGGTCAGAGAAAGCAATCTCGTCTTTGCTCAGATAGGAACCGTATATGAAGTTATTCCTGTGAAGGAAAGACCAAAGGAATGTTAATTATGGTCAACTTAAAAATGTTGGTTGCCAGATCCATTGAGCAATCACTAAGTGAATCAACAGCAAAACAGTAATTTTGTCATGGGTGGAATCATGTGCTTTAATCAGTCTTAATCATGCCGATCAGAGGGGAACTGATGATTAAATGTCTACGCTTCATTACTTGACATTGCTGATCTGTCCGTGCTGTGTCACAGATGTCTGTTGAGTTGATCGAGTTATGGATGTTGAAAATTTGGGAAAAACGCATGACAAGATTTATTGATCAAATTTAAATTAGGAGGCAGGACATGAGTGTGTACTTCTTCCTAATGATGATCATTTGCTGTTATTTCTCACAGTTTTCTTTTTAATTCATGCTCGAAACAAATGATCTATTTATTCATATCTGTGTGGAATTACTTCAGGGCCACGATGGCCTGTCAGGCCACGGTGAAGGTTTGTGTTGTAACGAATGCCGCTCTAGTTTGACACACTGACCTGAGGCACTCGAGCATGCGTGAGGCGATGCCCTGGCGTCTCATCATACTGACAACCCAGATGCGGCTGATGCCACAAATGGCTGGTTCAGGATTGGTGGAGCAGCACCACGCTCTCTGCCGTTCAAACATCAGTTTCTCTCCCTCTGAACCATCCGGCATGGGGTCCTCAATCACCCGGTATCCCTGTGAGCATCGACAAAAACACGACCATATGAAAATCTTTGCCTTCACGTAGATCTGTTTTATTTAAAAGCAAGCAACAGCAGCCTTCGTGTCCACCAGCATAAATGCAGCAACACGGCACCACCCACAAACCACTTGATTAGCCCGTCTGTCTTTATTTTCAGCTCTGGTTATTGTGCACCATAAAAAAAAATGCCAGCATACACTAAACTCGGCGGTACATTGGTCCCTACCTGTATCAATCAGTAGTAGTATGCAGTAGTTTTTATGGAGTTACAGTAGTGTTCAGAATAATAGTAGTGCTATGTGACTAAAACGATTAATCCAGGTTTTGAGTAGTGTGGCATTCAGTCAGTGAGTTCATCAATTTTGTGGAACAAATAGGTGTGAATCAGGTGTCCCCTATTTAAGGATGAAGCCAGCACCTGCTGAACATGTTTTTTTCTTTGAAAGTCTGAGGAAAATGGGACGTTCAAGACATTGTTCAGAAGAACATCGTAGTTTGATTAAAAAGTTGATTGGAGAGGGGAAAACTTATACGCAGGTGCAAAAAATTATAGGCTGTTCATCTATAATGATCTCCAATGCTTTAAAATGGACAAAAAAAAACAGACGCATGGAAGAAAACGGAAAAAAAAAAACCATCAAAATGGATAGAAGAATAACCAGAATGGCAAAGGCTCACTCACTGATCAGCTCCAGGATGATCAAAGACAGTCTGGAGTTACCTGTAAGTGCTGTGACAGTTAGAAGACGCCTGTGTGAAGCTAATTTATTTGCAAGAATCCCCTGCAAAGTCCCTCTGTTAAATAAAAGACGTGCAGAAGAGGTTACAATTTGCCAAAGAACACATCGACTGGCCTAAAGAAAAATGGAGGAATATTTTGTGGACTGATGAGAGTAAAATTGTTCTTTTGGGGTCCAAGGGCTACAGACAGTTTGTGAGACGATCCCCAATCTCTGATTTCAAGCACTACTAGAAAGAGTAAACATTTAAACATTTCTCATTATGGTTAACTCCAAAACCATATCAAAATACATAACTAGTATAAAGAAACTAGACATGCCTATCTTTCACTCCTGGTAGCATGCACCCCGACATACACATAGTTCTGTGTAAGAGAGGCTCAATGTTGTGCATTTGCATGGTTTCTTGCATTGTTTTTTTACAGGAACATCGGATCAGTTCTTTGCAATGCTTTGATGCCTCTGGCTTATCAGTCCAATGTGGCTTCCAGCCATCCTCATCTTGCACCCAGCCCCAACCAGAAGGACTAGGAAGTACTGGCGAAAGAACTGGTTGCAGTAGCCATTCTCTACAGCTTAACTGTCCAATCTTGATCACTGGCCCCCTACATAATAACCATATGATCATATTGTCATATGAATAGCAAAATATACACTGTATTATAACCATGCAAACACCCTTTTAAAAAAAGCAGGATACAGGGCTAAAATCAAATGTCTCCCGCTTTGACATGACTTAATATATCCTAAAGAGTCCCTGGACAAAGTCTGGCGCTTTTGTAAAAAAGTGCACGATTCTATCCCTTAACTGCTGGACTATAAAACACTGCATACAGTGCTCTATGCTGAATGTCCACAAAGCAATTAAATGTTAAATTTTTTACATCCATTTCACGGACCCTTTTGCATCCCTCAACGTATTGCCATGTAGGGCTGCATAAGCTCGGCGTAGTCGGTACGCCACATTACGCAATTCTACGTTGGCCCGGTGTGAAAGGGGCTTTAGCAATAAACTGATCTGGAATTTCTGTTAACATATTGTAATTTAGCAATTTTGAACCACTGTCAGTACTCAGCATCATCATCTCCTGTCTGCTTTAAATACACAACTACAGCAGAATGTGGACCCATTTCCAGAATCTTGTAAAATTCCAAAGAGGATGAATATGTTTTTTATTACACTGTATATGTGTAAAGATGTGACACACTGATACAATGTGATACAGGATGATTGATGGTGACATCACTCACCTCTTGAATGTGCTCTGCTATGAGACATCCAGCCACTTTCTTGTCATTGGAGATGAAGAGGAAGGTTTTGGTTTGAGATAAACACTTCGTCTGAACCTGCTGGAAGCCGAGGTCATTGTCCACCATCTCCCTGATCTCCTCCACCTGAAAACAACCGGTTTAGTGAGCAGACTGTATATTGCTCTTGGCAGGTGGATGTGATTAATCAGCTGCATTTGCTTCTCATTTGACATTAAGCAGTCCTCATTGACTTGTGGCTCATTGTATTTGACATATGTTGTAGGTGTGTGTTCATATCCCAGCTTACAAAAACACAGACCACTACGATGGCCAAAGGAGGAGTGGTTGGAGTAAGCAAATAAGACGCATCCTACACTCTAAAAATGCTCAAGCATCCATTACCATGTCTTCCATAATGTAGACATAAAACATTTTCAATCATATTTTTAAATAGTCCTGGGAAGGCTGCCATGATCAGTGAATCAAATAAATTATTTATACCTGAAAATTGAAACCTAAAAGCCTCAAATTCACAACACACTGAACCGTATCTGCACAAATTGGGTTGATACAGTAAGAATGAGTACAGTGTAGCAGGAACACAACAGAAACTATTAAGAGCTTGGTGTGGTCTCCATGAATGTGGAGGATATGGTCAACCTTTGGACAATTAAAAAAAAAATGTAGTGAGGACACAGTTGAGTCAGGACGCAGTAAGAACATAAGGATGTAGTAATGACCGCAATGGAGTAATAACAACGTAATGATAGTAGGGACTCAACTGACGCAGCGCGGCATGCTGTGGAATACTTTGTGAAATGTGCTGATCCCTGTCCATGGTGCTGAAACGCAGCAAAATTAAACGTCTCCCTCACTTCCTCATACAAACTGAGGTTTGGTTCAAAGCACATGCCCACATGCGTGCATGTAGCATATCTGGGTGGGTGTTTAATTACAGACGGGCACATCTAGCAGGTGAGCTGATTTTTATTTTTTACTGTAGTTTCTTTTTGTATCTACATGTGGACACAAGAAAACTTGCAGAATGAATGAAAAAGCGCAGCGCATGGCACAGTATGAGTATAATTAGTATAAGGGCAAAAAGGACACGAGAATGAGTTCAATGTGATTGCTCATAACAACATTGTAAAAATGAATTGGACATGGTATTTGTGTGATCATATGCATAATAAGAAATTAGTGGGAACATGTTAGATGCTGGGCAAACATGGTCGGGACGTAATTAGGACCAAGTGTGAACTTGAAAACGGCACATTTTTCCATTTTGACCATATCCAGGCTGCATTCATCAAAATTCTCAGGATGCAGTGGGGTCTTCATGGTCTTCGCTAGAGTGTGACAAGGCCAAGAAACAGTGACGTGAGCACAAGATCCTGCAGCTCCCTGAAAAGATACCTTCTTTAGAGCATATTTGGGATCATCAGGCAGTACGAGAATGATCTTGCCATCAGGATATTCTGCCAGAATCCTCTCTTTTTTCCATCCCTGAAAAAAATAAATAAATAAAAATACCAAAACTGTGACATCAATATGACCAGAATGTGAGACATTTGTTTGTTTATACCCTGATACACCAACAGTGTGGATAAAGTTGACAAGGGACAATCACCACATATTTCACGGCACTGGCGAACTGGTTGTGGAAGAGCAAATGTTGAGATTCGTCCTCAGGGTTGGTCGTAGAATACAGCATCCCACAAACACTGCAGGCCGCTGTACCAAAGTGCTTCTGTTCTGCTTCCTGGAAGCCAAAAGAAAAACTGGCAACCACTTTTTACGTCCAAACATAGAGCGCGTAAACAGAGCAAAAATTATTAGAGTAAGTCAAGTCATAAAATCAATTAGGCAAATTATCAGCTGCAAGTAAATTTATCTTTATTTATTGTGCTAATACCAGCCATTGTGAACAACTAGCTAGAAAGAGGAGCAATGTTTTAGCCATATTTCAACATACTTTGAGTAATGTAGGTTTTTGGAAATGCTGGACATTAGGATAAAGTGTGACAGTGGGTTGCAATGAATTGTGTTAACTGTGGCACAGAGAAAATATTCTTTAAAAAAATATATAGTCATTAAATTTCAGGTAAAGTTTGTCAGAAGCAGAAGCCTGAATTTAATCTGTTTTTGTGAATGAAAATCCTTCTCTTTTCCACTCTACAATGAATTGGTGACTTGTGATACAACACACAAAAGCTGCACCATGCACTGCTTCTACAACCAGAGTAGTCATAAGGTGTCTTGGGGCTTTCCTCACGAGTTTCCTTTTTGCAGGGACACTCACTTTTTGAGAACAGCCTACTCCAGATAAATTTACCACACAGTACCACACTATTTGTATTTCTTAATGACTGACGTGAACGGACAAGATTTACTCAATGATTTGCTAATGTTCATGTATCCATCCCGATACAAAAAGAAATGTGGCTATAAAAATTGAGAGTTGCACTAATGCTTATATTTCATTTAAACGATTAATGAGTCTGACCTATATATCAAAAATGGGTACAGTACTTGTGTTAAACCTCATAGTTTACCCTAAAAGCACAGTTTCATTTCATGTCCACAGTAATGGTGAACAGAAGCAAGCAAGCAAAAAAAAAAAAAAAAAAAAAAATTGTTGCTGCTCAAATATTTATGTACCCGGCTGCAAATTGCATCTATGGAACCTGAAAACAGCAGAGCAGTTGCAGAGGGACCATAAAATAAGAGAGTAAATATGTGAGACAAAATGAAAAGCTGATTAAATCTGATATGCACCACTATGTTAGCAAGACGAGGCAATTAAAATTCATCAAAGAAATATTAGACTGTAACAGCAGACACTTGTGTGTAAAAAAAAAATACCTTTGGCATCTATTTGAATGTTACAATAAAATTTAACTTGCCATTTCCAAACATTAATACAATTTATTATTCAAACAAACATCAAGCAAGTAGAACACTGATGGAGGCACAACTGTTTCCTGGCTTCCAAAGAGAGAATACGATGGAAAACATTTTGGAGCCACTGGACTGATTATGATCAGTGTTGCCACAGTTACTTTGAAAAAGTAATCCAATTACTGATTACTCCTTGAAAAGTAACTTAGTTACTTTACTGATTACTCAGTTGTAAAAGTAACTAAGTTAGATTACTAGTTACTTTTTTAGTTACTTTCCCCAGCTGCCAACAACAACCCTCTGCCACCTCAACATGACAATGATACTTGTTTTGCCAAAACTCACTTTATAGTCACCCTTTCTTGACTTCAATGAAAATAAATACTTGTTTTATAAAAAGTAAAATAAAGACCTCTTTCTTGACCTCATATTTAACTGCTGACAGCACTGTAACAGTAAAACTTGCAATTTCTAACCTACATTGTTTATAAATGTAACTATTAAATTCTTTCTAACATTTAAATTCTCTCTAAAGATTTTACTTGTCGAAATTATTATTATTATAAGTAGTATTAATAGTTGTAGTAAAAAAGGCTTCAAAACTGGATCTTTAATCTAGGGGTGTTGTGTGTGTGTGTGTGTGGGGGGGGGGGGGCATATCCCTGCCCCACGCCCCCATTCAATCTGGATTCACCCCTGCTTTGGCATTTGAGCACAAAGAATGGATAACATTTATTTATGCAGAAAGCATGACCAGATTTACAGGTAAGAAAGTTTTATTGCATTTTCACATCATGTGGTCCTCAGAAAGAGAGTTCAGGTGCATTTGAGTGGAAAATAGTATTAGTTGTTGACGCATCGCAGAGGATCAGCTGTTTTTAGCGAGCAGATACGGAGCGGCTCAGCTCAGAATTCTAAATAAAGGAGAAAAAAAGCATAAAAATGTCTTTGTAAAGCTCAGTGCAGGTGTACTGTTGTCACCGCGCTTTAAGAGGTGAGGACGAGTCGTCGCTGCTGCAGAAAACCACAAATAAAAAGCTCACAGCTCGCTTAAAGTGGGCAATGCAGTTGAACCCCGACCCCCTGCCCACGGACCAAGTATAATGCTGCTATCGACCCACAATGCAAAAATAACAGTACCGCACAGTGATTTGGAGAAGTAACTTTAATCTGATTACTGATTTGGAAAGATTAACGCGTCAGATTACTTGTTACTGAAAAATGTGGTTAGTTTAGAGTAACGCGTTACCGGCATCACTGATTATAATTAGTCTTCTATGGATCTCAGCACTAGTGCAATATTTCTGAGTTTAACAGTCAGACTACACACAGTTACACACAAAAAAGAGCAGAGGGACTCATCCTACGATTTATAGTTCATAGAATTCTGACAAGCAATACCGAATGCATCAAAGGGCTCAATACTAAAACATTATTTAAATTTTCTTTGCCATACGTTGTACAGTATATTAACAGACATGTACACTGACATCAATCAGAAGGTTAAAGCTTAAAATGCACAGCACCACTGATTTAAATATGAAAAAGAAGAAGAAATAAACCAATTCACTCACTGCAGGAGTTTCACTGCCGTCGACATCAGCATCCTTTAGCATAGCTTGTTTTTGCAGGCATGAATCAGAATTCTCGTCATGATCTGCCTTTAGTGCACCACTGTGACATGAAAACATCCCATTAATCAAAGTTTTTAATGGCAAAAGTGAAATCATCATGGGAGCGACTTACTCTTGATCACCATCTTCTGACATGTTCTCAGGTGCCTCGCCTGCTTTTGTGATATTCTCTGGAGAAGAATCAGCATCAGCGACTGAAATAAAAAGTTCAGGATGTTGTAGAAGACATAATAATATTTATAATATTCAAAATGCATTGAAACAAAAAGCTAACCCTAACCCTATACAGAACACAGACAGCAGTAATGATCTGAACTTTGTTTCTATTTAGGTGAAGTTTTCAAAACAGACCAAAAATGATTTAACAAAACTTTAGGTTCTTACTTAACTGGAGCTGGCCTAATGAAATTCATCTGAGTCAATGCAATGTGACTAAGTAAAAAAAACAAAAACTTCTTAAACCAAAGGAGACACAATAAGATGTATGTCTACCTGCAGGCTTTTGGCCACATGGCTGTGTGCTTTCAGAAGCTTTCACGGTCTCTGCAGAAGGAAGTGAAGATATGGAAGCTGAAGAAAGTTGCTCAGGTGCACCCTGCATAAAAGAAGACATACTGTAGCATACAGGTAACATCTGTGATAGAAAATGCTGTTAGTTACAAAGACTGAGTGCAACATTTGCAGCTACCTTGCATTTGTCATCTTCAGATGATGGAAGATTTGGGATTTCCTGGGGAATCGATGGAACCTCGGACGCAGGAACAGCAGGCTTTGTCTCAGATGTGTTTGAAACAATAGGCTGAGCTGGTGTGGGAGAACAATGCTGTGACTGAGGTGTAGCAGAAGGTGTAGCAGAGGCTGCAGGCTTTAAATTGCCTGGTGGTAAAAGAGCTTTGGACTGAGAATTTGTCACAGGAAGATGCTTTAATTGACCTTTCGCTGAAAGAACAGGCACTGGTGACGCTGCACTCCTCGTAGCTTTTTGCTGGGCTTTATTTGTAGTGGCAGACTTTGACTGTGGATTGGTGGAGGTGGAAGGTTTTGTCTGAGCTGATCTTAAAGCTGTGGGATTTGAATGACCTGAGACTCTTACAGCAGGAGACATCTGTGCTTTAGATCTTGTCTGCATTGGAGTTGGTGACGAAACAGCAGGTTTTGACAGAAGTGTGGCTTTAGACTGAGCTGTGGGTTTTGACTGTTGGTTAGGTGTTGGCACGCTGAGCTTAGTCAAAGCTACTGGTAATGGGTCATCATCAAGTTCAAAGTCATCAGGGGAATACTTGGGCCTGGGTCTGTATGGCTTGTACTCCACGTCAGGCTTCAGCTTCTGGGTAGTGAGTCCATTAGGCATGGGTGGAGGTACTGCTGGTAAGGTCCTCTTTGCTGCTGACCTGGTCATTTTTGCGACCGGCACCTGAACATCAGCTGCCTTTACAGTTTCAGCCTGACGGGTTTTGCGGGGTTCAGCTTTAGCAGGTCTAGTTTTCGACGGTTCCATTTTAGAGGGCTGAGTTTCCGGAGGTTCGTCTTTAACAGGCTCTACCTTAGGAGGCTCAGCTTTGGGAAGCTCTACCTCAGGTGCTTCAGACTTGCTCACCAAGTCTGGATTTGGGAGAGATGTTTTAGACGGACTAGGCCCAGGTGGAGAAGTTGTCGTTGCTGGTTTCCCCACCTGCTGTTGACTAAATAGAGAGAATGTAGACATGGGTGCTTGCCAGTCGATTTCTGAAAACAACTGATTTGCTTGGTCCGATTTAAGTTTCTTTACACGTGCCCATGACATTTTCTCTCTCTGGAGTTCAACCTGTCTTAATCGTTGGTATCTCGTAAGCTTCTTTTTCTCATGGGCCTTGAGCGGAACTGCAACCTGGGAGATAAAGAAACGTCTCTTTGGAGGCTCTGTAACAGGACGGGGTTCAGCAGAAATAGCTGTAGCAGGTAGCTCCTCAGGAGGGATCACTGATACAGGACATTCTTTTGTTGGATCGGGAGTCACAACGTCAACATGGTCTGCTTCCTGTGTGTTAACAGGCAGACTTTTCTTCTTGCTAGCTTCATTCTTTGCTGCTGCTGCTTGTTTCTCCTCCTCTATCCTCTTCATCAGCATGCTGTCTGTTGCAATGTCCTCAGCTATCTCTTGACAAAGGGCAAGAAGGTTCAGCTGCTGTCTATGTGCTGATCTCTTTGCAGCTGCGGCCTTCTGCTCGGCTAAAGCTGCAAGACGCGCTTTGGTACGGGCCTGAGAATTCATTTGTTGTTTCTTGGGCTTTTCTGCTTCCTGCTGTTTTTTATTAGCTATGCTGTTCTCTTTCAGATTGGTTGTGGTAATGTCCTCTTTAGTTTTCTCATTAGCTTGTTCATCAGCAGGGATTGATTTGGGTGGTTCAAGGATTATAATGTTACAATCGTCATCATTTTCTCCCTCTGCCACAACAATCTCACGACCAATCTCGATATCCTCTAGAATCTGTAGTTCTTGGAGGTCCATGTTAGCTTCAAAATTCTCAGATGTTACCACATTACAGTGTTCCTTTGTGCCTTTCCATGGTTCATGTGCATAAGGGCTTGCCATTTCAATTTCTGTCATATTAGTCTCCATAACATCAGATAATGGTTGATGATAAGGAGTATGTGGAGAAAACTCTAAACCTTCCTGTGAAGGTGCCCCAGCTGATATGTTGACACAGAGCCCATTTTCCTGGTCCTCACTTTTGACCTCATCAGCAGTTGGACATTGCTGCACAAAATTACTGTCAAGGTCCACCTGCATTGGAACCAAAGATGGTAAACCAGATTGTGCTTGAGTCACAGTATTAATGCAAATGTTATTTGTGAAACTGACTGGTTCCAAGATCACATACTCTTCAGATGTGTCATCTTGTAGCTCAGCATCAGTGGTGGCAGAAGCTGCTAGTGTAATATCTGCAACATCCCCAATTTGATATGTACTAACTTCTGTTGCAAAGCCAACATCTGGCTCAGAGACTTCTGCTTGCTCATCAATTTTAGATGTGCTCCCTTGTATCTCAACGGCAGTAGATGCCAGAAAAATGTTGGCACCTTCCTCAAATTGTGTACCGTCTTGTATGTCAACTACAGAAGTTGCCAATGAAACATTTGTAACCTCATCAATTTGAGAGTGAGCATCTTGCATTGCAACCACATTAGCTGTCAGAGAGTCATCTGTCACCTCCTCAACACGAGATCCACTATCTTCTACATCAACTGGTCGAAGTGCATCAGTGTCTGCAGACTCTGCAATTTGAGATGTGGCATCTTGCATTTCAACAGCAGCAAGTGATATTGTGGTCTCCATCATTTCTTCAGTTTGAGACACACAATCTTTTATTTTAACTGCAGAAATTGCAACCTCTTTTGTTTGAGATGTGTTGCCTTGCATCTCAAACACAGTTGCCAGGTTGGTGTTTGCAACATTCTCAATTTGAGATGAACTTGCTTGTGTCTCAGCTGTAGCAGCTACCACCGAGATGTCTGAAACCTCTTCAATTATAGATGTACTATCTTGTGTCTCAATTGCATTACCTGTCAAAGTACCAGTCAACATTTCCCCACTTTGAGACGCATTCGCTTGTATCTCAGCAGCTACCAGTGAGGCATCTGCCCCCTTTTCAATTTGAGATGCACAAGGTTGCATTTCAACCGCAGTAGCTGTTACCTCTATAGTTTCAGATGTGACAGGTTGCATTTTCATTGCAGTAGTTGTCAATGAGATGTCTGAAACATCTTCAATTTTATGAGTGCTACCTTCTAGTTTATCTGCAGTAGTTGTATTTGTGATGCCTGGCATGTCCCCAATTAGAGATGTCGTATCTTGTGTGTCTTGTTCAGTCGTTAACATTGGAATAGCCACAACGTCCTCAATTTGAGATACAGTATCTTGTATCTCAGCCACAACAGCTGACAGTGTGACATCCACCGTGTCCTCAATTCGAGATGCAGTACCTTGTACCTCAACTGCAGCAACTGCCATAGTGACATCTGTAGTCTCCTCAACTCTAGGTACATAGTCTTGTACTTCAACTGCAGTAATTGTCATAGTGACATTTGTAGTCTCTTCAATGTGAGGCACACAGTCTTGTAGCTCAAGCACAGAATTAACCACTCTGACATCTGCTGCCTTTTCAATTCCAGATGCACCTTGTTGTGTCTCAACCACAGTACTCGCCATTGTAACATCAATAGTTTCACTAACTCCAGATCTACCATGTGGAATCTCAACTGCAGTAGTTGCCACTGAGCCATCTGCAGTCTCTGCAATTTGAGGTGCACTCTCTTGTATCTTGACTGCAGCAACTGCCATTTTAACATCTGTAGCCTCTTCAACCTGTGTTGCCATATGATGAGTATCAACTGCAGCAGTAGCAATTATGACATCTGTAGCTTCTTCATTTTCAGACATACTAGGTTGTATCTCAACTGCACCAGTTTCCATTGCGCCTCCAACAGCCTCTTCATCATTGGGTGCATCTTTAACTTGAGTTGCACTGCCTTGTATCTCAACTGCAGGTGTTGTCACAGTGACATCTGGAGCCTCTTCAACTTGAGGTGTACTTGCTTTTACATCAGCAGCTGCAATTTTTAGTATTGTTGCCTCTTCCATGTGAAGTGCACTGTCTTGTATGTCAACTGCAGCAGTTGCCATAGCAAAATCTGTAGTCTCTTCAACTTGAGATGCACTTTGTTGTATCTCAACTGCAGAAGTTGCTATTGTGATACCTGTACCCTCTTCAACCTGAAGGTCATTATCTTGTACCTCAGCTGCAGTAGTTGTCAGGGTGACATATGTAGTCTCTTCAACTTGAGATGGACCATGTTGTATCTCTGCCGCAACAGTTGCCATTGTGATCATTGTAGTCTGTTCAATTTGAGGTGCGCCGCTCTGTATCTCAACCGCAGTAATTGCCATTGAGACTCCTATAGCCTCTTCGACTTGAGGTGTACTTTCTTTAAGCTCAGCCACGTCAGCTGCCATTTTGACAACTACAGCCTCTTCGATGTGAGGTGCACTGTCTTGTATCTTAACTGCAGGTGTTGCCATAGTGACATCTGTAGTCTCTTCAACTTGAGATGGAACATGTTGCATCTCAGCCACAACAGTTGTCATTGCGAGCACTGTAGGCACTTCAATTTGAGATGCACCATCTTGTATCTCAAATGCAGGTGTTGCCATAGTCACGTCCAAAGCCTCTTCAACGTGAGGTGCACTTTTTTGCACAGCTTCAGCAGTTGCAAGTTTTAAAACGGCTACCTCTTCAACGTGAGGTGCACTTTTTTGCTCAGCTTCAGCAGTTGCAAGTTTTAAAACGGCTACCTCTTCAATGTGAGGTGCACTTTTTTGCTCAGCTTCAGCAGTTGCAATTTTTAAAACGGCTACCTCTTCAATGTGAGGTGCACTGTCTTGTATCTCAACTGCAGTAGTTGTCATTGTCATCGCTGTAGCCTGTTCAATTCCAGATATAACATGTTCCATCTCATCCATGGAAGTTGCCATTGTGATGCCTGCAGCCTCTTCAGCTGGATGTTCACTGTCTTGTACCTCAGCTACCGTAGTTGACATAGTGACATCTGTATTCTCTTCAAACTGCAATGCAGTATGGTGTATCTCAGCCACAGTAGTTGCCATTGAGACTGCTACAGAATATGTAACTTGAGGTGCACTTTTTATCTCAGCCACATCAGTTGCCATTTTGACAACTGTAGCCTCTTTGATGTGAGGTGCCCCATCTTGTGTCTCAATTTCAGACATTGCCATAGTCACATCCAGATTCTCTTCAACATGAGGTGCACTTTTTTGCTCAGCCTCAGCAGTTGCAATTTTTAAAACTGCTGCCTCTTCAATTTGAGGTGCACTGTCTTGTATCTCAACTGCAACAGATGCCACTGTGATTGCTGCAGTCTGTTCAATTCCAGATGTAACATGTTCCATCTCATCCATGGAAGTTGCCATTGTGATGCCTACAGCCTCTTCAGCTGGAAGGTCACTGTCTTGCACCTCAGCTACAGTAGTTGTCATAGTGACATCTGTAGTCTCTTCAACTGGAGATGCACTATGTTGTATCCCATCCGTGGCAGTTGCCATAGTAATCACTGTAGCCTCTTCAATTTCAGGCACCCAGTCTTGTGCCTCAACTTCAGCAGTTGCTATAGTGATGGCTGTAGCCTCTTCAACTGGAGGTGCAGAGTCTTGCATCTCAACTGCAGTAGTTTCCATCGCGACTCCAATAGCCTCTTCATTTTTGGGTGCACCATGTTGAATCTCAACTGCAGTAGCTGCCACTGTGACTCCTGCAGTCTCATTAACTTGAGGTACACCGTCTTGTATTTCAACTGCAGTAGTTGCCACATTGATTGCTGTAGCCTGTTCAGTTCCAGGTGTAGTACACTGTATCTCAACTTGAAGCTCGCTGTTTTGTACTTCATACACAGCAGTTGCCATGGTGACATCTGGAGTGTCTTCAATTCGAGATGCACTATATTGTATCTCAACTCCAGTAGTTGCCATAGGGATTGCTGCAGCATGCTCAATTCCAGATGTCCTGTGTTGCATCTCAAGTGTGGCAGTTGCCAGAGTGACATCTATAGCCTCTTCAATTAGGGGTGCACAGTCTTGTATCTGAACTGCAGTAGTTGCCCATGTGTTTGTAGCCTCTTTAAGCTGAGAGGTACTGTGTTCTATTTCACTTGCAGTGGTTGCCATTACATCTGCAGCCGCTTCAATTTGAGTTGCACATTGTTCTATTTCACTTGCAGTGGTTGCCATTACAACATCTGCAGCATCTTCAATTTGTGTTGCACATTGTTCTAGTTCACTGCCAGCGGTTGCCATTCCAACATCTGCAGCATCTTCAATTTGTGTTGCACATTGTTCTAGTTCACTGCCAGCGGTTGCCATTCCAACATCTGCCACCGCTTCAATTTGAGTTGCACAATGTTCTATTTCAATGGCAGCGGTTGCCATTCCAACATCTGCTGCCGCTGCAATTCGAGTTGCACATTGTTCTATTTCACTGCCAGCGGTTGCCATTCCAACATCTGCCGCCGCTGCAATTCGAGTTGCACATTGTTCTATTTCACTGCCAGCGGTTGCCATTCCAACATCTGCCGCCGCTTCAATTTGAGTTGCACATTGTTCTATTTCACTGCCAGCGGTTGTCATTCCAACATCTGCCGCCGCTTCAATTTGAGTTGCACATTGTTCTATTTCACTTGCAGCGGTTGCCATTCCAACATCTGCTGCCGCTGCAATTTGAGCTGCACTGTGTTCTATTTCACTTGCAGCGGTTGCCATTCCAACATCTGCAGCCTCTTCCATTTTGGTTGCACTGTGTTCTATTTCACATGCACTGGTTGTCAATCCAATATCTGCCGCCTCTTCCATTTGGGTTGCACTGTGTTCTATTTCACATGCACTGGTTGTCAATCCAACATCTGTAGCCTCTTCAATTTGAGTTGCACTGAGCTCTATTTCACTTGCAGCAGTTGCCATTCCAACATCTGCAGCCTCTTCCATCTGGGTTGCACTGTGTTCTATTTCACATGCACTGGTTGTCAATCCAACATCTGTAGCCTCTTCAATTTGAGTTGCACTGAGCTCTATTTCATTTGCAGCAGTTGCCATTCCAACATCTGCAGCCTCTTCCATCTGGGTTGCACTGTGTTCTATTTCACTTGCAGCGGTTGCCATTCCAACATCTGCAGCCTCTTCCATCTGGGTTGCACTGTGTTCTATTTCACATGCACTGGTTGTCAATCCAATATCTGCCGCCTCTTCCATTTGGGTTGCACTGTGTTCTATTTCACTGCCAGCGGTTGTCAATCCAACATCTGCAGCCTCTTCCATCTGGGTTGCACTGTGTTCTATTTCACATGCACTGGTTGTCAATCCAACATCTGTAGCCTCTTCAATTTGAGTTGCACTGAGCTCTATTTCATTTGTAGCAGTTGCCATTCCAACATCTGCAGCCTCTTCCATCTGGGTTGCACTGTGTTCTATTTCACTTGCAGCGGTTGCCATTCCAACATCTGCAGCCTCTTCCATCTGGGTTGCACTGTGTTCTATTTCACTTGCAGCGGTTGCCATTCCAACATCTGCAGCCTCTTCCATCTGGGTTGCACTGTGTTCTATTTCACATGCACTGGTTGTCAATCCAATATCTGCCGCCTCTTCCATTTGGGTTGCACTGTGTTCTATTTCACTGCCAGCGGTTGTCAATCCAACATCTGTAGCCTCTTCAATTTGAGTTGCACATTGTTCTATTTCACTTGTAGCGGTTGCCATGCCAACATCTGCAGCGTCTTCCATCTGGGTTGCACTGTGTTCTATTTCACATGCACTGGTTGTCAATCCAACATCTGCAGCCTCTTCAATTTGAGTTGCACATTGTTCAATTTCACTTGCAGCGGTTGTCATTCCAACATCTGCAGCCTCTTCCATTTTGGTTGCACTGTGTTCTATTTCACATGCACTGGTTGTCAATCTAACATCTGCCGCCTCTTCCATTTGAGTTGCACATTGTTCGATTTCACTTGCAGCGGTTGCCATTCCACCATCTGCAGCCTCTTCAATTTGAGTTGCACATTGTTCTATTTCACTTGCAGCGGTTGCCATTCCAACATCTGCAGCATCTACAATTTGAGTTGCACTGTGTTCTATTTCACTTGCAGCGGTTGCCATTCCAACATCTGCAGCCTCTTCCATCTGGGTTGCACTGTGTTCTATTTCACATGCACTGGTTGTCAATCCAATATCTGCCGCCTCTTCCATTTGAGTTGCACTGTGTTCTATTTCACATGCACTGGTTGTCAATCCAATATCTGCCGCCTCTTCAATTTGAGTTGCACTGAGCTCTATTTCACTGCCAGCGGTTGCCATTCCAACATCTGCAGCATCTTCAATTTGAGTTGCACGTTGTTCTGTTTCACTTGCAGCGGTTGCCATTCCAACATCTGCAGCATCTTCAATTTGAGTTGCACGTTGTTCTGTTTCACTTGCAGCGGTTGCCATTCCAACATCTGTAGCCTCTTCCATTTGAGTTGCACATTGTTCTATTTCATTGCCAGCGGTTGCCATTCCAACATCTGCAGCCTCTTCCATTTGGGTTGCACTGTGTTCTATTTCACATGCACTGGTTGTCAATCCAATATCTGCCGCCTCTTCAATTTGAGTTGCACATTGTTCAATTTCACTTGCAGCGGTTGTCATTCCAACATCTGCAGCCTCTTCCATTTGGGTTGCACGTTGTTCTATTTCACATGCACTGGTTGTCAATCCAACATCTGCAACCTCTTCAATTTGAGTTGCACATTGTTCTATTTCACTTGCAGCGGTTGCCATTCCAACATCTGTAGCCTCTTCCATTTGAGTTGCACATTGTTCTATTTCATTGCCAGCGGTTGCCATTCCACCATCTGCAGCCTCTTCCATTTGGGTTGCACTGTGTTCTATTTCACATGCACTGGTTGTCAATCCAATATATGCCACCTCTTCAATTTGAGTTGCACATTGTTCAATTTCACTTGCAACGGTTGTCATTCCAACATCTGCAGCCTCTTCCATTTGGGTTGCACTGTGTTCTATTTCACATGCACTGGTTGTCAATCCAACATCTGCAACCTCTTCAATTTGAGTTGCACATTGTTCTATTTCACTTGCACTGGTTGCCATTCCAACAACTGCAGCCTCTTCAATTTGAGCTGCACATTGTTCTATTTCACTGCCAGCGGTTGCCATTCCAACATCTGCAGCCTCTTCCATTTGGGTTGCACTGTGTTCTATTTCACATACACTGGTTGTCAATCCAACATCTGCAGCCGCTTCAATTTGAGTTGCACATTGTTCTATTTCACTGCCAGCGGTTGCCATTCCAACATCTGTAGCCTCTTCAATTTGAGTTGCACATTGTTCTATTTCACTGCCAGCGGTTGTCATTCCAACATCTGCAGCCTCTTCCATTTGGGTTGCACTGTGTTCTATTTCACATGCACCGGTTGTCAATCCAACATCTGCAGCCACTTCAATTTGGGTTGCACATTGTTTTATTTCACTTGCAGCGGTTTTCATTCCAATATCTGCCGCCTCTTCCATTTGGGTTGCACTGTGTTCTATTTCACATGCACTGGTTGTCAATCCAACATCTGCAGCCACTTCAATTTGAGTTGCACATTGTTCAATTTCACTTGCAGCAGTTGTCATTCCAACATCTGCAGCCTCTTCCATTTTGGTTGCACTGTGTTCTATTTCACATGCACTGGTTGTCAATCTAACATCTGCAGCCGCTTCAATTTGAGTTTCACATTGTTCTATTTCACTTGCAGCAGTTGTCATTCCAATATCTGCCGCCTCTTCCATTTGAGTTGCACATTGTTCTATTTCACTGCCAGCGGTTGTCATTCCAACATCTGCAGCCTCTTCCATTTGGGTTGCACTGTGTTCTATTTCACATGCACTGGTTGTCAATCCAACATCTGCAGCCTCTTCCATTTGAGTTGCACATTGTTCTATTTCACTGCCAGCGGTTGCCATTCCAACATCTGTAGCCTCTTCAATTTGAGTTACACATTGTTCTATTTCACTGCCAGCGGTTGTCATTCCAATATCTGCCGCCTCTTCCATTTGGGTTGCACTGTGTTCTATTTCACATGCACTGGTTGTCAATCCAACATCTGCAGCCTCTTCAATTTGAGTTGCACATTGTTCAATTTCACTTGCAGCGGTTGTCATTCCAACATCTGCAGCCTCTTCCAATTTGGTTGCACTGTGTTCTATTTCACATGCACTGGTTGTCAATCTAACATCTGCAGCCGCTTCAATTTGAGTTGCACATTGTTCAATTTCACTTGCAGCGGTTGTCATTCCAACATCTGCAGCCTCTTCCATTTTGGTTGCACTGTGTTCTATTTCACATGCACTGGTTGTCAATCTAACATCTGCAGCCGCTTCAATTTGAGTTGCACATTGTTCAATTTCACTTGCAGCGGTTGTCATTCCAACATCTGCAGCCTCTTCCATTTTGGTTGCACTGTGTTCTATTTCACATGCACTGGTTGTCAATCTAACATCTGCAGCCGCTTCAATTTGAGTTGCACATTGTTCTATTTCACTTGCAGCAGTTGTCATTCCAATATCTGCCGCCTCTTCCATTTGAGTTGCACATTGTTCTATTTCACTGCCAGCGGTTGTCATTCCAACATCTGCAGCCTCTTCCATTTGGGTTGCACTGTGTTCTATTTCACATGCACTGGTTGTCAATCCAACATCTGCAGCCTCTTCCATTTGAGTTGCACATTGTTCTATTTCACTGCCAGCGGTTGCCATTCCAACATCTGTAGCCTCTTCAATTTGAGTTGCACATTGTTCTATTTCACTGCCAGCGGTTGTCATTCCAATATCTGCCGCCTCTTCCATTTGGGTTGCACTGTGTTCTATTTCACATGCACTGGTTGTCAATCCAACATCTGCAGCCTCTTCAATTTGAGTTGCACATTGTTCAATTTCACTTGCAGCGGTTGTCATTCCAACATCTGCAGCCTCTTCCAATTTGGTTGCACTGTGTTCTATTTCACATGCACTGGTTGTCAATCTAACATCTGCAGCCGCTTCAATTTGAGTTGCACATTGTTCAATTTCACTTGCAGCGGTTGTCATTCCAACATCTGCAGCCTCTTCCATTTTGGTTGCACTGTGTTCTATTTCACATGCACTGGTTGTCAATCTAACATCTGCAGCCGCTTCAATTTGAGTTGCACATTGTTCAATTTCACTTGCAGCGGTTGTCATTCCAACATCTGCAGCCTCTTCCATTTTGGTTGCACTGTGTTCTATTTCACATGCACTGGTTGTCAATCTAACATCTGCCGCCTCTTCCATTTGAGTTGCACATTGTTCGATTTCACTTGCAGCGGTTGCCATTCCACCATCTGCAGCCTCTTCAATTTGAGTTGCACATTGTTCTATTTCACTTGCAGCGGTTGCCATTCCAACATCTGCAGCGTCTACAATTTGAGTTGCACATTGTTCGATTTCACTTGCAGCGGTTGCCATGCCAACATCTGCAGCGTCTTCAATTTGAGTTGCACATTGTTCGATTTCAGTTGCAGCGGTTGTCATTCTAACACCTGCAGCCTCTTCAATTTGAGCTGCACTGTGTTCTATTTCACATACATCATTTGCCATAGTGTCATTTGTAGTCTTCTCAAATTGAAGTGAACTGTCTTGTATTTCACATGCAGCAGTTGCCATTGTGACATGTCTAGTCTCTTGAACTTGTGATGTACTATGTTGTACTTCACCCATGACAGCTGCCATTGTGACACCTGTAACTTTGTCAGTTTGAGGTGCAGTAGCTGGAATCCCAACTGCAGTAGTTGCAACTGGGACATTTGTAGTCTCTTCAGTTTGAGGTACACTATCTTGTATCCCAACTGCATTACTTGTGATGATGTCTGTAGTTTCATCAATTTGAGGTGCACTAGCTTGAATATCAGCTGTAGCAGTTGCCATTCCGATATCCAAAACCTCCATTTGCTGTGTTCTACTTTGTACCTGAACAGCTGAAGTAGCTACTTTAACATCTGCTACATCCACAAATTCAGCACTGTTCTGGTGGAAAAACAGTGTGGTACTGACAAACGCTGGCAATCCACTGTTTTCTGTTACATCTTCTGCTACCCCATGTGGCATGAAGAAAAGCTCACTGGGGTTCATTCTGGCAGGTTGTTGGACAGCCATTCCCACATTAGTTTTCTCCAACTTTGCAGACACAGAACTTTCTGATGCACTGGCAGTTTTGACTTCCATTTCAATTTCTGCTGGGCTGTTTAATACACAAGTGGCTTTATTTACATTGTCCCCACTGTCCATGTTTGGGTAATCACTTATGAAATTATTTTTACTAGTAGAAAAAGTCATTAAATCTTCATTTGCTTGGATTTCCTTTCTCTGAATATCCACTAAATGTGCACCATGGACTTGGTGTAGTTCTAGAGCTATCTCATTGATGTCATCATTACTCTCTGGACTACTGATGGGCTCATAGATGATCTCACTTTCCTTCAGCTCAACTCCTAATTTATGAACCATTTTAATCTCCTCTGCTGAGCTTTGGATTACAGTCTTAATGTTACCTTGTTGGCCACAAGCACAAAGCATTTCCTCGTTGCTTCTAGTTTCTTCTCCTTGCTCTTCTATACTGTGGAGCACTGTGTTCGCCTTATTAGTGGGGGAAAACGTTGCCTTTTCTTTGACCTCTTCAATTACTTGTTCCCTCCTCACTTGTTGTTGCAGACAATCCAACATCTCCATTGATCCACTTGTATCGTTTTGGACATCCACAGCAATAGGCTCTGCCTCAGGTGTGTTGTCATTGGCCTTGATTTGGGAATGAGCCTCTGGGATATATTTCTGGGTATCATTAGATAAGGAAGTGGGTTCACAGACATCCATCCCCTCATTTTGACGTTCTTCCATAGAAGGTGGTTTAAAAATCTCCTCTGGCACTGCAGTTATCTCAACATTTGTTTTATTCTCTGGAACATCAACTGCACCCCTTTGTTTATCTTCCGTATGAGGACAACTTGTAGTAATTACATCTTTTTGATACTCTGTATCATTGGGATCATCAGCTTCTTGGATGCATTGTTCTCCTGGAGGTGATGGAGTAGAAATCTCTTCTTGTGGTGCCACTGTCTGCTCAGCCATGTCAATTTCATTTGCAGTCTCATCGACACATTCTTCTGTGATATTGGATTGATTTTGCTTAGTTTCAGTATTGGAAATAGTCAGGCTATTATTAACATCAATGTTAGTTGTAAGTTCACTGACTTTGTGGGTTTCTCGTTTCTCCACTTCTACCATGTGTGTTGGAGGAGAAATATCCACTGACTGTGTATCCACTTCCATTTTATTCTCACCAGCAATAACACAACCCACAAAAACTTTGTATTTATTTCCTTTACTTTCAATGGCAGCAGTCACTGGATCTTTTTCAACTTCTGAACATTGTGATGCATATTCCTTAACTTCTGGATTTCCTTGGACTCCCATTTCCACTCTGGACACTGGATTAGAAATCTCTTGCATTTCCTTTATGATTTTCTCTGACAGAGCTACAGATTCAGCCTTCATTTGATCATCATTTTCAGTATTATCAATCATAAGATCTTGAATGACAGTAGATACGTTCGTAGAAATTTCAATTTCCTGGCTCTTCTGGTTTTGTATATCCACTCCAGGTCCTTCTGTGGATGTAGTATTGTGACAATCCATTGCAATTCGATTCTCCAAAACAACCGATTGTGCGGGAAACATGTTTTCATCTTTGATGCACTTAAGGCTCCCAGTCAGCAGAACTTTTTGAACTTCATTAGATGTGCCTGTGATAGGTTCACTGTCTTCTGGGCAGGCCTGTCTGTGTATTTCCTCTGCAGCTACTGGAATGGAAATATCTGATGTTAATGCAGTCTCCATTTCTATTTTGTTTTGACTATGTGGTAAAGGCCCAAACTCCAGGTTCACTGTGTCTTTGTTGTGGCCAAATTCAGAATTATTAGCAACAGGACCACCATAGTATTCAGAGGAGATATCTGATGTAGGCCGACTGACTTCTTGGCTCTTCTGACTTTGTGTTTCCATGACAGGTGCTCTGACAGCGGTTACTTCAGACGTGTGCGTATGCATTTCTAGCAGGCTTTCTGGAACAAACTTTTCCTGATATTTGACACTCTTTGAATCTGCAGTCAGCACATCCTTTTCTTGTTTTGGTGAGTCTGTGGTGGATTCTTGGGTATTCTTCATTTCCAGTGCAGGCACTGGGTTAGACATTTGTGATGTTGCAGTTTGAATTTCCAGTTTGTTTGGGCTACCTTGTACAGTGTCATATTCACAGATTATCTTGTCTTCATCTTCCATGTTTTTAGAAATTTTAACCATAGGATCATTGTGAAACTCCGTTGATACATCTGTGGTAGGTTCATCAACTTCCTGACAGGTGTTTTGCACTTGTAGTCCATGTGTTATGTTGGAAATCTCAGCCACACTTGCAGACTTAATTTCATTTTGCCTTTCATATTCAAACTTCACATTGTCTTCATTTTGCCTTGCTTTAGAATTTTCAATTACACACTCACCGGCATCCACTAATGATGTCTGCTTAGCAACCGCTGATGATGTAACTTGCATTTCCGTTTTGTTTTGACTGTCTGATACAGATGCACATTCAAAGTTCAGCTCATGTTCATTGTCCCCAATTTCTGAACTTTCTAAAACAGGATCACCACTCAGTGCCACAGACATGCATGCGGTAGGTTCACAGACTAGGTGGCTCTTCTGGGTCTGCGTTGCAACTACAGGTTTGATGGTAAGGATTTCTGCCACTGGCACAGGATGAATATCCAGTTCTACTGCATTCACAATAAACCTGCCATCATCCTCCTGGGTACTGTTGGAATTTGCAATAACTGCATCTTCTTTGAAAATGTCTGTGGTGGGTTCACTGACTTCTTGGCTATTGCATATTTGCATTTCTACTGCAGGTGTTAGATTGCAAATCTCAGAAGCCGTGTGCGTTCCCAATGTGTTTTCACTGTCAAGTATACTAGTGTGATCACTGTTGAACTTGTCATCACTTTCAGAAATTTTAGAATTTTCAACTCTGGAACCACCATGAAATTCAGGTAACACGTTTATGGTAGGTTCACTGGTCTCCTGGCTTTTTATTTCTGTGTCGACTACAGGTGTTGGGTTAGAAATATCTGATGATGATCTGGTCTGTATATCCATTGCATCTTGAGTGTCAGGGCCACTAGCATATTTAAAAATCCCACTGTCTTCATTTTCCCCAGGGCCAGAGTTTGTAAGCATAAGCCCATTGGTTGTCTGGTTTACTTCAATTTGCATTTCTGTTTTAGTTGTGGGCAGCATTCCTAATTTGATTAGATTTTCTGGTAGAGCCACACATTCAAAGATCTTAGTGTCATCACTGTCCTTAATTTGACTATTTTTATTAGAATCATTACTAAATTCAGAGACAGGTTCACTGGATGTGTGGTCTTTCTGGCTTTGGACTTCTGCTACGGGTGTAGGATTACATCCATCTGATGTTGCCGTGGTCTGAATTTCTACTTTGGTTTGACTCTCACATTGTAAGTTCATCTTGTCTTCATTTTGTCTTATTTCAAAATTTTCACTAAGATCGCCAGGAAAGGAAGGTGCTATGCTGTTGGTAGTTTCACTGGGTTCCCTGCTCTTTTGGCTTGGTCTTTCGATTATAGGTGCTGGATTAGAAATCTGCATGTCCATTTTGTTTGGACTCTTTGAGACAGCTGCATACTCAAAGTGGTCTTCATTTTCTTTAATTTCAGAATTTTCAATAAGCCCATCATGGAGTGAAGGTGACATATTTGTGGTAGTTTCAGTAGTTTGACTGTTTCGGCTTTGTCTTTCCACCTTAGGTGTTGCATTAGGACCATATGATTGCGCTGTAGTCTGTGGTTCCATTTCTTTTAGGCTCACTGGCACACTCGTACATTCAAAGCTCACCTTTTGTTCATTTTCACAAATTCCAGAATTTTCAATGGTGCCACCATGGTGATTTCCTTCCTCCATGTCTGTGATTCCTTCACTGCTTTCCTGGCTGTGTTGGCTTTGCCTTTCCATTACAGGTGTTGGATTGGAGATCTCTGGGATGACTGCAGTCTGCATTTCTATACTGTTACTACTCTCCGGTGCACAGTCTAAGATAGTCTTGTCTTTATTTCCCAAAAATTCAGCGTTTTCAACCACATGATTGTCATGAAATGCAGGGGACACATCTGTGGAAGGTTCACTGCTTTTTTGGCTCGTTTCATTTTTTATGTCCACTCTAAATGTTGGATTACAAATGTGGGACGCTGTTGCAATCTGTATGCTGTTTTGACCATCAGGTTTACAAGCACATTCTTGGTTTAAATTGTCTTCATTTCTTTTATTTTTAGAATTTTCAGTCTGTGAATCTTGTTTAATTTGAGTAGACATTTCTGAAGTATTGTTAATTTCCTGGTCTCCCTGTTCTGTTATTGGTACTAGGTCTTTATTTACATCAACAGATATGGTTGTAAGGGGTTCACTGGGTTTGGTGCTTTCCATTCCTACTGTCAAGCTTGGGCTGGAAACCTGTGATGTTGCTGAAGCCTTGACATCCAACATGATTTTGCTGTTCTGAGAAGTAGAACACTCAAAGTTCATATCATCTTCCTTTTCCATTCTTGGAGAATGTTCAAACAGTAGATCTAGTTTAACTTCAACAGGAATTTCTGAAGTGTGTTCATTAACTTTCAGGTCTGCCTGGTTGTGGAAGTCATCCTTAGGTGCTGGGTCAGACGTCTCCTCTGATGTTAACTTAGTGTGCATGTCCTTGTCCATCTGATCACATTCAGAAGACACTTTCGTTTGATTATTGACACAAATGACTTCGGTGCAGCTGTCAGTTATCTTGTTGATAGCGCCATCACTCAGTTTTACTTCTACCAAACACAAAGGACTGACAGAGGACTGAGTGTTGAGGAATTCTCCTTCATTTACCTCAGTCAATTCTTCTGACTTTCTTACGACTATGTTCAAAACATCACACGAGTTAGTAACTTTTTCCGGCACATGGTTCCCTTCGGGCTCTATGTTTTCAGATTTTGATTCCTCTTTGATGGCAACTTGAATTTGGACACTAAGGTCTGTCTGATTGTTTGAATTGCAAAGTGACTCTGTTGTCACTGAATTTCCTCCTTGCTGAAGAGTACCACTTGTAAATTCCGGTGAAGGGTATGTTTCCTTTGACAATGCTTGACCTTCCATGCCTAAGTCTCTAATCTCCGTTGAGATACTCAGTGATTCACACACTGTTTCAAGCTCCCCTTCCTTACTTTTTATGTCCAGCACTGTTGCTTCAAAAACCGACTCTGGAGTCTGCTTGTTTGCAAATGTGTTCACATTTGTAATACCTTCTGTTCTACAAACTGAGTCTGTCTTTACATTTGCCTGATCTTCACTTTCACAGATTGGCTTAATATATTTGGAACAGAACATACTGAATGTGCTACTTTTTCATTATCTACATGTGGTTGACTCTTAAGGTCTGTGATGGAGTTAAAAATATCCTTCTGTTTTCCCCCATCCTCCGATGTGGTGCCGGATTTTTCATACTGTCCCGTAGCACAGTCCAATGTTTCTCTCAACAGTGTATCATCACTGAGTTTTTGACTTTTTAATTTTTTTAATTCTGTATCTTCGCTTTCTTCAGCTTCACACTCTGATTTGACACTAGCCTTTGTGTACTCTGTTTCAAATACTAATATGTCCTTTGTGTGTGCATATGTTGCAATATCTGAGTTTTCTTTTCTCTCCGATTCCAGGTCAGAATTTGCAGATTCCTTCTTCTCAGATGGATAAGTGTCAACTGGGATTTTTACACTCGAGGAGCCTGAGCATATACCATAATTGTGGTCCATCTGTATAAGATCCGTGGGTTCAGGTGATACCACTTGACTTTTCTCATGCAGGTCACTCTCTACAGCTTCACGCTTGGCTTTCACACGGTTTGAATATTGTCTGATGCAGCGGGCTTTGTCTCCATCATCCCGCACTCGAAAAAAGTCAGCCTTACTTCCGTCACTACTTATGTCATCTTCTGATTCTGTGGAGGCGGATTGCAAGAGCCTGGCTCTTCTCTTTAAGGATGCTTTGGAGTTGCTGGGAGAAGCTGCTCCACAGGAAGAGGCACTTGTGGCTTTCTGGAGTTTGGCTTTTTTGGCAGGGGGATCAGATGTAGTTTTGCTGGACTCTTTTGCAGGAGGCATCTGATTGGAAAAAGAGTGGCTGGACTTGGCTGGTTTATTTTCATCTTCTGCAGGAGGAGACACTTTCTTAGTCCGTGGGGCTACTGTCTTTTTCAGTGCTTTTCCTGCTTTGTGTGATTTTTTATTGCTAGCTGGTGCAGTTTTGGAAGAGGGAGCCTCCTTATCCTCATCCAACTTTCTAATCTTGGGTTGAGAATACTTAGAAGATGATTTTCTCTTTGGGGCTGGCATTCTGTCAAGATATTTCACAAAATTAGACAACACAATATTGATCATCGGGGAGGACACTCAGGTATTGTAATATTGCAAGAGCAGATAATAAAATGCAATGCAAATCATACACAAAATACAAATGCTAAAAAGAATAAACACTATTAAATTTAAATAATTTAAAAACAAATTCATACAACACAGTACAGGTGTAATGTGTCAATGTTTTGCCAATAGTGCACAACAACATGTACAGTGCAGAACACAGAATAACAATGATATAACGTGAATGAGAAATGTTTTCAGCAGAAATATATGGGAATAAATAGTTAGAGATTATAATATAATACAGTTGATGCCATATGTGTACATACATCTTGCCTAAGTGTTCAAACTCTATTTTCTCCACCTTAACACATCATGTTACCAAATAAAACATGCAACATGATTAGAATGTCTACTTTATTTCCATACAAAGCTATTTAAAATATTTACAAGATAAATTTATTCCAATTTCATTGAATATGTTATATTTTTAGTGGGTTAAAGATTTACCTACACCAAGCTCACTGTCTCTTTTAACAGCATTGAAGAAAATCTGTTTACTTTTAACAACTTTTGAATGACTGATTAGAATGATAGGAGTAATTAGGGCACCACTAGTTGTAAAGGGCCTGCTTATATGCCTACAGAACCAATGACTTCCTGCACTGAAGAGGAGGAGGTGCCCGTCCCACCATAACAAAAGTAAAATTTTGAATGAATTCAGCCAAGACTTCCCAAGCAAAATTCTGTATTTCTGTAAGTAAAGTTAATCCTAAAGAGCGATCTCTAAATGACTCGTAGTATGATGAGCAATTGCAGACTATCTGTTGTAGAAAAATATACGATTCCTGCAATCGACAATCCAAACTTTAAACCATTGAAGAAAGAGGTCCAACTGCACACCCAGGAAACAGAACACCAGGATCACAACTAAGGAGTTGATTAAGAAGCTGGGGTCGACAGATAAAAATGTGACTTTGTCTACGTTTAGGAGAGCACTCCATCATGGTGTATAAGGGTGTTGACAATGAGGAAAGCCATTCATCTAAAATCAACATAAAGAAGCACGATAAAAGTTTACAGTTGATCTCCAAGACAAAGACTGAGCCCTTTTGTTGTTGTTGTTGATTTTGTATTAATGGCCTCTTACTTGGTCAACACCATTTTTAATTCATGGTAATGAGTGCTCTCTTAATGGTGGAAGACCCCACATTGTCATTCGATGCCTCCAGATGCCTGTGATCCTGAGGTTCTGGTGGACCTAAACCAAATAAATCAAAGTTTGGTCATTCTTGGGTGTTTGTGTGGGTCCTTGTTCTCAATAATGCAAAGCTGGAATGGTTACACGCGTCTTACAGTTATATTATGCAAATTTTTTGTATAACCCTGAGAATTAAAGCTGAAAATCTACACTTCAATAACATGTTAATTTTGACATGTGGGTTAAAATACAGCGGACAAGAGGCTATGACACACTGGGTGGCAAATGGGGGGGGTCACATTTAATTTGATATTTGTTTGTGACCATTTTTCTATACAAATCTATAAAAATCTTTTTCTCATTTGTTAAATGCATTCCTTGTCAGCTGATGTCCAGCGAGTTGGACGGAAAACTTTGTGCATGCTCAAAACTTTGCGTGGGCGTCAAACGGAGAGCGTCTCCAGTGGTTACACCTTTGTTTAAATTTTGTCCTTGTTCATCAGCTTGACCGGTGGACATTCAGTTGACATTAGTTTTACCCATGCGCTATCTATACATGTTCTTTTCACATAGGGAAGCACTGCGCACCTACATTTGGTGGTTATCCATTCATTCCACACTAGTCCCAAATCCACCAGAGACTGAATCATTTGGCGGTTTTTGCAACAAGACAAATTATTTCAATCACTTTAATCAATCCATCACAGTGTGACTGTAATCTATCACATGAATGTTTTACTGGATATCTGCTGGACAGGTAAGATAACACTTACACAGGTCTTCTTTGTCTGTTATCAATAATAACTTAATAATAGCTACAGTAATGCTTTTACTTGGTTTTATGTGTGTTAGCACAGAAATTAATGTTCTATCATAACTTTCTTATGCACTATAGTATACATGTATTTTTCCTCTGTGTAAGACAGAAATCTGAGTTCCCAGTTTCTAATAAATGCAGTACAGTCTTCTTCTACCCTTGCACCACGTGTTTCCTCCTTTATGTCAAATATCTAAGTGACCAAATTCACTGTATCTGCAATAACACTTCCAAAATAAACTGTCCAATAAAATCAGCTTTAATATGGCCATATAGGTTCACATTTCATATACTGGTGTATCAAAAAGGTTGGACTTGTAACGCTCTGGTTAATTTTTATGAAAATCATATGTAATTTCTTGGAGAAGAGTAGACCTATCAAGACAATCTCGGTGCCATTTTAAACCTTAGGATGTTCTCATTCCAGAGATATGTATTTCATAACAGTTGGACATAAATCAAGGAACTTCTGGTCTGTTGAAATAATTTTGACAGGGGTGGCTTTGGCGACGGTGGCAGTGATGATTCAATAAACATACAAATTGCTAAGATATTTCTCATTGTTGTGTTAGTGTTTGATTCTGTCAGCTCTTTGTGTTTCTCCTCAGATGTTAGGTACTTGTTGACTTTTGCTCCAAAACAGGGTTCTGATTTAACTCTGACTCTCATTTGGCAATTTCAGTGAAGTTTTTCAACATTTTTGATGGTGACATTCCCAGCAACCTTTCATAGTCATTTTTTGCCCAGATGTCTTTAAAAATGGTAAATGGACTGCATTTATATAGCGCTTTTCCATCTGCATCAGACGCTCAAAGCGCTTTACAATTTGCCTCACATTCACCCCGATGTCAGGGTGCTGCCATACAAGGCGCTCGCTACACACCGGGAGCAATAGGGGATTAAAGACCTTGCCCAAGGGCCCTTAGTGATTTTCCAGTCAGGCGGGGATTTGAACTGAGGATCTTCTGGTCTCAAGCCCAACACCTTAACCACTAGACCATCACCTCCCCTTAAATGTTTCTTATAGCAGAGGTAGTTCTACATTTAAATATGGTATATTATGAAATTATGAAGGAACAGGTTCTTCAGAACATTTGGACACCAGTTCCATAGATTTTGCATGAAAATTGACTGAATAATGCTATATTTTTTGCAAAAAAGGTAAATTCCGAGAAAATCGACAAAAATGTTTTGAATTCCAATACATTTTCCATTTATTTATGTCACATAAATTTGCTTTTTCTCTCAAACTAAACTGAATAATTAAATCCAGAAGATTGCATTTAAAAGGGATGAATGTGTATACTTTACATAATTAATTCTGAAAAAAAAATGAGCATTTTAACCCTGTTACACTTTTTAGGCCCAGTTTGTGAAATGCGAGCATATGACAGAAATAAGGTACTTTATAATAACTAGATTTCAACAAGAAGTAAATTTTGTGGAGATCAAACGGGATTACACCTATAAGCATACAATAATAGCTGTCATGCAATTGTGACACTCATGCTTTGCCATTTCATTAGCATTTATTTTGCAATATACACAGGTGAGAAAACTTAGAAGATTTTCCCCTCCCAAAACTGACCACCATTTTTGGAAGGGCACTGTGTGCTTCCACTTTTGGAACAAGGCTTTCATCTTTCTAGCCCTTCCAATTTCAGGAATGAGGCTGTAAATTACTTTCTCTTGCGTGGCAAACCACCCAAGAGAAAGTAATTTGCAAGGTTGGGATTTGGGTTAAATTTTTCTGTAATACATAAAATGTCTGGATATTTGAATACGTCAGCATGCAGACAACGGCTTTTCACGCTTGTGGAAATCTTGAATACTAGCACGGTCCAATTCCAAAATTTTAAACACTGAAAAGAAAAGCACGATGTATATACTGTTACCGTTCATGGTTCAAAATTATACCACACTGCTCTAAGTTGAGACTCAAACGTTTCTTATAGCAGAGGCATTTCTACATATACAGTCACAGAAGTGTGAGTCTTTGAGGGCGTTTTTCATGAAAGCCCAGCCAAACCATAAATGTGTTAAGGGATGAAAGTTATTTTGCACAATTTAATCCATTTAATAAATGGACCATATTATTATAATTGCTCCTTCACAAAATAATAAAAAAATGTTTTCATCTTCTTTGTTGATTTACCACTTACTTTTAAATTATTTATATTTTTCTCATTCTGGGAGGGCTTGACAATGACCGACATGCTATGCACAATTAAACAAGACTTGTGTTAATTACACTGCTCTAATATAAGGTTTGTTTGTTTTTTCCTAGTTTGCTCCCAATGTTAGCCGATTCTCTTAAAAAAAGGGAAAAAAGAAGGCAGCTACTTTTGCTACCGCTGGACGTAAACATTGATAATTCGCAGTTAAACTCGGCAGCTAGCAAGTCACACAACCTACAACGTAGGTTTAATCACTTATTTAAGATCGAGTGTGTCACTGACAGCGTAACAGTGACCAGTGTGTGCTGTCATTGGGTTTATGCACAGTCACAGACGGTCAGTTATCGAGCTAAGAGAGGCTAAGTGTGTGTTAGCAGAGAGCTAACGGCTAGCAGCAGCCAACTCGTTACAAATGAGACACGTTTTTTAATTCAGCCAAAGCAGCAGCTCAGCACGCAGACCGTCAGCCTTTAACGGCAAGTATCACGACACAGACGCCAATAAAAACACAAAATCATAATATTCTTCAACGAAACTCACTTTGATGTTTTCTTTGCAACAACAGCTGTTTTTTTTTTTTTTTTTCTTCCCCGTGAATAAAAATTAACTGTACATCTTCCGGAAGAAAACCACGGATATGACGTAGCTGCCATCAAAAAATGGAAATTTGCTGGGATTATTAAAAATTTATATCGTAAAACTATTCCACATTACTTTAAGAAAACCTAGTTCGCACTTTTAATGGAATAATAATTTATAACAAGAAGATATGACTAAACGTCAGACTCAAACTGGCATTTGTTGAAATTTGTCATCCTGTGGATGAAACGTCATTCATTTTTGCATCTTTTAGTCAAACATCATGGCTGCATTCACGGGTTTTTTTTTATCCAAATTGCATACACGAAATGAAGAGAACTTGTGCTGTTAGATTTTTATATTAGCTTCAAAGAAAAGGCTCAATGGCTGAAACAAAAATGTGCAAAAATAAAAATACATTGTTTTTATAGTTCTGACATTTAATACATATTAAAGCTGAAAGAAAAATGAAAGGTATCAGGGAGCTGAACCTGTATGCCCCGTACAACACATTATAAATGTTCAAGTAAATATCTTTAATGTTTTTTAATTTTTTTTTTTTTTTTTTTGGACAATATGACCTCATCATGTGACTTCATTTTGAAATCATTAACGCTAGTCAACAAAAAACATGGCCGCAATTTGGTGGGGGATAGGGGGGACATGTCCCCTCCCCCCACCTTTTCAACCAGGGGGGACAGAATATGGTATGTCCCCCCCACCTTCTGACATATATGTGTGTACTTGAAACATGCTATGCCAGTCTTATGTACAAACCATGTCAGTCTTATGTGCAAAACCATGTCAGAATAGTATCTTTGTTTCTTGTTTGTCACATTCTGAATTTTCTGGAACTGCATTTGCCCAGATTTGAAACCAAAAATAGTTGCCTCTAGGGACTAGTGTCTACACATAAGTATCAATGGACCATATGCTAACTTACTAAATTATGAAAGTTAGAAAAGGAAATCAGAAAAGCTATCTGGGACCTCAGAAAGCCCATCTGCAATTATTGCTTGATCTCCAAAATCAGTCTACAACCCCTGGCAATAATTATGGAATCACCGGCCTCGGAGGATGTTCATTCACTTGTTTAATTTTGTAGAAAAAAAAGCAGATCACACACATGACACAAAACTAAAGTCATTTCAAATGGCAACTTTCTGGCTTTAAGAAACACTATAAGAAATCAGGAAAAATAATTGTGGCAGTCAGTAATGGTTACTTTTTTAGACCAAGCAGAGGGAAAAAAAAATATGGACTCACTCAATTCTGAGGAATAAATTATGGAATGACCCTGTAAATTTTCATCCCCAAAACTAACACCTGCATCACATCAGATCTGCTTGTTAGTCTGCATCTAAAAAGGAGTGATCACACCTTGGAGAGCTGTTGCACCAAGTGGACTGACATGAATCATGGCTCCAACACGAGAGATGTCAGTTGAAACAAAGGAGAGGATTATCAAACTCTTAAAAGAGGGTAAATCATCACGCAGTGTTGCAAAATATGTTGGTTGTTCACAGTCAGCTGTGTCTAAACTCTGGACCAAATACAAACAACATGGGAAGGTTGTTAAAGGCAAACATACTGGTAGACCAAGGAAGACATCAAAGCATCAAGAAGAAAACTTAAAGCAATATGTCTCAAAAATCGAAAATGCACAACAAAACAAATGAGGAATGAATGGGAGGAAACTGGAGTCAACGTCTGTGACCGAACTGTAAGAAACCGCCTAAAGGAAATGGGATTTACATACAGAAAAAATAAACGAAAGCCATCACTAACACCTAAACAGAAAAAAAACAAGGTTACAATGGGCTAAGGAAAAGCAATCGTGGACTGTGGATGACTGGATGAAAGTCATATTCAGTGATGAATCTCGAATCTGCATTGGGCAAGGTGATGATGCTGGAACTTTTGTTTGGTGCCGTTCCAATGAGATTTATAAAGATGACTGCCTGAAGAGAACATGTAAATTTCCACAGTCATTGATGATATGGGGCTGCATTGCAGGTAAAGGCACTGGGGAGATGGCTGTCATTACATCATCAATAAATGCACAAGTTTACGTTGATATTTTGGACACTTTTCTTATCCCATCAATTGAAAGGATGTTTGGGGATGATGAAATCATTTTTCAAGATGATAATGCATCTTGCCATAGAGCAAAAACTGTGAAAACATTCCTTGCAAAAAGACACATAGGGTCAATGTCATGGCCTGCAAATAGTCCAGATCTTAATCCAATTGAAAATCTTTGGTGGAAGTTGAAGAAAATGGTCCATGACAAGGCTCCAACCTGCAAAGCTGATCTCGCAATAGCAATCAGAGAAAGTTGGAGCCAGATTGATGAAGAGTACTGTTTGTCACTCATTAAGTCCATGCCTCAGAGACTGCAAGCTGTTATAAAAGCCAGAGGTGGTGCAACAAAATACTAGTGATGTGTTGGAGTGTTCTTTTTTCATGATTCCATAATTTTTTTCTCAGAATTGAGTGATTCCATATTTTTTCCCCTCTGCTTGGTCTAAAAAAGTAACCGTTACTGACTGCCACAATTTTTTTTCCTGATTTCTTATAGTGTTTCTTAAAGCCATAAAGTTGCCATTTGAAATGACTTTAGTTTTGTGTCATGTCTGTGATCTGCTTTTTTTCTACAAAATTAAACAACTGAATGAACATCCTCCGAGGCCGGTGATTCCATAATTTTTGCCAGAGGTTGTATGCAAGCGAAATTATGTTCAGTATGAGTGTTGTTATTAGTGCCACTTCAAAAATTAAATTCCTGGTAAGTAATTTACCCTAAACTTATGATCTGTTGTTTTTTAAAACTTATGCAAAAACAAATCTTGAGAAAAATATGTGATAGTTAATAATTATTAAGAGCCTGTTCTTTCATATTTATGAATACATTTTACCACATTGCAGTTTTTTTTTTAATGAAAACTCAACCTATCATTCTTTTTGAGTTCTACACATGTGGTGATACCTTACGAGTATTTACACCAGGATGTTAATAAAATCAGTGCTGGCTATTCTCAGAATAAAGTACTTATATCCACAGTTTCAAATTGCATAAGCCAAATGGTGTCCACTTTATGGTCTTCTCAAAACATTAAAATTACTGTTCTGGATGCTCAGAATGCATCTGAGCTTATCTAGAAACTGTTGGCTTCTGGGGGCCTACAGTGGCCCCAAACCCCCGGCCTATGGACTTCGGCCCTGCGGGCCTCGCACTTTGTCTCCCCCCCAATTTCTAGTTCTAAATTGCGCCCTTGACAAAAAAAATATTGTGCTGATCAATATATGCTTTAGAACATCTATCTAGGCTAATTGAGATTTGTTTCTAATCATGTTTTCCTTGACATTTCAACCACACAATCTAATCACCTCCAGGTATCTATCCATGTAATATTACCATCATGTTTGAAGGAATTCCATTCAAGTGCAGTTGTGTATCTTGTCCACAGACACACCAGTGAAAACAATGTTCTGATGATCACTATCAGATAGTGGAATACAATTCTTTCTGAACAGGTCATAGAGGATGGCGCTATAGTATGGAAATAACATTTGATGTTTCAGGTGTTATTGCACCAGGCTTCCAGTAGGTGGCATTAAACACAGTGTGATCCTTTAGTGTTCAGAAAAATACAGCGCAAAAATACATCTACATTATTTGAAGTCCCTTTGGGTTTCCCACCCAGGATCACCACAGGAGATGGATTTGGATATTGACTTTGCGCAAGTTTTATGTCCGATGCCCAACTCCACATTAGACGGAGAAGGTGCATGGGTAGTCTTGAACCGGGAACCGTCTGGTCTGGAAAGAAGCATAATGACCACCACAATGCCCATCTACATTATTCCAAGTAAATGTGTAATGATGTAGTGTAACACAAAGATGCATTTCACAGAAAGGTATCAGCTACTAAATATGAAGGAAACTGTTGAGATCTTTGCCAAAAACCTGAAAATGTCAGTTTTATGTCCATAGAATTGGCAGTCAGGTCAGAATCAGGTCTGAGAAAATGTGGTGGTGGTGCTGCATGTCTCCACGTAGACCACACTACAACACCAACTGGAATCATGGGTAGCAATTGGTTTATCTCCATCTTCTTTAAGTAGCCATATATCACTTTGCCACAGCCATGTGAAATGTTGCTGGGGTCCTCACTGATGTGGAAATTACCATTCTAAATTTTGAAAGGCAACAGGTCAGGGTTCAGTATTTTCATTGTACCACACATAAACAAATAGTAATCTACAGAGATTTCTGAGATCTCGCTCAGGTTTGATGAACTACTCATATATATGAGTAGTTCTAATAACCATAAGCCCAGCAGGAGATACAGTTGTATGCAAACGTTTGGGCACCCCTGATGATTTTTATGATTTTCCTTTATAAATCGTTGGTTGTCTAGATCAGAAATTTCAGTTAAATATATCATATAGCAGATAAACAAACTGATATTTAAGAAGTGAAATTAAGTTTCTAGTATTTACGGAACGTGTGCAATAATTATTTAAACAAAATTGGCCAGGTGCATAAATTTGGGCACCCTTGTCATTTTATTGATTTGAATACATTTAGCACTAATTATTGGAACACAAAATTGGTTTGGTAAGCTTATTGACCCTTGACCTCCTTAGACAGGTGAATCCAATCATGAGAAAGAGTATTTAAAGGTGGCCATTTGCAAATGTTTCCCCTTTTTGCATCTCTTCTAATGAGTGGCAACATGGGAGTCTCTAAACAACTCTCAAATGACCTGAAAACAAAGATTGTTCAACATCATGGTTTAAGGGAAGGATACAAAAAGCTATCTCAGAGATTTCAGCTGTCAGTTTCCACTGTGAGGAAATGGAAGACCACACAGTACTAGTTAAGGCCCAAAATGGCAGGCCAAGAAATATATTAGATAAGCTGAAGTAAAGGATGGTGAGAACAGTCAGTCAACCCACAGACCTGCTCCAAAGACCTACAACATGATCTTGCTGCAGATAGTGTCTCTGTGCATTGTTCAACTATACAGTGCACTTTGCACAAAGAGACGCTGTAATGCAGAGGAACCTTTTCTGCATACACGCTACAAACAGTCGCTTGAGGTATGCTAAAGCACATCTTGACAAGCCAGCTTCATTTTGGAATAAGGTACTGTTGACTGATGAAACTAAAATTGTGTTATTTGGACATAACAAGGGGAGGTATGCATGGCTGAAAAAGAGCACAGCATTCCAAGAAAAACACTTGCTACCTACAGTAAAATTTGGAGGTGGTTCCATCATGCTGTGTGGACAGTGCAGGTACTGGGAATCTTGCAGTCAGTATTAGCAGATTCTTGAGAACAATGTTCATGAATCAGTGACAAAGTTGAAGCTGTGCCAGGGCTGGATCTTTCAACAAGACAACTACCCTAAACACTGCTCAAAATCTACTAAAGCATTCATGCAGAGGAACAAGTACAATGTTCTGGAATGGCCATCTCAGTCCCCAGACCTGAATATTACTGAAAATCTGTGGTGTGATTTTAAGCGGGCTGTCCATGCTTGGAAACCAACAAACCTGACTAAAATGGAGATGTCAATGACATATCGCTGGAAGAGATAAACAAAACAGTGTGTTGCTTAGCATTTCTTAGAAATTTTTTGACCGAAAATACTGTTGGTTCATTTAATATTGCACTTTTTAACATAACATTTGTCAAGATACACCTGTGCAACAAGTCAGTAGCAGATCTTCCTGACATGTACAGAGTTGGGAACGACAGTTATCACTTTTTATTTTTCAAATAAAATACTGCATACATGTCATCATTAAATACACAAAGTACAGTTACACATGTGGATGTCAATATACAGAAGTGGACATTTCAGTGACAGACAGCAGGGATATTTTTTGATCAGGCAGTAGGGAAACCATAAAAGCATCCCTTAACATTTGTGAGTAAGTAAATCTCGGTTACTTCTTCATCTCAAGAATTCCACTCCCCGGGCGTCGTTTCTTTGCACTGCAGATGTTACAAAACTGCGCCCCAGGAATCTGAGACAGGAAATGGCAAAGTGTTACAGGGACCACAACACAAGGCAGTTAAGTTCTGTTTAACATCCTGTGACTGAAAGTAGATGAAAAGTGACCAAGTATAAAAGCCTATATTGCACTAAAAGCAATTGTTCTCTGTTCTGTAAGGAATAACAACAAATATATGAAAGTGTTATTATAGTTCGGCCAGTGGTGGGCACAGCTAACCAAAAAGTTAGCTTCAGTAACCGTTAATCTGCTAACTGGAAAAAAGTTAACTTTTATAAACCAACCGATAAATCCTAAAAACATTAGTGGAAGTTACAGATAAAAGCTAAACTGATAACTTTCAGTATTGATTTCAGTACACTGGCAGCTACTGACACAGCAATGAGTCAGCACTTCTGTCTCAGATCAGCCTTCTCTCAGCAAAAGAGACCTGGTGACCAGAGATAAAGGAGAGAAGGAAAAAAAAAAAGAAGATAATTTATCTTCACACCATACAGACCTGCCAACATATCACTGGAGTCATGCACAGGCAGACAGTTTTGACTTATGATTATAATTTTGAACAAACTAATTCCGGACAAGTTATTGAAATTAGCATCATGTCTGTCATTTTACAAAGTGAAAATACAGCTATATGTTTTAGTTTTAAAGTAATGCACAAATTTTGAAGGTTTTAGCATTTAGACACACATACCGCAATGCATTATGGGGACATTAGTTTCCTGTCATCAGCAGTGGTTGGTTGGTCGGTATATAAATATTTATAAAAATTTAAAACTAAAGAGGCAATTTGAAAACTGAAAATTCTGTTTGCTAAGTGATTCATCAATTTTAGCAAATGTGTGGCAAATGCTCTTCACACTGCCATGAAGACTGCCATCTCCTGGCCGGTAGATGGCAGTCTTCATGGCAAAAATAGACAAGAGCATTTGCCACACATTCCCTAAAAGTGATGAATTACTTATGTCAGGAAAGATGACTTTAAGCTTGCTTTCAGCTTGTTTTCATCTTGGAATATAATACGTGCCATGAAATTAATATACATGCTGTTGGATTAAACTGCACAGTGTTTGGTACCTTCCAGGAGTAAGAGAGGTCATGCCGGACTTTTCCATTGCAAATGGGGAGGCCCACGGAATGACCTCGGTGGTGAAGACGAGGGAATATATCTAAAAATGATTCTAACATGACAAGTATGATCAAATGAAGTAGTAATGTGTTAAAATTAAGAGTTGATTAGAAGATGTATTTTACAAATAAGTGAAATGAATGATTATATGAGTTGTTTTTCATAAAGAGTGCAGAGTCAGAGAAAAAGAGGAAGTGAAGAAGATGTCGCAAGTAGGGCAAGAAAAGCTGATGTTAACTGATCAAATGATTAAGATGTTAGTAAAAATGAAATGAATAATAAGGAATGAGAATGTTTGTATATGATCATATGAATTGTTTTTATGTGAAAGAGAGTTGTAATGAAATGATTGAATATGATTGATTGTGATTTTGAAGAAATGATTTAAAAGAATGAATTCTCAGAAAAGCTGAAGTGTTAACAGAAAAGAGGAACTTGAGAAATAAGTTACTGGTAGGGGCTGCGGAGATTTCCAGTAAAGCAGAAGGAGAAGGGAGTAAGTTTTGAGTCAACAGCATCCCCATGGTAACCAAGATCATCTGAGGACGACAAGAGTCAAGAACATATATAACCTGTTGAAACACCAGAAAACGGGGTTATTCTTCCAGGGAGAGATGCTGTTGCCACTACTCCCCTGCTACGAGGAGATCACAAGACTTGACCATCTTGTGAGCATCAATTGGAATCGTGGAGTGAGAGGATTGGAGCCATAAAAGATCATTTGAGAGAGATTTCAACTCCCACTCAGGCCGTCCAGTCATGGAGTAGCAGAACAATGGAGGATACTTAAGTCTGAGTGGGGAATGTTCAACGATTTCTCTCTCAAGGAACAACACCGCATACCAGAATGGATTAGATCAACTTTTGGTTGATTGAAGATGGAATAAATTCTTATGTGGATTAACTTCCTGAAGGATTACAATGTCACACAAGGATCGTGGTCAGCTAATGACTAATAGCTGATGAAGAGGAAATCAAGTTCATCAAGCTGGGGACCTTAACCTCAAAAGCCTTCCTCCCTCACTCCTAGGAAAATTTGTTGAGAAATCAATCCAGTCCCAGTCAAAGTAAGATCAGTCAGAATTATTGAATTAAAAACAAAAATCTCTGCCAATCATTATTCTAATTATACTTGAATTACTGTTGTGAAATTATCACCATATAACCTATTTTGATTATGTTATCGGCACTTGCAAAACCTGCAATAAAATTCCAAGCATGCAGTTAAAGTGTTAAGGCTTGGACATTGGATTATTGATGCTTCTTAAGGTGTAAAACTTAAGTTTATTGGGTGTACAACATCAAAAGGCTCTAAAAGGTTAGTCTGGTTTTTTTTAATGAAAATAACACATCCTGGGGACTCGCTGTACGAGTCACTAAATTTAAAATCTAGCAACATTCCAAGAGCCCTGATCCATAAGAGGAGAGCTGCCGTTAACGGGCATGGCCGGTTCGTATCCTGGTTCCTGAGAAGGCTATTCGACCGGGGTGCGAGATCAGCTTCAGCGGGGTGGACATCCGGATGGAGGCAGTGAGCAGCTAGAAGAATCTCCTCGCCACCAGCTTGAACAGCCTTTGTGCAGCCTTGCCGGGTAATACCCGAGGAGACACGAAGGTCGGACCCCAGAGACGGAGAGCTGGTTTTACACAAACACGCTCATCGGAGGGTGAGCGTGTGCCGTGTATCTAAAAAGCGGGATCTGACACTTAGCAAACAGAATTTTCAGTTTTCAATTTGGCTTTCTTTTTTTACAAATGAAAAACATTACATATTTACAAATACAGATTTATTTGTAAAACCCACCACACATTTCAGTATATGGTTATACCGACCAACCAGCCACTGCTGATGTCAGGAAACTAATGTTCTCATAATGCATTGCGGCATGTGTGTCTAAACCCTAAACCTTCCAAAACTAGTGCATTACTTTAAAACTAAAACATATAGCTGATATTTTCACTTTGTAAAATGACAGACGTGACATTAATTTCAATAAATAGTTTGGAATTAGTTTGTTTAAAATTATAACCATAAGTCAAAACTGTCTGCCTGTGCATGACTCCACTGATATGCCGGCAGGTCTGTATGGTGTGAAGATAAATAATTTTTTTCCTCCGTCTTCTGTTCTCTGTGGTAGTCAGTTCTCTTCTACCTGCAGAGGATAGAACGCTACCATTCATGGCTGTCTGTCCGCTACAAAACATGTAACACTTTGATTTCAGACTTCACAAATGTTTTTAACTGTTAAGCTTTATTCACTATGCCTGCAAAAATATGTTAGCGGTCTAAAAGTTATCAGAACTAAATTTATTGGAAGCTGATTGGTCCGCTGATGTTTTTCAAAGTTATCTGGAAAGCTAATCCACTAATGAAAACGTTAGCTTCAATAATTACCGGATAGTGGATTAGCAGAACTGTGCCCACCACTGATTTCAGCTACTTACAGTTTCTGGAGATGGTCCGCACTCCTTATGGAACATGTGTCTGCAGTGAAACACAACCACGCTGAAGGGTTTGGCCATGTCTGAAACAAATGGGTGCAACAGAAATTGAGAAAAGGACAGCTATTAATTGCAACTCAACAACACCACCCACAAGAATGAAGACAGTAATGGCTATGGCCATCTAACATTTGATCCCAATGACCTTGACCTTCACCCAAATGATTTACCTCTGGCTGACCTTGCCTGGGCAATTCTGGAATTCACCTAAGCATGTGCCACATTTGATCCAAAGTGGGTTGAAAACCAAATTCCTTGACCTTGGAAAAAGTTTTTTTGTTGACAATTTTTTTTTCTAATAATCTTCACTGGCATACCAAGTGTGGAAAAATACCCAGAACGAGTAGGACAACAAACATGACCTTGAACCAATGATTGACCTTTGGCAAATTAAACCTTGATGAGCAATTTTGGAACCCATTCCCATATGTGCCAAGTTCAATGAAAATCTTAGTGTCCTTTGACACCAGCGACTGACCCGAGAAAAATTTGACCTTACTTAGGCATTTGCAGAATCCACTCCATGTGTGCCATGTTTGGTGCAAACTGAGGTGATAGTAGTAATAATAATAAACTTTGAACCCCCCCCCCCCCCCCAATGACCTTGACCTTTCCCAAAACCCCTGGAGGGCATTTCTGAGGTCAACCAACATGCACACTGAAAGTTTGGAAGATACTGGCCCAAGCATTTTGGAGGAGACCAAACAAACACATGCACGCACTTACACTCCTCAAATTATATTATGATGCTTCATTAGAAGAAATACATGTAGATTACAACTTACCTGATGGTAATATTGCAGCATGGCATGATTCACAGATGTTCTCATCTACAAAATACATAATAAAATCTTAAAACTTAAATGACAAACAGTAGCAATGTTATTTCTGAGCTGTAGCAGCTCAGAAATAATTTCCACTGTTTCATCATGCACAAATAAAAACACACGCACCGTCTACTCTGACTCCCCTCATTTGAGTTCGGTGCATTTTTTGGAGCAAAGAGAGGGAGTCTGCCACCAGGATCTTTTTGCATCCTTCTCTCAGCAGAATCTTAGAATCGTGAAAAATACATTGACAAATAAACAGCACGTTAACTGGTACAGAAGACGGAGCAATATCATAATTTCTATAAGTAACATCAAAATTACAAGATCCACTTAAGCACGAGATGGCACACAAAGTTCACACGTTCATCAAAGCAAAATAGTCCAGTTGTCAGCAGGATCTCAATAGATCTTTGTAATGTTCTAAAATGCATTAATGACAAATACCATGTCTGGTAATTTTAAAGAAGCAAACTATTGGAAAAACAATGAGCGTATACCAGCTACCTTTACATTTGTCATTGATATATTCTGGTGCAGATGGGGGCGATGTTGTGCCAAAGAACAAATATCACTGGAATCAATGGGAGACCTTTTAAAATATAAGTAAAAATGATCCTGCCCGAAAATTTAATCAACTCCTCCTTGTCAAAGACTGACCTCTGTACCAAATTACATTGAAGTCTGATATGCCTTTTGGAGAAATCCAGCTAACAGACAAAGAAACCACTGGCAATTACTTAGAAAAAGCAACAATTATATGAAGAATAGATTTTACCTCACAATACATGATCAAAAACAGAAATTATACAATGTATTTTTTCCAGAATCATTTAGTCTTCATAATTTCATTTTTGTAGCCAGAAAAATTACTTTTGGTCATGCTATAACATGACTGAATATTCAACTAAAGTGTTTTTTTCTTCTTTTTTTTTTTTTGGCTTAGTGCAAAACTAGACCATCTCTAATTGTGGACATTTAAATCTGTGCATTTAATATTTTTCTATTTTAGGGTTTAATAAGCTTTCAACCCAAACCAAACTAAAACCAGGGGGGTTATATTTTTGCATCTACTAATTATGACATCAATCATTAAAAAAAACAGTATGATACTGTACAGTAAATGATCCAGAATACATATGGAGAAAATGCAGTTTTAAACATTAAGCATACAACAAAAAAGTTTTGGGCCTTAAGCATTTTTATGTCTATTTATATTATATGAATCAGTAGCTCATCTTTTTAATCTATTCTACAAATCAATTCCGAAGAATACATGAAAGCTCTCTTCCACCGTTTATTGGAACAGTCATACTTTATCAAAATCCAGACAAGACAGTTAAAGGTGAATCTAAGTCTGCATCATAAAAGCAAAGAACAACAAAATTTGATCTACTCTGTGTTTTGAACCTGTAGGTTGTAGTCATGAAGGATTTTCACAAGTGAATCTCTGAGGTTTGGGATCTCCATTCCCTCCTTAATGCGATGGATGAGCAGGATGGGATCCACATGAGTCCCAATATTATTTAGCAGGCCAGTTATGAATGCTGGAGAGACAGCACCAAACAGACACACATAAAATATTAGAAAGAGACAAAACTGATGAAGAAAACAAACAAACACTACAGGTTCCACATTCGACAGACATACGTGGTTTGTCAATAGAGTATGAGATAAGATTCTCCCAGAGCTCAACGTCATCCTGCTCTTTGGCAAACTCAATGGCCTTGTCCACATCCCCCAGCTCCTCCATGATCATCTGTAGAGCTCGCCTGCAATTCCCCATCCTGCCTGGAAGCAACATGTTGGCTCAGTTTCTTGTACCAATTTTTAAAAACAGTTAAAACAAGGGTTACTTAAGACTTACTGAGCAAGAAGACTGTCTCCTCTACGAAGTTCCTCTGCTGACAAATCTCAAGAGCCTGAGAGAGGAGAAACAACATGTCCAAAATTAGTCCCACAGCATTAGATCATAAATGGTCAAATAATGGATACTTGCCAAAAGCTGGAATTTTCAGGCTAGATCAAGAAAAAAAAATGCATATAATTACATACAATTGTGGTCGGACGTTTACATACACCCAACATAGGCATGAATGTCAAGGGTAATTTGGGGCATTTAACGATGTCTTTGAACTGTTCTTTTGTCAGTGTGGAATGATTGTACAGCAAACATTACTAATGACTTCAAAAAACAAGAAATGGGTGCACAAGTTTGAATTTATTTTGGATCTTCTCTAATCCACACAGGGTCAAAATTATACATACAGGCTCAAATATACACATACATATACACTGATAATTAAATGTTCCTTAGCAAGCTGGACCTCAACCACATGCTTTTGGTAGCCATCAACAAGCTTCTGGCATAATTCTAACTGGATATTTGACCACTCTTCCTGGCAGAATTGGTAGAGTTCATTCAAATTGGTTGGTTTCCTGGCACGGACCTGGCTTTTAAGTCCACAAATTTTCAATAGGGTTAAGGTTGGGGCTTTTGGAATGCCATTCCAGAAGCTTAATCTTAGCCTGATATATCCAATCGTCAACTTCAAAAAGCCACCAGGGGTATTTTTGAGAACTTTTAGCATGTGAGTCGACAGATTTTTCAAGACATATCCTGAAAATTTCACCTTATTCTGCAAAATTTCCAATTTTTTATGCTAAAGTTCTTGGATTAGATGTTTTTATGTCAGCTGTGGTATACTATGTGCACGCTATGTGGTAGGATGATATGCAAGATTAGTTGTACCTTTTCAAGTGGGCAGTGTGTGCTATCCCTGAGAAAAGGTAAGAGATTTGGTCGGTCATATTCTGCATACAGGCCAATCTGTCTTTCGTGGTACTTTCGGCCTTTGTGATGGTCCCGTTTGAACAGTTTGTGGAGGTACTGTGGGGAAACGGAGGTGCAAGCAAACAACACAAATCACACGACTTTTCATTTGTGCTCAAATGTGATTATACTTAAATTTATACTGATCTCAACTTACAATGTGCAGAAGCTCTGGTCTGCTGGTTAGTTCTTCCACCACCTTGTCTGTCTGTTAGTGGAGACACGAGAAACAGGATGAGCAAATTGCATATTTATAACAGATTCTTTAGAAAAAAGGAAACACCAAGTACACATACCGATATCTTGTCTTCGTTGTCAAGAAGCATGTCAACTGCTTGCTAAAAAAATTGGAACAGACATTACGACAAGCAGACCGGCGTAAAATAATACATCCACTGATGAGAAACTAATTTAGTACGGCCAGTGAGAAATATCACACAAATTTGTTTATTTCTGACATGAAAAAGTAAACAGGGCATATTTTCAGCTCAAGTAATCTTTTACCTCTTTATCAAACTCCATGAGGAGGACAATCTTGTCTTCTATCGATGAGAAAAGGTTGTGTTTGTGGATCAGCTGGTAAACATCTTTATGCCTCAGTCTCAGGTAGATTTCTAGGGCTCTGTCATACCGCTGATCATAGGTGTACCTGCCATGGCATCAAAAGTGAATAACTAGTCAATGAATCCAAAGCCAAAACCAGAGTTTGGCCTAACTTTATTATTTCCAAGTCAGATATGCTTCTACATAATAATGGTGTTGATTTGAGAAAACTCACAATGCCGTCCATCGTAATGAGCTCAAGGGACTCAAGACTATTTGCTGTGCTTGTCAGATTTATGGAAAACTCTGTAATCAGCAGAGCGGGTAGCTTAGGGGGACAGGCACTGAGCTACCAGTATGTAGACCTGGATTTGACTCCCTGTTGTGCTACCAATCTGTGTCTTTGGACAAGTCACTTCACTTATATTACTCCAGTCCACTTTTGCTAGAGAATTAACCTGCAATGGATTTCCCTGAAAAAGGAAAAATTCCCTGACCTGGTGTACTGAATTTGATCACTTTTCTTAAAAGGTCCTATAAATACTTTAGTTACACTAAAGTGACATCTCAGGCTAAAACATATTACTTCCCTTTAGCCACTCTTTCCTTCCTCACTGCTCATTGAGGAGAAGGAATGCCAGTTTGGAGTCATGATGGAGCCTTTTAGCAGCTCAAATGACTCTCTAAGAAAAGCCAGACCTATGTCGATTCTAGTCTAACCACGTTCTTGATCAGGGGTTTTGTTTAATTCTCTGATTGTGGTTTCTTGGGGCAACGAATTTCTAAAAAGTTGCTACTCTTAGCCTCTTTATAAATGCGGGGAGGGGCAATGATTTTACAGGGTGTGGCTTACACACATTAACCATGCACACCCAGCTGGTCTGAGTATGAAAAAAAAGAAAGTTTGTATTACAACACACAAAGAGGGAATGTTGCTTCATTCTCTACACAGGACACCATTACATCGGAAATTTGTTGCTGGCTGTTATATTAATGATAAGAATGTCTAATACGAGCCTTAATGTGTGGCATGGTGTGTTCCACTCATTAAATAATGTGCAGTTAAAATCAAATGACAATTAATTTACTCTGGAGGCACTCACAATTCAGCCAACGTGGTGAGTAATATCCTGTTTGTGGGGTCCTTCTTCAGGTGGTCAGTGACAGCCTGAACAATGGCCATGTTATTATAAAGCTCCCCTGGCCATTCCCGAATCAGTGTGGCAAAACCCTTTACAAAGCAGAACAGACCATCAGATGACATAAACTCACCAATGGATTAATACTGAATTCATCACACGGCATCAAGAATATTCAGGGACAACACTGTACCTCATAATCGGTTTTAAGAAATTCATGCAGAATCATTTCATAGATGGCCGGTCTGAGACGCAGATCGCCTCTGGGCAAATACTGACTGATGGCCTGGGATTGAAGGAAGACAGTGTGAGAAGGTTGATAACAGCTTGGTGCCAGATGAGTCAACATTTCTAAGAGAGAAAATATTGTTTGTTTGTTTTGGGTTTTTTTTTTTTACAGTCAATTTGTAGCATACCTTCAACTGCCCAATGGTCTTGAACCTGTACACTTCATTCTCCCACAGTTCCATGTTTTTTCCAAGAACCTTTTGGCATTTCCTAGAATGAGAATGAAATAAAACTGAGAATGATTACTGCTGTAAATTTATGTCAACTGGCTTTAAATATGGAAATAACTTTGACAAATTACTTAAAACCATTTTGACTGTCAAATCCTGTTTTAGTTCATTTTATGTACAATTTCTTTTCTTCACAACTCTAGACTTTCATTCCACTAACATAAGTCTTCTTAGAGAGTAGATCTGCATGTTTTGTACCTTGCTGCACCATCATAATCTCCCTTTTCTACAAGGTGGTTAATGTAGGCCATCCCAATTTTCTGAACGTCATGCCGCTTAATATTTTTGAAGCTTATCTCTGCCGCCATCAATGCCTCCTGCCACAGGTAAATCAAAGCAACAGGACACAACACGAAACATTACACTAAAGAAGCATTAAAAAACAAAATAAACAAACACAATGGCACAAACCTCATATTTCTTCTTTTCCAGCAGCCAGTCAATATGGTCATCTTGATCTCGCTCTTTAGCCACAACAATGTCTTTGGGACTGATGATGTAGAAGAGTGACTCTCCCTCAGAATGCTCTGTTAATGAAAATGCCCCATGTCTCTGATATTTGATCAACAATGCACAATTAAATAAGAGTGCAGTAAAAGGTCACATGACATTTGTCCGAGGGTGGATTTTATAGGCTCACCAAGCCGGTAGTCTCGACATTCATTTTCTTTAAAGTTGCGCACAGTCAGCGCATCAGAAGATATTTCTTCGCATCTCTCAGGCAGCGGCTGGATGATGTCAAGACGAGGTCGTGCAAGAAATTCCTCATCCTGCTCAGACACACAAATAAGTTACATTTTTATAGTTCATCTATGCAGACTGAATTTAAAAATAAGCTATTAATAATTTTAGAAATTATGGAATGCTTGATTGCTGACATCAGTAATGTTTTGCCAATAGAACTGCCAAAGGTCTGTGCTTTTACATTTAACTGACAAACACAAACTACTTATTTTTCATTATCAAAACAAAATATTTAGTAAAAACAAATATACCATATGATCAGAGTTTTCCTTCACAAAAAACAGGGTGACAAGTTGGTCCACAAGCGGTGCCAAACCACTGATATAGAACTCCGTCTCAAACGCGGACACTGTTCAAAATAAATAAATAAATAAATAAAAGACACAAAAACAAAATAATCAAATAGACAGTGCAAATAATGGAAATGGTTTGGATTTTAAAGCAAACGTCATGTTGTGTAGCTTCAATAAGTGACTTTAACATCGAACAAACGCTGCCTCAGTTAAAGGCTGAAAAACGAGAGCCACATACAAGTTTAGCACAAGAAATAAGAGAATGTGCAAATCCAGGCTGCTTGAGAGAGAGAGAGAGAGAGAGAGAGAGAATGCTGCCGACATACAGGGCGTCCAGTAAGTATTCACAGCGCTACGCTTTTTCCACATTTTGTTATTTTACAGCCTTATTCCAAAATGAATGAAATTAATTTGTCCTCAAAATTCTACACACAATACCCCATAATGACAAGGTGAAAATAGTTTTTTTTTTTTTAGATTTTGGCAAATTTATTAAAAATAAAAAGGAACTAAGAAATCACATGTACTTTAGTATTCACAGCCTTTGCCATGATGCTCAAAATTGAGCTCAAGTGCATCTCGTTTTCACTGATCATCCTTGAGATGTTTCTGCAGCTTTATTTGAGTCCACCTGGGGTAAATTAAGTTGACTGGACATGACTTGGAAAGGCACACACCTGTCTAAACATAAAGGTTCCACAGTTGACAGTGCATGTCAGAGCACAAACTAAGCATGAAGTCAAAGAAATTGTCTGTAGACATCTGAGACAGGATTGCCTTGAGGCACAAATCTGGGGAAGGGCACATAAACATTTCTGCTACTTTGAAGGTCCCAATGAGCACAGTGACCTCCATCATCAGTAAATAGAAGAAGTTCAGATCCACCAGCACTCTTCAAGAGCTTATCACCCATCCAAACTGAGCGATCAAGAGAGAAGGGCCTTAGCCAGGGAGGTGATCAAGAACCTGATGGTCACTCTGTCAGAGTTCCAGCATTCCTCTGTGGAGAGAGGAAAACCTTCCACATCTCTGCAGCAATCCACCCATCAGGCCTGTATGATAGATTGGCCAGACAGAAGCCACTCCTTACAAAAAGGCACATGGCAGCCCACCTGGAGTTTGCCAAAAGGCACCTGAAGGACTCTCAGACCACAAAAAACGAAATTCTCTGGTCTGATGAAACAAATATTGAACTCATTGGTGTGAATGCCAGGTGTCATGTTTAGAGGAAACCAGGCACCATCCCCTACAGTGAAGCATGGTGGTGCCAACATCATGCTGTGGGGATGTTTATCAGTGGCAGGAAATGGGAGACTACTCAGGATTGAGGGAAAGATGAATGCAGCAATGTACAGAGACATCCTGGATGAAAACCTGCTCCAGAGCGCTCATGACCTCAGATTGGGGCGATGGTTCATCTTTCAGCAGGACAATGACCCTAAGCACACAGCCAGGATATCAAAGGAGTGGCTACAGGACAACTCTGTGAATGTCCTTCAGTGGCCCAGCCAGAGCACAGACCTGAATCCAATTGAAGATCTCTGGAGAGATCTGAAAATGCCTGTGCACTGACGCTCCCCATCCAACCTGATGGAGCTTGAGAGGTGCTGCAAAGAGGAATGGGAAAAACTGCCCAAAGATAGATGAACCAGGCTTGTGGCATCATATTCAAGAAGACTTGAGGCTGTAATTGCTGCCAAAGATGCATCAAAAAAGTATTGAGCAAAGGGTGTGAAAACTTACAGTAGTGTTCAGAATAACAGTAGTGCTATGTAACTTAAAAGATTAATCCAGGTTTTGAGTATATTTCTTATTGTTACATGGGAAACAAGGTACCAGTAGATTCAGTAGATTCTCACAAATCCAACAAGACCAAGCATTCATGATATGCACACTCTTAAGGCTATGGAATTGGGCTATTAGTAAGTAAAAAAAAAAAAAAAAGGGGTGTTCACAATAATAGTAGCATCTGCTGTTGACGCTACAAACTCAAAACTATTATGTTCAAACTGCTTTTTTAGCAATCTTGTGAATCACTAAACTAGTATTTAGTTGTATAACCACAGTTTTTCATGATTTCTTCACATCTACGAGGCATGGAGTCAACCAACTTGTGGCACCTTTCAACTGTTATTCCACTCCAAGATTCTTTAACAACATTCCACAATTCATTCACATTTCTTGGTTTTGCTTCAGAAACAGCTTTTCTGATGTCACCCCACAAGTTCTCAATTGGATTTAGGTCTGGGGACTGGGCAGGCCACTCCAAACCATTAATTTTGTTGGTTTGGAACCAAGATTTTGCTTGGTTACTAGTGTGCTTGGGGTCACTGTCTTGTTGAAACACCCATTTCAAGGGCATGTCCTCTTCAGCATAAGGCAACATGACCTCTTCAAGTATTTTGACATATCCAAACTGATCAATGATACCTGGTATGCGATATATAGGCCCAACACCATAGTAGGAGAAACATGCCCATATCATGATGCTTGCACCACCATGCTTCACTGTGAACTGTTCAGAGTTTGGGGGTCGTCTCACAAACTGTCTGGGGCCCTTGGACCCAAAAAGAACTATTTTACTCTCATCAGTCCACAAAATATTCCTCCATTTCTCTTTAGGCTTTGCGGGGGATTCTTGCACATAAATTAGCTTCACACAGGCGTCTTCTGTCACAGCACTTACAGGTAACTCCAGACCGTCTTTGATCATCCTGGAGCTGATCAATAGGTGAGCCTTTGCCATTCTGGTTATTATTCTATCCCTTTTGATGGTTGTTTACCGTTTTCTTTCATGCGTCTCTGGTTTTTTGTCCATTTTAAAGCATTGGAGATCATTGTAGATGAACAGCCTATAATTTTTTGCACCTGCGTATAGGCGTATAGGTTTTCCCCTCTCCAATCAACTTTTTAATCAAACTACGCTGTTCTTCTGAACAATGTCTTGAACGTCCCATTTTCCTCAGGCTTTCAAAGAGAAAAGCATGTTCAACAGGTGCTGGCTTCATCCTTAAATAGGGGACACCTGATTCACACCTGTTTGTTCCACAAAATTGATGAACTCACTGACTGAATGCCACCCTACTATTATTGTGAACGCACCCTTTTCTACTTTTTTTTTTTTACTAATAGCCCAATTTCATAGCCTTAAGAGTGTGCATATCATGAATGCTTGGTCTTGTTGGATTTGTGAGAATCTACTGGTACCTTGTTTCCCATGTAACAATAAGAAATATACTCAAAACCTGGATTAATCTTTTTAGTCACATAGCACTACTATTATTCTGAACACTACTGTATGTACATGTGATTTCTTATTTATTTTAAATACATTTGCAAAAATAATAATAATAAAAAAACCTTTTTTGATGTTGCCATTAAGGGAGTTGTGAGTAGGATTTTGAGGAAAAAAATGAATTCACTCCATTTTGGAATGAGGCTAATTCCACTTTTTCCACATAAAATGTGGAAAACGTGAAGTTCTGTGAATGCCTTCTGGATGCACTGTACATGTAATGCATGGACACAAATGCGGACACAAACTCTAGCTTCTGATTTTAAGACACCTGGTGACCTATGTTAGCTTGCTGAAGGTATTCTGTATGAGGTGCTTTTTTTTTTTTTTACCTATTTCCACATAACGACTGGGAAGATCTCTCATTTCTGTAGGATTACGCTCCTTCACAACACAAATCTGAAAAGAAAAAATGTATTTATTTTTTTAAATCACAAAACAGTCTCCAAACTGGAGTAGACAGCACTCTTAATGAGTGGTTAAAGTAGCAAAGTAAAGAAACCTTAATGGAGGTTCCCCAACCAACGATGAGCGTGGTGTTATCCTTCCAACACAGGCTGCAGGGGTACATGTCGGGCCTCAGACTAGCATCATCCCGTAGCACATTTGTAATGCGCTGTTTGGTGCTGATGTCATAGATTTTCACTCCCTAACAGAGACAAGGAGAGATCAAACCTTTTGCCAGTTCACATCCATCATTGTAAGACTGTTCATGCTCCGTCTATAACAGGGTTTTACCACATTGTTGGCCCAGGCAATGAGGTTAGATCTCCACTGGATGTTAGTGATGGTGCCCTCGCCCTCATGGAGCACACAAGTCTTCCAGCGGTTCAGCCAGTTTCTTTCATACAGAAGCAGCTGCAGGGAAAGAATCAAGACATTTAATGCTGCACAGCCCCACCAACAGAGGGCAGTAGATGCCCAGCAACAGAACACCAAACAGCAAGAACCAGCCAGCTGTTTCCTGTAAATTTGTGAAGCAAAAACTTGGCAGGAAATGTCTCATTTATGCTGAAATAATGAAGTAACTTTAATGTTTGGGTCATAAATGCAGATTTTAGTCAAAAATCTGAGCACTGAAGCACAAAGGGAATGAAGACGACTGGTCTTCAGGAGTGAGAAATCTTCATACTGTTGTCACATTCAGTGATAGGAGAATTCATTTTAAAGATGCACAAGGTTGATTATATGCACAAGATAGTGATAAAACCATAAAGAACAGTTACATTACAAGCAAGGCGCTGCACATTACAGTCTCATAATTATGCATAACGTTTCTTCACATTACTCAATACCTACAGTGAATGCAGCTGACGCCAAAAATATTTGAACATGAACTTTGCATTTACTTTGTTAGCAGTATCAATGTTCAAGATTTCATCAACTGCAGCTTCAGCCTTAATGTTCAGGATTTGTAAGTGCTGCGAAGGACAAATGCTGTCACTCATATTCACTTCATTGTTACTCTCCTCAACATGTAGACAGATACAGACAAAAAAAATAAAAGCTACTAAAAGTGAATCATTTTATCAGAGCTGCAGTAAGAAGGTTTAGCCTCTTTAATTCAGCAGTTGAGCTATGTTAATAAACAGTTTGCTCTACAAAGAGATGATACAACAAAAGAACGGTGGAGACCAATTGAATTTTTTTGTTTTTTTTTTTGTTTTTTGACAGGATGTGCCTCCCGTTGAGGCTTATTGATTTTCATCACAGGCACCTTGTGGAGGCCTTCACAACTTGGAACTGAGAGGAATCAGCGCCAATTGAAAGAAAATGGCAAAGTAACACTCACAGTGGGGTTCTATAAAAACTTGTTTTCCCTCACCCCTGTTGTATAAATGTCAGTACACTTTATTTATGTATGGTTTTGCAATGCTGATACGTCACTGCAATCCACAAAGGCACAATCGCCTTTTGGTCAGGAATATTTGGTTGTGCTTTGGGGAAAAAAGTAACCCTAAAGATATAGTCGCTTTCAATTTTCTACAAAACTCATGTTAAAATCCAGTTTTTATGACATACATTCGTTTCTGTGGTGTACTGCAAAATTACAGCTAATTTCATTGCTGGTGAAGGATTTATAGTGGGGAGATTCAAGGACAAGAGTAACTATATGTGCAAGGTTTCAAGTTTACACTGCATTCAACAGAACCTGGCAACTCAGAAATTCTTCCAACTACAAAAAAACATGTACAAGGTCTGTCCATAAAGTATCGTACCTTTTTATTTTTTTTTTAAACTATATGGATTTGATTCATATGTTTTCACATCAGACAAGCTTGAACCCTTGTGCACATGCGTGAGTTTTTCCACGCCTGTCGGTGACGTCATTCGCCTGTGAGCACGCCTTGTGGAAGGAGTGGTCCCGCCCCGTCGTCGGATTTTCATTGTCTGGAAATGGCGGAATGATTTGGGGGTTTTTTCCATCAGAATTTTTTCAGAAGCACCGTCATGTGCTCTTTCTCTGGTTATCACAACAGCTGGACATCAGCCATTTTCCGTCAGATTTCACTTTTAACAAGAGATTTTGTCATGGAAAGCCGCGAGGAGGCTTCGTGCGTAAAGACCGATTCGCTTTGGAAGTGAGACAAAGGAACACCTCCGTTTCGGCGTGTCAGAGGACAAGTTTGGACATGTCCAGCTTTCCACAATTTCCCTGATACTTACTGGACTGGTAAGCATTGAAAGCCGAGATAGACATGTCTAATGGCTGATGTCCAGCTCTTGTGATAACCAGAGAAAGAGCACACGACGGTCTCGTATCCACAGAGCTATCAGCTCAGAAATGGTCCGGTGGCTTGTGCCGCGTCGTCGCAGCGCGGCACGCTGAGCGTCCTTAAAGGGGTCCTTAAAGCTATACTACCAGACCTTATTCTCTGTGAAGCCTGTAAAATTTTCACCGAAAGCCAGATCAATTTTTCGAATAGTTTCCAGGTGCCAGTCTCTAACAGCTTCTGAAAAAATTCTGATGGAAAAAAACCCCAAATCATTCCGCCATTTCCAGACAATCAATCAATCAATCAATTTTATTTATATAGCGCCAAATCCCAACAAACAGTTGCCCCAAGGCGCTTTATATTGTAAGGCAAGGCCATACAATAATTACGTAAAAACCCCAACGGTCAAAACGACCCCCTGTGAGCAAGCACTTGGCGACAGTGGGAAGGAAAAACTCCCTTTTAACAGGAAGAAACCTCCAGCAGAACCAGGCTCAGGGAGGGGCAGTCTTCTGCTGGGGCTGGTTGAGGCTGAGGGAGAGAACCAGGAAAAAGACATGCTGTGGAGGGGAGCAGAGATCAATCACTAATGATTAAATGCAGAGTGGTGCATACAGAGCAAAAAGAAAAAGAAACACTCAGTGCATCATGGGAACCCCCCAGCAGTCTAAGTCTATAGCAGCATAACTAAGGGATGGTTCAGGGTCACCTGAACCAGCCCTAACTATAAGCTTTAGCAAAAAGGAAAATTTTAAGCCTAATCTTAAAAGTAGAGAGGGTGTCTGTCTCCATGATCTGAATTGGGAGCTGGTTCCACAGGAGAGGAGCCTGAAAGCTGAAGGCTCTGCCTCCCATTCTACTCTTACAAACCCTAGGAACTACAAGTAAGCCTGCAGTCTGAGAGCGAAGCGCTCTATTGGGGTGATATGGTACTATGAGGTCCCTAAGATAAGATGGGACCTGATTATTCAAAACCTTATAAGTAAGAAGAAGAATTTTAAATTCTATTCTAAAATTAACAGGAAGCCAATGAAGAGAGGCCAATATGGGTGAGATATGCTCTCTCCTTCTAGTCCCCGTTAGTACTCTAGCTGCAGCATTTTGAATTAACTGAAGGCTTTTCAGGGAACTTTTAGGACAACCTGATGATAATGAATTACAATAGTCCAGCCTAGAGGAAATAAATGCATGAATTAGTTTTTCAGCATCACTCTGAGACAAGACCTTTCTAATTTTAGAGATATTGCGCAAATGCAAAAAAGCAGTCCTACATATTTGTTTAATATGCGCATTGAATGACATATCCTGATCAAAAATGACTCCAAGATTTCTCACAGTCAGTGATGCCGGTAACGCGTTACTCTAATCTGACTACTTTTTTTAGTAACGAGTAATCTAACGCGTTAATCTTTCCAAATCAGTAATCAGATTAAAGTTACTTCTCCATGTCACTTTGCGTTACTATTATTTTTCATTGTGGGTCGATAGCAGCATTAAATTTGGTCCGTGGGCAGGAGGTCGGGGTTCGACTGAACTGCACACTTTAAGCGAGCTGTGAGCTTTTCATCCGCGTTTTTTTGCAGCTGCTCGACTCGTTCTCACCTCTTAAAGCGCGGTGATCAGCACACCTGCACTGAGCTTTACAAAGACATTTTTATACTTTTTTCCTCCTTTATTTAGAATTCTGAGCTGAGCCGCTCTGTATCGTCTCGTTAAAAACAGCTGATCCTCCGCGACGCGTCAACAACTAACACTGTTTTCCACTCAAATGCACCTAAACTCTCTTTCTGAGGACCACATGATGTGAAAACGCAATAAAACTTTCTTACCTGTAAATCTGGTCCCGTTTTCTGCATAAATAAATGTTATCCATTCTTTGTGCTCAAACGCCAAAGCAGGGGCGAATCCAGATGGAATGGGGGCGTGGGGCAAGGATGTGCCCCCCTCACAACACCCCTAGATTAAAGGTCCAGTTTTGAAGCCGTTTTTTACTACAACTACTAATACTGCTTCAAATAATAATAATTTCGACAAGTAAAATGTTTAGAGAATTTAAATGTTAGAAAAATGTTAGAATTTAATAGTTACATTTATAAACAATGTAGGTTTGAAATTGCAAGTTTTACTGTTACAGTGTTGTCAACAGTTAAATATGAGGTCAAGAAAGAGGTCTTTATTTTACTTTTTATAAAACAAGTATTCGTTTTCATTGAAGTCAAGAAAGGGTGACTATAAAGTGAGTTTTGGCAAAACAGGTATTGTCATGTTGACGTGGGTTGTTGTCGGCAGCTGGGGAAAGTAACTAAAAAAGTAACTAGTAATCTAACTTAGTTACTTTTACAATTGAGTAATCAGTAAAGTAACTAAGTTACTTTTTCAAGGAGTAATCAGTAATTGGATTACTTTTTAAAAGTAACTGTGGCAACACTGCTCACAGTATTACTAGAGGTCAGGGTAATGCCATCCAGAGTAAGGATCTGGTTAGACACCATGTTTCTAAGATTTGTGGGGCCAAGTACAATAACTTCAGTTTTATCTGAGTTTAAAAGCAGGAAATTAGAGGTCATCCATGTCTTTATGTCTGTAAGACAATCCTGCAGTTTAGCTAATTGGTGTGTGTCCTCTGGCTTCATGGATAGATAAAGCTAGGTATCATCTGCGTAACAATGAAAATTTAAGCAATGCCGTCTAATAATACTGCCTAAGGGAAGCATGTATAAAGTGAATAAAATTGGTCCTAGCACAGAACCTTGTGGAACTCCATAATTAACCTTAGTCTGTGAAGAAGATTCCCCATTTACATGAACAAATTGTTATCTATTAGATAAATATGATTCAAACCACCGCAGCACAGTGCCTTTAATACCTATGGCATGAAAATCCGACGACGGGGCGGGACCACTCCTTCCACAAGGCGTGCTCACAGGCGAATGACGTCACCGACAGGCGTGGAGAAACTCACGCATGCGCACAAGGGTTCAAGCTTGTCTGACGTGAAAACGTATGAATCAAATCCATATAGTTTAAAAAAAAAATAAAAAGGTACGATACTTTATGGACAGACCTCGTATATAGTTTAATAAAGCAATGAGACATTAGTCTTCCTAATGACTAGTTTTGGCAAACAAAGGAAAAACTGTAACTAACATAATCCACACGTAATTTGTCTGTGAAATTTGCCTAGATTTGATTTTCAGTTCTTCCCAACAGGATCTGAAGTCATCTATATTTATTAACTGTGTCTGTCACAGTGTCTGTTGTTGTTGTTGGCACTTCAATCGCAATCGTAGGTCTACTGCGTTTCTTTGATACCATGATGCTAACATTAGCATCTGGCTATATTTTACCCTACCATTAAAAATAGCTTGTAAAAAAAAAAGTAACACTTCCTAACACTCATAAAATAATGCTCAAAATTAGTTTCTCAGCAAATTTCAAGAAATCTTAAGTAATTTTTCCAAAAAAAAGAAAAGGAGGCGTTTTAACTTCTAACAATTTTTTAAAAGAATAAAAATGGAAATTTTAGTTACGATTTCTTGAAACTAGTTGCAAAAACTCATTCTGAGTTACATTTTACATTAGGAACTGTTACATGGTTTAAAAATAGCAGGTAAAAAAAAAAAAAAACACTCATTTTAATCTCAGATATGAGTCAAAACAACATCTTTACAATATTCTTTCACTTAAGATAAAGATGTATTATGTATGAAACAAGCACCTGTGTCTCACTCAAATTTTAGTTGTTAAAAGTTTGTCTTTTTTAAGTGCAATTAGATATTTGGAGAAGACAACAGACAAATTTATTTGGTAAGATGTGTTTTTGTAGTGTACTAAAACAAATTTCTAGGTGTGCTGATTTATAACATAAATGGTAACACAAAGGAGACTACTCCTTTATTGTTTGAAGGTACTGTAAGACAATAGCAACAACTTTCAGAAAAGAGGGATCGGTGTATATGCCCGGAAATCTTAAGACTATGTGCCCTCTTTATAATGACATCTATTTGCTGTGCTTGTGAAGCATGGCCTTTCAAACGCTGTTGTGCGAACAGCACTTTGTGAAAATGGCCAGCTCTCCCAAGAGCACTCCAGCAAAGAGACAGAAAAGTAAGAGGCTTTCACACCAGACAAAGGCCCGTGCACCGCCTTCAGCTAAGCTGAAGTGAGAAGGTTTGTTTCCCCTGGACACAATCAGGATAAAGTACTGCAGCAATGAATTCCCAAAAATTGCAAAACCTCTCAATAATGACTGCACAAACAAAATTTCTGCTTAAACCTACCTTGTTGCCTCCTGTGACAAATTGTTTGTAGTTAGATCTGGTGAACTGAGGGTGTAACGCAACCACCTGCACAAAAAAAAAAGATTACAGTCAGGTACCGTATTTTCCGGAGTATAAGTCGCAGATTTTTTTTATTAGTTTGGAGACCCTGATCTGGTGCGACTTATATACCGGAAATTCACAGGTTTGTTAATAATAGTACAGGGTTCTCACCAGCGCAGTTGAACATAGGGGGCCCCAATGCTATATATATATATATATGTATGTATGTGTATGTGTGTGTGTGTGTGTGTGTGTGTGTGGTTTTTTCCTCTTCAAGAGGCATTCTTTGATAGGTGCGACTTATACTCTGGAAAATGTGGTAGAGCCGTTAGGATTTAAACCTCCTTCAAGGAAGATACAGTAGGTACTTATATATGTAGACATCAAGATATAATTTATTTTAGTTGTTGATCAGGTAAGATGCATACTGTCAACTTGAATTTGAGAAAATGGTACAGAAATTTGACAAACTGTATAGGAAACAGCAATTTTTGTATGTCAGGTCTGTGTTATTCCCTTATTATTTCTTTGAAAACTCAGCAGGTAAAATGTACAGTCACATTTCCCTCGAGGTTAGGTCATTATATATATATATATATATATATATATATATATATATATATATATATATATATATATATATATATATATAATAAAAAGGTAAAGCACTTCTCACTCAATACAATCAATCTGTCTACAGACGGCTACTCTCAAAACCTGCGTGAATGTGTATACACCTAAAGTTTATGTCTTCTTTTCAACAATGTTTTTCTCTGTTACTCTGCCATGAAGCAGTCAATGAAGCATCAACAGACAAAAGCCGGTGTAATCACAGTGTCCCTGCACCAATCAGTGAAGCTAGAAGCCCCTGTTTTTGTGGATTCCCTCACCAGTTTATTTTCTCTCACCTCTAACATGCTATAATAGTGGTAAACTGGTCACTGTCCAAATACATTTGGACCCAACTCTACAGTATGCTCTTTCCCACAGCTGGTTGTTGAAATGTTAGCAGGATCCCTGAAAGACTAATAAACTGTTTTCATAAAATTTGGCAAAATGGTTGGGTGTGGCCTAGAATAAAAAAGCTTGGGGGTGGATCTGCAAAAAGAAGCAGGGCAGAGAAATTTGAAAGTTAAAAATTTTAACATAGGACGTTTTAAGCACAGCAGCCCTTCCAAAAAAAGCCGGTGTAATCACAGTTTCTAATCCATTAATTTTTTCCACCAATATCAGACTCATACAATCCAAAATATTGGCTCTGCTTGCCGTCTAGCTAGGACATCTTACAAAATGAGTTTGGCAACTTGAAAAATGAACAGAAATGTAGTAATAGTATGGGAAATGTTGGATCTGGATTATTCTTATAAGAATTCAAAATTTCAAATTTGAAAATTCTACAAATTTTACAATCCATAATAATCGGCAAACACACAGCACGGATTAATTTTACTTTACAAATCTTACATAAAGTCTATGTGGCAGATGGTCAACAAGTGATATCTAGAGCACATCTACAGACAGATCCAGACCGGTCACTATAAAATACACATTTGGACAGAGGTGATGTACATAAAGTTGCTGTACTGTTAAACGTGGGGCTGAAAACATGCAATAATGCTGTTGTGTGGCCTCAAAGCATTGTAAGATGGGGTGTGTTGAGCCTCGATAACGGTCTCCACTCTAAAAGGACTCAAATGCATCTTAGGTCACTGCAAACCTGCAGAAAATGGAGACATCAACTTACTTTGATGGGACAATCAAAGTTGTCATGAAAGCCCTCTCTTGTATAGAGACCAAATACTTGAACCTGAAACAGAAAAAAGGGCAACAACACAATCAAAGGTGAATAACTCAAAATCTCTCTAATTGCTTCCTCTGCAGCCATCTGAGGCCAGCAGGGGGAAGAATGGTCAGAAAAGACTTTGATAGGCTCCTTGCTTCTCCGCTGGGTCACCAATTAGTGGACAAGTTGATTCTTTGAACCCTGCAGGGTTTAGAAATAGAGTCTTAATCTTTGACTTGAGCAAAGTCTCAGCTGACTACAGCTAACTTTAATGTATCATTACAGTACATAACACATCTTTGTGCTTTCAACACACAAACTTTTTACTTTTTTTTTTTTAATGAGGACAGTGGTGCGTTCAATCTGTTCGAACTGCATCGACAATTAAATATCAGTCTTGTTTCTGAAGGATTAACAGAATTAGATGAAGGCAAACATTTGCTGTTGCAGTGATTTTAATTGTCTTCAATTTGTGTGACAAGATCTTGTTTTTGCCACCAGAGTGCTGGAAAGAGAAAAGTGGAATTCTGATATCAGAGAGCATATCTTGACTGCAAAAACCGATGAAAGATGGCAGTAATGATGAGAAGAGACAAGATAACAGTCAGGTGGAACGTGGAAAGGGATTTCCACAGATGGCTGACTGACAGTTTGGATGGTGATCCTTTTCTTCTTTTGTTCAAATTGGTACACGCGCTTTACAAATTCCAACATCATGAAAAAATTATGGATTTATGTGCAAAGTGAAAACACCAAATGAATGCTGTCACAGTGAAAGAAATGCCTTCTATAAATTCATGCTGGGTTGGAAAAAGAAAAACCCTTAAGATCCCACTAATACGATGAGTTTTGTATAAATTACCAAAGATGAAAAACTGATTGGTAAATCTTTGCTGCAGGCTCAAGGATCAGTAACCACCGGCAACGAGCAGAATGATCTCACCTTCCCGTCCTCGGAGCAGATGCCCACGTGCTCACCACTTTCATCCAGACTGATCTGGTTGATCTTCACTGAACTCTGCAGAGACAGAATATCAGGGCATCTTTTCTAGAGGCAGGTAAATATCTTTGTGGCTGGCTGACATTTTACTCCTCAAAATAGAAGGCCAGAAAAGGGAAGAGCAAAAAATAAATAAATAAATAAATAAAAAATCTGAGTATATAATAGATGCTTCTCACATGTCAGTCCACAGAGAACCAACACGGTGAAAGTTCGAGTCAGTTCTGAATGGAATCAAATTTGCTTTCACGTTTCACACTGTTAACGTTTCACCTTGATAACATTGTAACGCTCTTCACACAAAGAAATCAATCAAATGACTAATTATAAAATCCACATGCTTTCTTTTAAAAATCCTTAAAGCTACAGTGTGTAGGATTTAGTGTCATCTCCTGGAGAGGCTGCAGAATGCATTATGGTGTCACCAATCACAACTGTTTCCCTTCATGTTTCCTCTTCTTTAGAGACAGGGAGGGGGGTTCCCACGTATCCTCATGAAAACTCATGGATATTTTTTTTTTTTTGGAAGACAAATGAACAGATGGCTATGAATGGTCTATTCCATTTCTGGTAATAAACACCCCTAAATCCTACACACTAATATGTAACAGCTTAGTTACAGTCAGGAGGTGCTGAACGATGAATGGCGGAATCCTCTGCACCAATTAGGCTTACATATTTCCTTGATTAAAAGCCTGAGCTTGAATCTGGATCTGCCTCATTTAATGACTGGGTCTAAACTTCGTATGAAAAATAAATAAATAAATAAATAAATAAACAAACACCTGCCTTAAATAAGCATTATGTGAATGAAAAAGATTACATTTGTTCCAGTCACTCTTTTTTCTAAGTCCACTGCAGAGTGGTATCTTAAAATCCTAAAGCCTGATTTATGCTTCTGCAACTTTGTAACTCCATGGCCACGCAATGACGTTGACGTGCGCGTGACCCTTTTAATGTTTTCTGTCACATCTTAATGCAATTTACAGCAGGAACAGTGGCACTTTCTGGATTAATTTGTCCCTCAACAAGCTCCACTTCTTGATATAATCATCAACCTCCAACCCAACGGTATGGTACGCACAATTTCCTCCATGAATTGCGGGTCATTTGAGCGCCTTTTTTCTGACTCAGAGTTGTGAAGTTGGTCATATTTGCGGACCTTTCTGCCAAATGTATTTAATACATGATCAAAATGTAATCAGTGTGTGCACAGCAAAAACTTTTAAAATATGACAGGAGAGGAAGGAGTGAAAGCGGAAAAGTGACAAATCACCACCTTTTGCAGTGTCCATCATTGAGCAGGTGTGCAGGTTCATAGCCCAGCAGAGGGCTCTGATCTAAAGCAGTTTGGTTTGTCACACCCTGGGATATGTGTGAAACGTAACACCTTATTACACTGCAAGCAGCATTTTGTTAATAATCACTGCCCTTGAATTATACACTGCCTTGTTTAGGTCCCATGTCTGAGCACAGTTTGAAAAAACAATAAACGACCTGTCTTTTAATCAAGGAAATTCGGTACCCCCTTACCTCAAATCAGCGAGTGTCAGCGTTGAACATCATTTCGTATCTCTGTTACTGGGCACGTCCAGACTGCTTTGTCTGATACTTGCGAGAGGTTTTTAATGGGAATGTAGTATGATGGGGCGGGACGTTTTGTCCGATGTGAGCACAAATCTGTTATACAAAATCTGGTATATATGGTGTTTATTACATGGAAAACAATACAAAAGTATTGGGACTTTTTCTTTTGTCTGGTGAGTGTGAATATCTGGTTTATATAATGACGGTTTAGGTGAGTTTTACTGAACTTATTTATAATTTTATTTATCTCAACACTAAAGCACATGGGGCATTGGTTTCAGTCCTTGTTTATGTCTGTCAATACAATTTATTTATATATTGCCAAACTTAACTTTAAGGCATTACAGATGAGCAAAGTTCAAAGTCTAGACCTTACCCATCTCAAAGAGTCATTAACTTAGGACTGACTGCTTCACAATTTTAAGGAGTTTCTATTAAACCAGATAGTTAAGGATTTGCTTTTTAGCTATAAGATGATCTGTGAATATAGCCCCTGATCTGTTAAGAGGTTAACTCAAAGATGTTGACATAATACCTTAGGATTTTGGAGTAGGAATAAGTGATTCATTTCTAGGATATGATCCTGTTCTACACTTTTATGTTTTTTGTACAATTTAATTAATAATACAAGGTAGATCCTTGTAATGTTTAAACTTAAGCTTAGCATGATGCTTAATCACTCAATCACAATTTGGACTTGGCACAAGATTTATACCAAATGACCTTCATGACACAACTTCAGTTCTACAAGAAGAAACATGTGGAGCTCCTGGTGTTCCTAAGCAGTCTCCCAATTACGTACTAATCAGGACCTACTCTGATTAACTTCTGAAGTGTTATAGGATCAGCTGAGCACAAAGTGGCACAGCTGCAATATACACAGCACTGTACGTAGCAAATATTAGCATGGGGACACTTGTAATTCCTAAAATGCCTCAATTGCAAAAGGCCTAATTTGGGCATTGTGGATGAGTCTGCAGTTCCAAAATTTATTATGTTTTTGTCAAGATAATTCACAGAAAGTGACAGAAATAGTAAGCAACAGTACTGTTCTCCAGAATTGCTCTTAATTGTGAAAGTGAATTATGTATATCACAAAAACACCATCACTAAAAACAATCAAACACAAATCACTTTTACTCACAATTTCGAACTTTTGAGTTAAATTTCCTTGGATGTCCAGCAGAAACACCTTTCCAAAATGGGTACCTAGAGCAAGAAACTGTAACAGGACAAATATCACGTAACTTTTACCAGAATACACTTAAATCCCGTTCAAAATTGTGGAGAAATTTGGTGCTGATGAAGGCTGTGGAAGAGGATATTATGGGGGAAAAAGTATATCCTGTAGTTGCAGCGACTCGGCAAAGTGGGGGATTGGATGGACTTGGAGGCAAAACTGTGAAATTGCAGAGGTTGGAAAAGCCCTATTTATTAAAGCAGACAGTGTGAAATGGCATTTTTTTCCCTCAAATTAAAATGCTTAAGCATAATAAATGCACTGTACATCTGACTTCTTCCCATGCGACCCAATCAGCACCCTGCCCAGTGCAGAACAGCAACTGTTTTTCACCGTTTTTGTGCTTCAGAAGACGTGCATGCATGTGCTCAAGATTCCACTGGGACAAAAAAAAAAAATAAAAATTAGAAACTGGGGGCTTTTGGCATTAGATTAAGTGTGTGTGTTCTTCCACCCAGCCCTGCTCCAGGACCTCCTCCTAATCCCCCTCCCTCTTAGGCCAGCATGTGGATGTGCAGCAAGCCCACCATGCTTCAGTGCAGTCTATAATGAAATGCTTATATTTACAGGCACAGCTGAGCATATCAGACAGAGCCCCTGCAATCTCCCCAAATAAAATAACCAAAAATAAATAAATAAAGGGTTAAACCTTGTGAGGCGCAGCGACTTTTAAAAGGGATTTATCAGAATGGAATTGTTCAAAATGAAATCCCGACTCAGACTTTTAAAATATGAGGCAACATAAGGCAATATGTGCCGCCGGGTTGTGACCACACAGGAAGCTGTGTGGCAGAATGTACGCAAGCAAACATCACAGTTAGTCAAATCATATCTAGGATTTCAGAAGAGTAATGCCTCTCAAAGTGGCACGACTTGAGGGAGAAAAGAAAAGAAAAAAAAAAAAACAGAATTGGGCAGGAAAATCCTCACAGTGATAATAAATAAATGAAAATCAATACTGCTTAATAAAATATGAGGTGAGGAGACGTAACTTGGGATGACTTTTGCTCTTCTCGGGCATGCACGTGTGCCACAATGATTAACCGTCACGCTGAGAAGAGGCGCTCTTAAAAGTATCGGCGGTAGCCAAATGACGGAGCAGATGAGGAATATGCAAGAGTGGGGAATAAAAAGAGGAGGAGACAATAGCACCTGTTGTCTTCTGATGTACGTCCCTGAGAGAAGATGCAGGGGAAGGTGAGAAAAGAATGGACCATCCCAACGGACTGAACGGAGGGGACAAAAACCAACACTGAAGAAGACGTCTCTACGATGTGAAATCAGTGCCTGAGAGGGGGCGGAGCTGAGACGTGAGTGCCTTTGCGGGTTGTGGATTAAAACCTGTACCTTGTCGTGGACGGTCATGCAGCTGGCTGCGTCGTTCTGGAGAATTTCTGTCACTCCATTGGAGAGTCGCTCATATTTCAGCTTTGGCTCCTCCTCGCTGTCGTCCTCCTGGTTGAGAAAGTGAACTTGTAAGATGTACTCTCACTGCAAAGTTTCTTTAAAGGCTTTCACTATAACTACACACACAGTTCAGCTCACAGGGGGTGTTTTGAAAAAAAAAAAAAAAAGAGAAAAACACTGAAAACAACCATCAGGAGCAACATATGAAATCTCCACCTCCAATGTCCTGATTACCTTTTATAAAAGAAGTGATCAGATAACTTCACACACACTTCACACGTAACTCAACTTAACCTTCTAAAGCACACAGGGTCCTTCAAAAATGCTACTGTATACTTTATCTGTTGCTACTGTATACTTTATCTGTTCTTGTATCATACTTTGAAAGTCTACAAGGAAGGAAATAAAGGGATTCTACTCCCCCAACTCAACCCCACCCACATCTGGTTTTCTGCATTCAAACATTTTTCAATAAATATTTCTTAAATTGACATTTAAAAAAAAAAATTTCCAACTGTGTAATGCTTGTTTACTTCAACAGAACTGTTCAAAGACTAAGACAAATTTTAATGAAACTGCCTCTAGGGTCTGAAATGGGCCAAGAAAAAAAAAAAAAAACAACCTAATTTACCCAGACGTAGGTGTGGATCTACACAAAGTTCCAGAAAATGCATTACACTTTTCTAACTTTGTGTAAAAATGTATTTTCTACATATGTAACAATTTCTCATTGAAAAGGTACTCATCAACTTCAACCAAAAAAATAAATAAATAAATAAAAGGACAATCAGTGCATTCCTCTGCCAAGGTCCAACACTCCTCTATCTCTATCTTTACCACCTTCTGTAACATTCTTCCTTTTTTCCCCTTCCCTTATCTGTATGTATTACTTTCACATAAAGCCCAGCTAGCTCATACCTTTAAAACTATATAAAAGTGTTTAACACACACACACATCTTCAACTGCTTATCTGGGATCGGTCGTGGGGACCCCAAACTTCCCTTTCCCAGGCCACATTAACCACCTCTGACTGGGGGATCCCGAAGTGTTGCGGGGCAAGTGTGGTGATATAATCTCTCCACCTAGTCCTGGGTCTTCCCTGGGTTCTCCTCCCAGCTGGGTGTGCCTGGAACACCTCCCTACCAGATGCCCAAACCACCTCAGCTGTCTCCTTTCAATGTGAAGGAGCAGCGGCTCTACTCTGAGCTCCTCACGAATGACTGAGCTTCTCACCCTATCTTTAAGGAAGACACCAGCCACTCTCTTGAGGAAACCAATTCCGGCCGTTTGTACGAGATCTAGTTCTGTTGGTCATGATCCAACCCTCATGACCAAAAGAACTAGAGTAGTGAGAGTAGGAATGAAGACTGACCAGTAGATCGCAAGCTTCACTTTTTGGCTCAGCTCTCTTTTTGTCACTCAAAACAGTACAGTAGCGCAAATGCAACACTAACTGCTGCGCCAATTGTCCGGCCAATCTCACGCTCCATTGTCCCCTCACTTGTGAGCAAGACCCCGAGGCACTTGAACTCCTTCACTTAGGGCAAGACCTCATTCCCTACCCACAGTAGACATCGGTTTCCTGTTTAATATTGAAAAACAAACTAGGGCTGCAACTAACAATTATTTTGTAACCTAGTAATTTTTTAATGGCTCAATTTATTAGCTTGATTATTTTCTGATTAGTCTTTTATCCTTTGGATAATTTACCAGTAAATCATAACTATAAATGCTATCTTTAAACAATGCATTCAAATATTTTATCATAAAAACATTTATTTGACAAATTTTCCAAAATCCCAACATATAATGATATAAATTGCCAAAAATTAAAACTGCATTCATGGACAACAATATTATTGCCTCTTCCTGGGACATAAAAAGCCAAAATCGAATCCAAGCATATTTCATAGCATAACTAACAATTACTTTCATTATCAATTTATCTGTTGATTATTTTCTGGGTTTATCCATTTGTTGTTTGATAGATAAAATGTCAGAAAACTGTGAAAAATACATCAATCAGTCTGATGCCTTCAACTGTCTCATTTTGTCCAAGAGCCAGAGAAATTCAGTTTAATCCCAGACAGGAGATAAAAAATCAGAAAATACATTTAAGAAACTGAAATCACAAATTTTGGACATTTAAAAAAAAAAAAAAAAAAAAAACCTCCAGCAAGACTCGAAACGATTATTTGAATACCCAACTAAAACAGTGATCAATTAGTTTAATAATTAATTCATTGATTAATTGCTCAGCTCTAAAAACAAACTATTGTGTGCCACCCCAGCAACAAATAGTGACAATAACAGCCATAACAGCAACAAAAACAAATAATGCTTTCTGGAAGGTGTGATCGGTAGCCACAAGCACATTCTAAAGTTTTCCCTGAATTACATCAACGCATGTGTGTTGTGATAAGTGAATGAATGTGAGCAGTGGTATCAGTGCCACAGTGACCCAAAACTGGAGGCGGGGCTCCATGGTAAATGCCAAGTGCCACAAGCAGATCGCCACAGCCACTGTAGGGGAGGACACATGCAGTGAGACAACAGGAGCCCTGAGGGTCAGCACCATGAACTGCCAAGGGGAAAGGAGTCATCCCAGAGGACCCAGCCCAATCACATCAAAGATAACCACCCCAAATGCAGGAGCAGACTAATCCTGTGAGCGGAAGATATAGGATACAAACCCTGAACTCTGATCAAAAACAAGGCCACAAACCCCAGACAGGATGGGCCAATGCCTCATCAGAGACTGCTTACCCTGGAAAGTGCAACAGCACCGCTGGCACTGAATGTACCCCCATGCCAGTAAGACCACAAGCTATCCAGAGGGCGAGCAACATTATCCACAAAGAGAAACTGCTCATCCTCCCAGTATGCTATCTCAACAACCAGGAGGTGTTGGACTACCAAAACATAGATCTGGGTTTGATTTCTGGGCATGCTATCTGGTCACTTCATTTGCATCATTCCCACTCCACCCAAATGTAAATGGGTACCAGGCCTTGCTGGGGAAGTGATCTACAATGGACTGGTGTCCTGTGTCAGACTGACTCTTGTCCACTACATGCTATTATACCTCTGAATAGGCACTGGTACCAATGGACCTCAAGGCCTGTATAAGACTTATTCCTACATCTCCTACTGACTGAATGAAGGAAAAATGTCCAACTTTGCAATTAAAGCCTTGAGAGTAATGGATATTTCCCCAACTCAGCCTGTTGCTGGAATACTCTTGATTAACTTTTAATCTTGGTTTGGTCACGCTTATGTTTCACTTAACACCTTATTTTGATTTAACATCTAATTCAATGTGTGAAAACAATCAAAAGTAGCAGTTGAAATAAAACTACACATTTACAGTGATGCTGGTCTTTGGATAACCCTGTGAATAATTTTGTAAATAAGCACAACTCCAGTACAATTGAGCTTAAAAAAAAAAAAACTACAGCCAACTTGCAACCTTTCAATGAAATATGTGTGAGAGCAGACACATGTATGTGTGCATATACAGTCTGCAGCATGAAAAAATATAAGGATCTCTATTAGTTTATGTGAAATAGATGGCCAAAGTAATTTTTCGTTTCACAACACATCTATCCCTCGTGAAATACATAAATGTGGTCTGTTCAGATATCAAACTTAAGGTATTCTACTGCTACTCGGGCATATGCAGCCAGTCACAGCCTGAATATTACTCCTAATTCAGTTTATAACCAATGCTGCACAGTCTGTGGCTGTCCAGAGGGCGCATCAACTCAAAACATTGTCTGCCATTATCTGTCACTGAGTTGGGGGGGGCAATAGCGTGGAAAAAAAAATGTTATTTTCAAAAACATCCTTTCCCACTCAACAACACCACATTGAGGCTATTTCCTGTGTATTGTAGTTGTGAAAATTCTGATGCGAGAGCATTTGTCATGGTTTTCAAAGGCGTATCAAGCAACAAAGACACACTTCAAACCCCAGAGAGAAACTACCCATTTTCAAAGTTTTGCCATCTTTTGTTAGGTGCCCTTTTTTGTCAGTTGGCCTTTGTATTAACCTGTTTTGCCCCACTGGCAACAATTGTTGCCAAAGTGTATCACTGTCATTTTCGACTCACAATAAAAAAATAAATAAATAAAAAATAAAAAAAAATCTCAAAGGGTACTAATGCAACTTTTTCCACTTATTAAAAAAAAACAAAAATCTGTTAACCACATTTGTCGCATCCTATTCTGTGACTGAAACATCAATTGTCTTCATCGTGGATAAGGTTTCTCTTTAAAACACATTAGCCAGAAGACAACAGCTACAATTTACACTATGACAAACGAATGCTCTCACATAACAACTAGAGTGCCTTTATTAGAGAGAGTGGCGACATGACGAGGAAAAAAAACAGTCACGTGACTCATGGTGCCATCTTGGGGCAAACATAGCATTGCTACTAATGTGTCTGCATGTAAATCCAGCTATTTTATTTATTTATTTGTTGAAAATGCCAGGTTGCTGTGCATTTGGATGCACAAATAGTCATAGCAAGGGCTTCAAGATGTACAGATTCCCTTTAGATCTGAACAGAAAAAAAATTTGGGAAAATAAAGTCAGCCGTGTGGGATGGTATACAAATAATGAATGTTTATGAGTTCAATGGTACGAATATTTCATGAGGTGAAAGCTGAAACATACCATTCAATGATGCGAAGCCAAGTTGAATGGTATGTTTCAACTTTCACAGAATTAAATATTCGTTCCATTGAAAGAATGTAAAAACATTCATTATTTGTTTTATATAACGGCTAAAACAGATGCTTGTCATTTGATATTTTATTCATTTATAAACTACAGAAAAGGGACTTACAGTGAGGAAAATAAATATTTGAACACCCTGCGATTTTGCAAGTTCTCCCACTTAGAAATCATGGAGGGGTCTGAAATTTTCATCTTAGGTGCATGTCCACTGTGAGAGACAATCTAAAAAAAAAATAAATAAAATCAGGAAATCACAATGTATGATTTTTTTAAATAATTTATTTGTATGTTACTGCTGCAAATAAGTATTTGAACACCTACCAACCAGCAAAAATTCTGGCTCACACAGACCTGTTAATTTTTCTTTAAGAAGCCCTTTTATTCTGCACTCTTTACCTGTATTAATGGCACTTGTTTGAACTTGTTACCTGTATAAAAGACACCTGTTCACACACTCAATCAATCACACTCCAACCTGTCCACCATAGCCAAGACCAAAGAGCTGTCTAAGGACACCAGGGACAAAACTGTAGACTTGCACAAGGCTGGGATGGACTACAGGACAACAGGCAAGCAGCTTGGTAGAAGACAACAACTGTTATGATTATTTATTAGAAAGTGGAAGAAACACAAGATGACTGTCAATCTCCCTCAGTCTGGGATTCCATGCAAGATCTCACTTTGTGGGGTAAGGATGATTCTGAGAAAGCTCAGAACTACACAGGAGGACCTGGTCAATGACCTGAAAAGAGCTGGGACCACAGTCACAAAGATTACATTAGTAACACATGATGCTGTCATGGTTTAAAATCCTGCAGGGCAGCAAGTTCCCCCTGCTCAAGCCAGCACATGTCCAGGCTTCGTTTGAAGTTCACCAGTGAGCATCTGGATGATCCAGAGGAGGCATGGGAGAAGGTCATGTGGTCAGATGAGACCAGAATAGAGCTTTTTGGAATCAACTCCACTTACCATGTTTAGAGGATGAGAACAACCCCAAAAAACCATCCTAACCGTGAAGCATGGGGGTGGAAACATCATACTTTGGGGGTGCTATTCTGCAAAGGGGACAGACGACTGCACTGTATTGAAGGGAGGATGGATGGGGTCATGTATTGCAAGATTTTGGCAAACAACCTCCTTCCCTCAGTAAGAGCATTGAAGATGGGTCATGGCTGGGTCTTCCAGCATGACAATGACCCCAAACACACAGCCAGGCCAACTAAGGAGGGGCTCCGTAAGAACCATTTCAAGGTCCTGGAGTGGTCTGGCCAGTCTCCAGACCTGAACTCAATAGAAAATCTTTGGAGGGAGCTGAAACTCCAAACCTGAAAGATCTAGAGAAGATCTGTATGGAGGAGTGCACCAAAATCCCTGCTGCAGTGTGTGAAAACCTGGTGAGAAACTACAGGAAACATTTGGCCACTGTAATTGCAAAGAAAGGCTACTGTACCAAATATTAACATTTTTTCACAGGTGTTCAAATACTTATTTGGAGCAGTCACATACAAATAAATTATATATATAAAAAAAAACAAACATACATTGTGATTTCCGTATTTATTTATTTATTTATTTTGATTATGTCTCTCACAGTGGACATGCACCTAAGAAATTTCAGACCCTTCCATGATTTCTAAGTGGGAGAATTTGCAAAATCGCAGGGTGTTCAAATACTTATTTTCCTCACTGTACATTTTGGTGTTCCACTGTAACATGTAGTCCATTGATGCTGCGCACTGACTTCGGACTTCCATAAAAAAAGAAGACTTTGTGTAGTTCCTCAGTCCAGCCAAAAATCACATCAACGTTTCATGTGAACAGGTTTTCATGCATCCAGACGGCTTACAGCGGAGTGAATTTTGTGTGTGTTACAAGAATTAGCAGCTTAGTTAGCTCAATCAAATCATCGTGTCGTTATATACTATAATATGCAGCCCTAAAAACTATATATATTCTGAATCCTCATGACATGGGGAACAAACTGGTACCATTTTTATTAAAGTTCTGGGCAACCAATAATTTAATGCTTTAATCTAGTCTCTTTATCTTTTATGGTTACTTGATGTCATCAAGAAAGCCTGAGTACAACGATTAGAAAGCGGTCAGAATTATAATCCCCCCTCCCATCCTGAGGATGTCATCAAGAAAGCCTGAGTACAAAAAGTATAAAGTGGTCAATTCTAATTCCACCCAAACAAAAAATATGTAGCCCTAAAAACTACATATATTCTGAATCCTGATAACATGGGGAACAAACTGGTACCATATTTTTAAAAGTTGAACTGAAAATTACCCCCAAAATAGCTTTTTGTATAAGAAATGGCCTTTTATGTAAGACCATACAATGTTGTACCATGTAGTTTCTCAACTGTTCTCAACTGTTAAGCACCTGACTGTCCTGTATAACCCAGTTTGCCTTCCTGTCTGAGTACATTCAACCAAAGACGTTATTTGATTCAACATAACATTATATTGAATCTGTAAAATATAATTACCTTTGGTGTACAAACCAGTACAGTTTGAAGATTTCCTGTCTGAAAACTTTGTATTTTCACCATTTATGACAAGACAGAAAAGACAAGATACATAAACGTTAAAGGTAAGACATCTTTTACTTCCTAAAGACACAATTAAGGGCAACCAATAATTTAATGCCTTAATCTATTCTCTATCTATTTATCAATTACAGAATTCAGCTTTAATCATTACTGCAAGATATAATCTATAGATCTATTACAGAATTCAGCTTTAATCATTAGTGCTAGAAATCCTAGACAAAAAGAACTTTCACTTTAATTCTTTATGGTTACTGGGCAACCAATAATTTAATGCTTTAATCTATTCTCTTTATCTATTTATCTTTTATGGTTACTGGGCAACTTGACACTCTGGATGACCAGGTCATGCTGCCCTTTGGTCACACTGTTCATGACATATGTGAGTTGGTGGCCAAAGTCTTTCCAAACGTCCACCGTAACTTCCAGAACCACACCTGGCTGAGCGAGCGCGCTATCCTTGCTCCAAAGAACTTGGCAGTGGATGGCATCAATGCTGAGCTTCTGGCCCAGCTTCCAGGACAGGCCTCCAGCTACATGTCAACTGACAGAGTGACGGATCCAGATGAGGTGGTTAACTACCCAGTTGAATTCCTTAACAGCCTGGCACCAGCAGGCCTCCCACCACACGGCTTGGTGCTCAAAGTTGGTGACGCAGTCATGCACATGCGGAATCTCGACCCACCCAAGCTCTGCAATGGAACGCGACTCACAATTAAGAAGTTGATGCCAAGAGTCCTGGAGGCCACAGTAATGACAGGCAAGGCCAAGGGAGAAGATGTCTTTATACCAAGGATTCCACTTATCCCATCAGACATGCCATTTGAGTTCAGGCGTCTGCAGTTCCCAGTCAAATCCAGCTTTACAATGTCCATCAACAAGGCTCAGGGACAGTCCCTTAAGGTGGTTGGACTGAATCTGGCAGAGCCTGTGTTCTCCCATGGCCAGTTGTATGTTGGCTGCTCCAGGGTTGGTAACCCAGAACAGCTGTACATCCACTCGCCAGGTGGCATGACAAGGAACATTGTCTATCAAGAGGCTCTTGAAAACTAATGGTCAGAAAACACTAAGTGAATTTCATGAAGAAATATTTCTCCATTCTAATATTTACATTTGCTGTTTAAAGCCATTTTATGTTTGTAAAATTGAAATGTAAAAACAGTGAAATACGAGGTCTGTCCGTAAAGTATAGGTCCTTTTTATTTTTTTCAAAAACTATATGGATTTCATTCATATGTTTTTACGTCAGACATGCTTGAACCCTCGTGCGCATGCGTGAGTTTTTCCACGCCTGTCGGTGACGTCATTCGCCTGTGAGCACTCCTTGTGGGAGGAGTCGTCCAGCCCCTCGTCGGAATTCCTTTGTCTGAGAAGTTGCTGAGAGACTGGCGCTTTGTTTGATCAAAATTTTTTCTAAACCTGTGAGACACATCGAAGTGGACATGGTTCGAAAAATTAAGCTGGTCTTCAGTGAAAATTTTAACAGCTGATGAGAGATTTTGAGGTGATTCTGTCGCTTTAAGGACTTTTCACGGTGCGAGACGTCACGCAGCGCTCTCAGGCGGCGTCATCAGCCTGTTTCAAGCTTAAAACCTCCACATTTCAGGCTCTGTTGATCCAGGACGTCGTGAGAGAACAGAGAAGTTTCAGAAGAAGTCGGTTTCAGCATTTTATCCGGATATTCCACTGTTAAAGGAGATTTTTTTAATGAAAGACGTGCGGGCGGATTGCAGCGTCGGCTCGCAGCCGCCGCGACGCTTCGCCACAGGAAAAACACCTCTGTTGGAAGCCTTGAGGACAAGTTGGAACATCTCCAGCTGATAAACAATTTCTCATATACTCACTCCACTGAAAGCCATCAAAAGCCAACTGGATTTTAACAAATGGTTATCAACACGGAGGTGTTTTTCCTGTGCCGCCGCGCCGGCTGCGTCCCGACGCGCGGACCCGTCCGCACGTCTTTCATTAAAAAAATATCCTTTAACAGTGGAATATCTGGATAAAATGCTGAAACCGAATTCTTCTGAAACTTCTCTGTTCTCTCACGACGTCCTGGATTAATAGAGCCTGAAATGTGGAGGTTTTAAGCTTGAAACAGGCTGATGACGCTGCCTGAGAGCACTGAGCGACGTCTCGCACCGTGAAAAGTCCTTAAAGCGACAGAATCACCTCAAAATCTCTCATCAGCTGTTAAAATTTTCACTGAAAACCAGCTTAATTTTTCGAACCATGTCCACTTCGATGTGTCTCACAGGTTTAGAAAAAAATTTTGATCAAACAAAGCGCCAGTCTCTCAGCAACTTCTCAGACAAAGGAATTCCGACGAGGGGCTGGACGACTCCTCCCACAAGGAGTGCTCACAGGCGAATGACGTCACCGACAGGCATGGAAAAACTCACGCATGCGCACGAGGGTGCAAGCATGTCTGACGTAAAAGCATATGAATGAAATCCATATAGTTTTTGAAAAAAATAAAAAGGACCTCTACTTTACGGACAGCCCTCGTACACCAATACCTCAATTTTGATTCACTGATATTTACATTTACTGTTACCTATCTTTTGTGTGTAATTTTGTTATAAATTTGATTGCAATGCAAAACAAAGTCTCCAAGTATTTCCACTTAGTTTGGGGAGTCCACCTCTTATAGTTCTGCTGGACAAACTTTAGCCCATTAAATATTACATTTGTAAGACATCAGCATTACAACCATAAATGTTGGGCAATTGTTTTTATTAAACGGATTGGCATTTGGCCCATGTCTAAAACAGATTAACCTGGGCAGCGCCGGGTACCCCAGCTAATAAAGCATAATCCAGAGACAGAGAACTTTAAAACTGTCACACACGTCACTGCTTGACATGGAGTTAAAGAGCAGCAGCTGCATAAATCAGGCTTTAAATTAATTAAATAAAATCATAAATTTTAAATTCATGTAAATTTGATAGCTTAGCTATTTTTATATTTATTTTGATAACACCTGTACCTGGATGTGTTGCTGTATGTGGTAAATGATTTCAAAAAAATGTTGAAAACATAAAAGGTTCATTCAATAGTTCAACTCAGTTAGACCCAAAATGGCGCCATGTTCTGAGTTGACGCCACTCTCCAATCAAGGCACTCTAGTAACAACCACCCCACAAAAAACAAGAATAACCCCTGTTAGCCCAACAAATTCAGATTTTATTATAACCCCAATTCCAATGAAGTTAGGAAGTTGTGTAAAATGTAAATAAAAACAGAATACAATGATTTGCAAATCTTATTCAACCTATATTCAATGTTCAAACTGATAAATGTTTTTCTGCAAATATTTGCTCATTTTGAAATGGATGCCTGCAACACATTTCAAAAAAGTTGGGACAGGGCAACAAAAGACTGGGAAAGTTGACGAATGCTCAAAGAACACTTAACTGGAAAAAGGTGAGTGTCATGACTGGGTATAAAAGGAGCATCCTCAAAAGGCTCAGCCATTCACAAGCAAAGATGGGGTGAGGATCACCACTTTGTGAACAACTGCGTGGAAAAAAAAATAGTCCAACAGTTTAAGAACAATGTTTCTCAACGTTCAATTGCAAGGAATTTAGGGATTCCATCATCTACAGTCCATAATATAATCAGAAGATTCAGAGAATCTGGAGAACTTTCTACACGTAAGCGGCAAGGCCGAAAACCAACATTGAATGCCCGAGACCTTCGATCCCTCAGGCGGCACTGCATTAAAAACCGACATCACTGTGTAAAGGATCTTACCGCGCGGGCTCAGGAACATTTCAGAAAACCATTGTCAGTTAACACAGTTCGTCACTACATCTACAAGTGCAAGTTAAAACTCTATCATGCAAAACGAAAGCCATACATAAACAACATCCAGAAACACCGCTGCCTTCTCTGGGCATGAGCTCATTTGAAATGGACAGACGCAAAGTGGAAAACTGTGCTGTGGATGTCGTGTCCTCCAGATAAAAGAGGAAAAAGACCATTCAGATTGTTACCAGCGCAAAGTTCAAAAGCCAGCATCTATGATGGTATGGGGGTGTGTTAGGGCCCATGGCTTGGGCAACTTACACATATGTGATGGCACCATCAATGCTGAAAAGTGCATCCAGGTTTTGGAGCAACACATGCTGCCATCCAAGCAACATCTTTTTCAGGGATGTCTCTGCTTATTTCAGCAAGACAATGGCAAGTCACATTCTGCACATGTAACAACAGCGTGGCTTTGTAGTAAAAGAGTGCGGGTACTAGACTGGCCTACCTGCAGTCCAGACCTGTCGCCCATTGAAAATGTGTGGCGCATTATCAAGCGCAAAATACAACAACAGCAATAGACTGCTGAACAACTGACGTCGCACATCAAGCAAGAATGGGAAAGAATTCCACCTACAAAGCTTCAACAATTCAAAACGCTTATTGAGTGTTGTTAGAAGAAAAGGTGATGTAACACAGTGGTAAACATAACGCTGTCCCAGCTTTTTTGAAACATGTTGCAGGCATCCATTTCAAAATGAGCAAATATTTGCACAAAAACAATAAAGTTTATCAGTTTGAACATTAAATATCTTGTCTTTAAGGTGTATTCAATTGAATATAGGTTGAAGAGGATTTGCAAGTTACTGTATTCTGTTTTTACTTACATTTTACACAACGTCCCAACTTCATTGGAATTGGGGTTGTATGTTTTTTTTTGGGGGGGCTATTGGGCAAAATCATAAGTCAGCACAGCATCAGCCACAACGCACGCACGCACACAAACACGGTATTCTAACAATCTGCTCCTTGCAGCCACTTAGTGGATACAGAGCATCCAACGGTCTGTAATGCATGTTCACCAGCAAGTGTTGGTGTAATAATATACTAAACACAATGTATGTCAACAGAAAAACAGGACACAAAGGTGCTTTCTTTTCACAATCCCTGAATATTTCTGTCACAAACATCCCGTGCAGCCAGCCTATTGCTGAGATTTCATTCTCTGCTTCATATGAAATGTAAACTCTCCTTCCTGCCAGGCTGATGTGTAAAACCATATTTTATTTAGCTTATCTGTGATTCTCAGAAGCACAGGTGGACTGTAACATGCTGAAGGTCAGTCATGGTATTGATGGATCCTGAAGGCTATCTGTAATTCATGACAGTTTGACACCTCTCAACAGTTGACAAAGCTCCTTTTGGGATCAAGCTGTCTTGATAAAAGTTGGATTGCAGTCCTTACACCAAGCACAATCTTTGTTACTGAATTCAAAAATCACCCATAGTTGACAGACCCATGCAGACCCTTGAAAATCAGCAATGTAGTACAGTTTCATATCTACTTCTGAGTTGCTTTAGAGACTGTTTTTTTTTTATTCTCAAAGTCATACTCAAAAAGGTAACGACTGACTGTCATTAAACTTTGTGAAAACATTAATTACTGTGAAAGTTTTCCTATGCTGCATAGCCACCTATGTCACAAGAGGAGTATATTTTGGGTCTGAGAAAAGAATTCACTTCAGTTTTTATTTATTTACTTTGTTACCATACCATCATGGTAAAAAAAGCACTGAGCCAGAAGATAACATTCTCAATTTAACTATCGATTCACACCGCTATCTTCACCTATGGTCATGATTTTTGGTAATGACTGAAAGATCAAGGTCACGGATACAACATTCCTCTGTTGGGTATCTGGGCTTACACTTCGGGAAAGGGTGAGACTTAAAGTACAGCCACTGCAAATTCAAACTGAAAGGAGCCAGCTGAGGTGGTTTGGACATATAAGAAAGGAAGAACTCTATTAATCCTGAAGGATATTGTTTTGAGGATGCCCCTTGTTTGTCTCCCTTGAGAGGTCTTCCAGGAATGTCCAACTGCTATTTCCCAGCTCGCTTGGGAACACCTCAGGATCCCCCAGAAAGACATACAGAATTTGGCTCAGGATAGGGAAGTGTGGGATGAGCCGTTTGGTATACTGCCATTGTGCCTGGAACCCAGATAATGGCAGAAACTGCTGTTGTTGTTGTTATCTATCCGACTGCTCCCATTTTTTTTTTTTTTTTTCGGGGTTGCCAGAGTGGATACAGCCAGATCCGCACTGGTATTTGGCATAGGTTTTACGCTGGATGCCCTTCCTGACGCAACTCCAGTGTTACCTGGAGAAACACACACAGCCGCTGGTGTTCCAAAGAGGTCTCCCATCCAAGTACTAACCAGATCCTGCACTGCTTAGCTTCTGAGATCCAACGGGATCAGGCTGACACAGAGCAGACCAGCTGCAGATAATAGAAAAATAAATAAATAAATAAATAAATAAAAATATAATATATATTTTTAAAAATTAATGAAATTTCTTGGGTTAGTGTACTTGAGTTGGTATTTTGATTTTGGTAAGGACCTGGACATAGACCTAAATGTTAATCACCACTTTTTTTAACATTAGGACATTTAGATGATCTTTAAATAACTCAAAATAAATAAAGCACAGGTTAGCATATCAGTGCACATACAAACCAGGTATGTGCTGACCAGTGATGCCGGTAACGCGTTACGCGTTACTCTAATCTGACCACTTTTTTTAGTAACGAGTAATCTAACGCGTTAATCTTTCCAAATCAGTAATCAGATTAAAGTTACTTCTCCAAGTCACTGTGCGTTACTATTATTTTTCATTGTGGGTCGATAGCAGCATTAAACTTGGTCCGTGGGCAGGAGGTCAGGGTTCGACTGAACTGCCCACTTTCAGTGAGCTGTGAGCTTTTCATCCGCGTTTTTTTGCAGCTGCTCGACTCGTCCTCACCTCTTAAAGCGCGGTGATCAGCACACCTGCACTGAGCTTTACAAAGACATTTTTATACTTTTTTCCCTCCTTTATTTAGAATTCTGAGCTGAGCTGCTCCGTATCGTCTCGTTAAAAACATCTGATCCTCCGCGACGCGTCAACAGCTAACACAATTTTTCCACTCAAATGCAACTAAACTCTCTTTCTGAGGACCACATGATGTGAAAACGCAATAAAACTTTCTTACCTGTAAATCTGGTCATGTTTTCTGCATAAATACATGTTATCCATTCTTTGTGCTCAAACGCCAAAGCAGGGGCGAATCTAGATGGAATGGGGGCGTGGGGCAAGGATGTGCCCCCCTCCCCCACAACACCCCTAGATTAAAGGTCCAGTTTTGAAGACGTTTTTTACTACAACTACTAATACTGCTTAAAATAATAATAATTTCGACAAGTAAAATGTTTAGAGAATTTAAATGTTAGAATTTAATAGTTACATTTATAAACAATGTAGGTTTGAAATTGCAAGTTTTACTGTTACAGTGCTGTCAACAGTTAAATATGAGGTCAAGAAAGAGGTCTTTATTTTACTTTTTATAAAACAAGTATTTGTTTTCATTGAAGTCAAGAAAGGGTGACTATAAAGTGAGTTTTGGCAAAACAGGTATCATTGTCATGTTGACGTGGGTTGTTGTCGGCAGCTGGGGAAAGTAACTAAAAAAGTAACTAGTAATCTAACCAAGTTACTTTTACAATTGAGTAATCAGTAAAGTAAGTTACTTTTACAAGGAGTAATCAGTAATTGGATTACTTTTTCAAAGTAACTGTGGCAACACTGGTGCTGACTGCAGATTTTAGTTATGAAATTCATAATATGATATTATCAGTTATCAAGTTGTTCACCAATGAATATGGCTTTATACACCCTGAAGAAAACCATACACCCTGAGGCCGAAGGGAGAAAAAAAAAGAAAAAAGAAACAGCACAGTTCAGCTGAAGCATTAGTGGACGTACGTGACACCGGTGGGAAATACACACGTGGAACAAGAGGTGAAGCTCTTAACAGACAGAATATTTTACATCCACTAATGCTTCAGCTGAACGGTGCTGTTTCTTTTTTTCTCCCTTGTTTCAGAAGCCATAACTGGCAACTGTCCTCTAGTGTTAGCGGAGGTTAGCCTGTAAGCTCACCGTCGTGCTGATAATCATTCGAGTACATTTGTTTAATGAAGCTGCTGTAAATGAAGAAATTCATCAGAATATCGACATAAATTGCGAAGGTGTTTTGCTTCTTTCATCATCCATCCACCTCAAGTTCCAAGCGCTGTTTTCTAAGCGAGGCGGAAAGAATTGCACGTGACACCTGATTAGCTGATTACGCAGGTGGTATGAAAAATATTACCCGTCCGTGAAAAGGGTGTATTGCTATTTATTCTTTAGTGTTTTATCCAATCATATTGGCGTATCATTTATAGGTATATGATAAGGATGCATATTTTCAAACTATCCATTAGGTGGCTGCACACTCTTACTTTTCAAGTGGACTCTAGAACAATGTGTTTCGAAATGCACGTGTTTCAAAACTTTCATAAAGTTTTTGAAGAGTGTTCCCAGTTTGTTGTGAGTAACTTGCAGTATCTGCATAATGTTTTGAGATTATCCCCGTTCATGCATTCTACCAAACACTTAATTCTGATTTTCCTTTCTGTTGTATATTTTGCCTCACATTTGACAAAATATTGACAATCATGCTTCTCCACATTTGCTATCTTAATTTGGTAGCTCACATGAAACCTGAAACCACATCGGAGGTATTACATTGGCTAAACAATGTCGCTTTTTTGCTTTAACTGGTGCATCAAAGTTGACCAGATTATAACCAGTTTGTCCTTGTCACATGCCATGTTAAGCAGGACATATACAAGATGATCACAGTTGTTTGAGTTACTGCTGACACAAGTTGGCTTGGATGGATTGACCACCCTGCTCACTCATGTACTTTTTTGCTGTATAAATTCTTCCAAGATTTTGATTCCTCACAAGGAATAGACATACCTAGATTAAAAAAAAATAAAATACTTGTGATGCACAACCAATTCTCTATTCACATCCACTGCGCATACAACCCCAATTCCAGTGAACTTGGGACCTTGTATGAAATGTAAATAAAAACAGAATACAATGATTTGCAAAACCTCTTCAACCTATATTCAATTGAATACACCACAAAGACAATATTTAATGTTCAAACTGATAGACTTTGTTTTTGTGCAAATATTTGCTCATTTTGAAATGGATGCTTGCAACACATTTCAAAACAGTTGGGACAGGGGCAACAAAAGACTGGGAAAGTTGATGAATGCTCAAAGAACACTTGTTTGGAACACTCCACAGGTGAACACGTTAATTGTAAACAGGTGAGTGTCATGATTGGGTGTAAAATGAGCATCCCCAAAAGGCTCAGCCGTTCACGAGCAAAGATGGCGCGAGGATCACCACTTTGTGAACACCTGCGTGGAAAAAAATAGTCCAACAGTTTAAGAACAATATTTCTGAACAATCAATTGCAAGGAATTTAGGGATTCCATCATCTACAATCCACAGTATAATCAGAAGATTCAGAGAATCTGGAGAACGTTCTACACATAAGCGGCAAGGCCGAAAACCAACACTGAATGCTGTGACCTTTGATCCCTCAGGCGGCACTGCATTAAAAACCAACATCATTGTGTAAAGAATCTCAGGAACACTTCAGAAAACCACTGTCAGTTAACACAGTTCGTCGCTACATCTACAAGTGCAAGTTAAAACTCTACCATGCAAAGTGAAAGCCATACATCAACAACATCTAGAAACGCCGCCGCCTTCTCTGGGCCCGAGCTCATTTGAAATGGACAGAGGCAAAGTGGAAAAGTGTGCTGCGGCCTAATGAGTCCACATTTCAAATTGCTTTTGGAAATCATGGACGTTGTGTCCTCCAGACAAAAGAGGAAAAAGACCATCCAGACTGTTACCAGCGCAAAGTTTAAAAGCCAGCATATGTGATGGTATAGAGGTGTGCTAGTGCCCATGGCATGGACAACTTATACATCTGTGATGGCACCATCAATGCTGAAAGGTACATCCAGGTTTTGGAGCAACACTTGCTGCCATCCAAGCAATGTCTTTTTCAGGGATGTCCCTGCTTATTTCAGCAAGACAATGCCAAACCACATTCTGCACGTGTTACAACAGCGTGACTTCGTAGTAAAAGAGTGTGGGTATTTGACTGGCATGCCCGCAGTCAAAACCTGTCTCCCACTGAAACTGTGTGGCACATTATGAAGTGCAAAATACGACAACAGAGACCCCGGACTGTTGAACAACTGAAACTGTACATCAATCAAGAATGGGAAAGAATTCCACCTACAAAGCTTCAACAATTAGTGTCCTCAGTTCCCAAACACTTAAGTGTTGTTAGAAAGAAAGGTGATGTAACACAGTAGTAAACATACCACTGTCCCAGCTTTTTTGAAACATGTTGCAGGCATCCATTTCAAAATGAGCAAATATTTGCACAAAAACAATAAGGTTTATCACTTTGAACATTAAATATCTTGTCTTTGTGGTGTATTCAATATAGGTTGAAGAGGATTTACAAATCATTGTATTCTGTTTTTAATTTACATTTTACACAACATCCCAACTTCATTGGAATCGGGGTTGTAGATTATCTTTAAGCTGTTCTCTGACATAAGGAATAAAAACATAAAAACTAATATGCAAAGCAAAAATTGCTACATTACTCACACACTCAGAGACACCTTAAATCATGTGATAATTGTTTTTTGTTTTTTTGAAAATGCACTTTATGCCCAGTATGTTCATGAGGAAAAATGGTTAAAGCACTGGGCTTGTGACCAAAGAATCCTCAGTTCAAATCCCTGTCAGACCATAAAAATTACTCAAGGCCTTTGGGAAAGGTGCTTAATCCCAAGTCGCTCCTGTTAAGAAGTGAGTGCCATGCATCACAGCACCCTGACATCAGTGTACAACTCATACAGGGAATTACATTCCCTGCTCGTCACCCACCATCCTCAGCTGGAACCCATACCTCCTTTCGGGGCCTATTCCAGTAGGAGAAGACATGTATGGGCGGCCCCAGCAGCACCCAAGGGGTGCCACCTGGTGGACGACGGCAACAGCTTAAAATATGGCTCAAAAACAATCAATCCTGTCAACACAGGTAAGATGTATTGTACATAATCTCATGTTTTGTTTTAATTTATTTTTTGTAATTATTGTTTGTTGTTGTGTGTCTGAGGACTACAGATAGAAAGTAGCTTTTAGCTAAATCTGGCATATTTACACTAAGGCATGAAAATGTACAGTGTTCATTAATGTGCATTGTCCTCATCAAATAAACAATAAAGAAAGAAAGAAAGAAAGAAAGAAAGAAAGAAAGAAACAGCTCAGTTCAAGAACTAGGTACTAGGGCTCCCGGACCTTATTCCAGATCCATGCAGACGCAGACTCAGCTGCCTCCTGGAGCTTGGTCACAGTGGCCCTCCTCAGCCTTGGGGGCACAATATCAGTCAAAAACTTGATGGTAGAGCACCCCACAAAGCCTCGGCAGCCAACTTCTACTGGGTAGACAGAACACTTCCAACCTCGGTCTTCACACTGTCCCTTAAACTCACTGTACCTAGCCAGTTTTCTCTCATAGGCCCATTCCATGTTGATCTCCCATGGTACTGTTAGTTCAACCAACATGACGGCCTTTGCATCGTCCGACCACAGTACTATGTCCGGCCGCAGAGTGGTGACTGCTATGTGGTGTGGAAAGACTAGGGCCCTCCCAATGTACGCCTGGATGCTCCACTGTCTCAGTGCACTAACAGATGCCACAGTGTCCTGTTTAGGCCTTTTCCTGACCATTGCACCAGCCTTCACAAATGAGATATCCTGGCAGGGCTTTTGAAAGCTAGTTGCTTCACGCTGTGTATTCAGGGTGTCCACAAGAACCTTGAGGACTTGATTGTGTCGCCATGTATACATCGGTAATGATGAACCACAACCAGCAAGGACATGTTCCATTGTACCCCTCTTTCCACATCTGACGCATGAAAATTCAGTAACGTATATCTTATATATTACACTTAAAAATATAAACGCAACACTTTTGGTTTTGCTCCCATTTTGTATGAGATGAACTCAAAAATCTAAAACTTTTTCCACATACACAATAATCACCATTTCCCTCAAATATTGTTCACAAACCAGGCTAAATCTGTGATAGTGAGCTCTTCTCCTTTGCTGAGATAATCCATCCAACCTCACAGGTGTGCCATATCAAGATGCTGATTAGACACCATGATTAGTGCACAGGTGTACCTTAGACTGCCCACAATAAAAGCCCACTCTGAAAGGTGCAGTTTTGTTTTATTGGGGGGGATACCAGTCAGTATCTGGTGTGACCACCATTTGCCTCATGCAGTGCAACACATCTCCTTCACATAGAGTTGATCAGGTTGTCAATTGTGACCTGTGGAATGTTGGTCCACTCCTCTTCAATGGCTGTGCGAAGTTGCTGGATATTGGCAGGAACTGGTACACGCTGTCGTATATGCCGGTCCAGAGCATCCCAAACATGCTCAATGGGTGACATGTCCGGTGAGTATGCCGGCCATGCAAGAACTGGGACATTTTCAGCTTCCAAGAATTGTGCACAGATCCTTGCAACATGGGGCCGTGCATTATCATATTATTATTATTATTATTATTATTATCATCATATTATTATAGTTCTTGGATGTATGGCACAACAATGGGCCTCAGGATCTCGTCACGGTATCTCTGTGCATTCAAAATGCCATCAATAAAATGCACCTGTGTTCTTCGTCCATAACAGACGCCTGCCCATAACCCCACGGCCACCGCCACCATGGGCCACTCGATCCACAACACTGACATCAGAAAACCGCTCACCCACACGACGCCACACACGCTGTCTGCCATCTGCCCTGGACAGTGTGAACCGGGATTCATCCGTGAAGAGAACACCTCTCCAACGTGCCAAACGCCAGCGAATGTGAGCATTTGCCCACTCAAGTCGGTTACGACGACGAACTGGAGTCAGGTCGAGACCCCGATGAGGACGACGAGCATGCAGATGAGCTTCCCTGAGACAGTTTCTGACAGTTTGTGCAGAAATTCTTTGGTTATGCAAACCGATTGTTTCAGCAGCTGTCCGAGTGGCTGGTCTCAGACGATCTTGGAGGTGAACATGCTGGATGTGGAGGTCCTGGGCTGGTGTGGTTACATGTGGTCTGTGGTTGTGAGGCTGGTTGGATGTACTGCCAAATTCTCTGAAACGCCTTTGGAGACGGCTTATGGAACAGAAATGAACATTCAATACATGAGCAACAGCTCTGGTTGACATTCCTGCTGTCAGCATGCCAATTGCACGCTCCCTCAAATCATGTGACATCTGTGGCATTGTGCTGTGTGATAAAACTGCACCTTTTAGAGTGGCCTTTTATTGTGGGTAGTCTAAGGCACACCTGTGCACTAATCATGGTGTCTAATCGGCATCTTGATATGGCACACCTGTGAGGTGGGATGGATTATCTCAGCAAAGGAGAAGTGCTCACTATCACAGATAGTGAGCACTGGTTTGTGAACAATATTTGAGGGAAATGGTGATATTGTGTATGTGGAAAAAGTTTTAGATCTTTGAGTTCATCTCCTACAAAATGGGAGCAAAACCAAAAGTGTTGCGTTTATATTTTTGTTGAGTGTATATTCCAATTCAAAGGTGGAACTATACTAGTATACTAAAGTATATCTAAATATCTAAAATGCATGCATTGGACTCAACCAACTTCCACTTCTGCAGGTTGACAGGGGTTGGCAGGACGTCGTACACTGAGCGCAGCAGGAAACTAATGCGAAGTGGCTCCATGGACCACAGGTAGGACCAACTGATTCTACGGTCTGAAGCATCCTCCCATGTGGTCCAGGACCCCTGCTGCGCCTGGCTGACTGCCCTCACTGTCCGACTCTCTTCCTCCAGAGAGTCGGACAATCTCCCTGACATCGGTGTGTGAATGTGAGCCATCACTGTAAACAACGTTCACCAAAAAAAAAAAAAAAAAAGTTATATAAATGCAGTCCATTTACTATTTTACTATGATGCAGCATTTTTCAAAGCATGGGGACTGCACAGTGTATTTTTATACATTGAAATATTTCTGTAATTGTTTTTAATAAGAGTGAAATCTTTGTTTATTGTATTGGCATTTCTAAAATGCTGCATGTATCTTGTGATATTTTCAAAAAAATTATACATGCAATTAATTTAGATTAATATCAAAGCTTGTTAATTGCAGCTGGTCTGCTCTGTGTCAGCCTGATCCCGTCAGATCTCAGAAGCTAAGCAGAGCAGGATCTGGTTAGTACTTGGATGGGAGACCTCTTTGGAACACCAGCGGCTGTGTGTGTTTCTCCAGGTAAAACTGGAGTTGTGTCAGGAAGGGCATCCAGTGTAAAACTTGTGCCAAGTCCCAATGCGGATCGGGCTGTATCCGCTGTGGTGACCCCGAGAAAGAGAGAACAAAACGGGAACAGCCAAATGAACAACAACAATCAAAACTTGTTAATTAATTAATCACCTGACAGCACTAGTCCTTTGTTTACTACTTTGCAACCAGTTCATCTCCATTTATCAATAATAACATGTACCTGCCACAGCCAGGTGAAATGTGCGCATCCTCCCAGCCTTTTCAGTTGCTGAGGTACTCATTACAAAGACATCTACATGCTGGATCATGTACAAAGAAACATGCCACATGGCCAAAATGTTGTAGCTGACATTCCTTCAAGATGCAAATGACAACTCTGATCTAGGTTTCCCCAAGTCCCTGGGGTCACCAAAGATGACTGGGATGGTTATGAGATTTTGTTTTGTTACATTAAGTCATAATAATTCACTTTAATTCCATTCTTGGATTATGAGTAGTAATTCAAAATATTTTTTTAGCTCTTTTATACCTTAGCTTTTAATTGTATTCCTTAGCTGTGTGTGTATGTGTGCGAGCGCTAGGGGGCTCAGCATTTCTTAAAAACAAATAGGGGTTCTCCAAGGAAAGAAAACAAAGGAAACAGCGCCCTAAGAACTACGGAAGTGGCTCTTCGTACATAGTGCAGTATTGTTATGGTTATGATTAGGGGTTATGGTTTGGCGTTATTGTTATGGATGTGGTTAGGGGTTATGGTTAAAGTTAGAAATAGTGGTTGTGCTTAACATAGCTGAGGAATCTAGGTATCAATAGCAAATACGTGTACAAGTACATAGTCTCATGATCACGTGAGCCAATGAGAGAGACACTACATACAAATAGAAATTCACTATACAAATACAGTTACATACAGACAGCTACTGCCAAGAAGTATTCAATCAATCAATTTTATTTATATAGCGCCAAATCACAACAAACAGTTGCCCCAAGGCGCTTTATATTGTAAGGCAAGGCCATACAATAATTAGGTAAAAACCCCAACGGTCAAAACGACCCCCTGTGAGCAAGCACTTGGCGACAGTGGGAAGGAAAAACTCCCTTTTAACAGGAAGAAACCTCCAGCAGAACCAGGCTCAGGGAGGGGCAGTCTTCTGCTGGGACTGGTTGGGGCTGAGGGAGAGAACCAGGAAAAAGACATGCTGTGGAGGGGAGCAGAGATCAATCACTAATGATTAAATGCAGAGTGGTGCATACAGAGCAAAAGGAGAAAGAAACACTCAGTGCATCATGGGAACCCAGCAGCAGTCTACATCTATAGCAGCATAACTAAGGGATGGTTCAGGGTCACGTGATCCAGCCCTAACTATAAGCTTTAGCAAAAAGGAAAGTTTTAAGCCTAATCTTAAAAGTAGAGAGGGTGTCTGTCTCCCTGATCCGAACTGGGAGCTGGTTCCACAGGAGAGGAGCCTGAAAGCTGAAGGCTCTGCCTCCCATTCTACTCTTACAAACCCTAGGAACTACAAGTAAGCCTGCAGTCTGAGAGCGAAGCGCTCTATTGGGGTGATATGGTACTATGAGGTCCCTAAGATAAGAAGGGACCTGATTATTCAAAACCTTATAAGTAAGAAGAAGAATTTTAAATTCTATTCTAGAATTAACAGGAAGCCAATGAAGAGAGGCCAATATGGGTGAGATATGCTCTCTCCTTCTAGTCCCCGTCAGTACTCTAGCTGCAGCATTTTGAATTAACTGAAGGCTTTTCAGGGAACTTTTAGGACAACCTGATAATAATGAATTACAATAGTCCAGCCTAGAGGAAATAAATGCATGAATTAGTTTTTCAGCATCACTCTGAGACAAGACCTTTCTAATTTTAGAGATATTGCGTAAATGCAAAAAAGCAGTCTTACATATTTGTTTAATATGCGCTTTGAATGACATATCCTGATCAAAAATGACTCCAAGATTTCTCACAGTTTTACTAGAGGTCAGGGTAATGCCATCCAGAGTAAGGATCTGGTTAGACACCATGTTTCTAAAATTTGTGGGGCCAAGTACAATAACTTCAGTTTTATCTGAGTTTAAAAGCAGGAAATTAGAGGTCATCCATGTCCTTATGTCTGTAAGACAATCCTGCAGTTTAGCTAATTGGTGTGTGTCCTCTGGCTTCATGGATAGATAAAGCTGGGTATCATCTGAGTAACAATGAAAATTTAAGCAATGCCGTCTAATAATACTGCCTAAGGGAAGCATGTATAAAGTGAATAAAATTGGTCCTAGCACAGAACCTTGTGGAACTCCATAATTAACCTTAGTCTGTGAAGAAGATTCCCCATTTACATGAACAAATTGTAATCTATTAGATAAATATGATTCAAACCACCGCAGCACAGTGCCTTTAATACCTATGGCATGCTCTAATCTCTGTAATAAAATTTTATGGTCAACAGTATCAAAAGCAGCACTGAGGTCTAACAGAACAAGCACAGAGATGAGTCCACTGTCTGAGGCCATAAGAAGATCATTTGTAACCTTCACTAATGCTGTTTCTGTACTATGATGAATTCTAAAACCTGACTGAAACTCTTCAAATAGACCATTCCTCTGCAGATGATCAGTTAGCTGTTTTACAACTACCCTTTCAAGAATTTTTCAGAGAAAAGGAAGGTTGGAGATTGGCCTATAATTAGCTAAGATAGCTGGGTCAAGTGATGGCTTTTTAAGTAATGGTTTAATTACTGCCACCTTAAAAGCCTGTGGTACATAGCCAACTAATAAAGATAGATTGATCATATTTAAGATCGAAGCATTAAATAATGGTAGGGCTTCCTTGAGCAGCCTGGTAGGAATGGGGTCTAATAGACATGTTGATGGTTTGGATGAAGTAACTAATGAAAATAACTCAGACAGAACAATCTGAGAGAAAGAGTCTAACCAAATACCGGCATCACTGAAAGCAGCCAAAGATAACGATACGTCTTTGGGATGGTTATGAGTAATTTTTTCTCTAATAGTTAAAATTTTATTAGCAAAGAAAGTCATGAAGTCATTACTAGTTAAAGTTAAAGGAATACTCGGCTCAATAGAGCTATGACTCTTTGTCAGCCTGGCTACAGTGCTGAAAAGAAACCTGGGGTTGTTCTTATTTTCTTCAATTAGTGATGAGTAGTAAGATGTCCTAGCTTTACGGAGGGCTTTTTTATAGAGCAACAGACTCTTTTTCCAGGCTAAGTGAAGATCTTCTAAATTACTGAGACGCCATTTCCTCTCCAACTTACGGGTTATCTGCTTTAAGCTGCGAGTTTGTTAGTTATACCACGGAGTCAGGCACTTCTGATTTAAAGCTCTCTTTTTCAGAGGAGCTACAGCATCCAAAGTTGTCTTCAATGAGGATGTAAAACTATTGACGAGATACTCTATCTCACTTACAGAGTTTAGGTAGCTACTCTGCACTGTGTTGGTATATGGCATTAGAGAACATAAAAAAGGAAACATATCCTTAAACCTAGTTACAGCGCTTTCTGAAAGACTTCTAGTGTAATGAAACTTATTCCCCACTGCTGGGTAGTCCATCAGAGTAAATGTAAATGTTATTAAGAAATGATCAGACAGAAGGGAGTTTTCAGGGAATACTGTTAAGTCTTCAATTTCCATACCATAAGTCAGAACAAGATCTAAGATATGATTAAAGTGGTGGGTGGACTCATTTACATTTTGAGCAAAGCCAATTGAGTCTAATAATAGATTAAATGCAGTGTTGAGGCTGTCATTCTCAGCATCTGTGTGGATGTTAAAATCGCCCACTATAATTATCTTATCTGAGCTAAGCACTAAGTCAGACAAAAGTTCTGAAAATTCACAGAGAAACTCACAGTAATGACCAGGAGGACGATAGATAACAACAAATAAAACTGGTTTTTGGGACTTCCAAATTGGATGGACAAGACTAAGAGTCAAGCTTTCAAATGAATTAAAGCTCTGTCTGGGTTTTTGATTAATTAATAAGCTGGAATGGAAGATTGCTGCTAATCCTCTGCCTCGGCCTGTGCTACGAGCGTTCTGGCAGTTAGTGTGACTCGGGGGTGTTGACTCATTTAAACTAACATATTCATCCTGCTGTAACCAGGTTTCTGTAAGGCAGAATAAATCAATATGTTGATCAATTATTATATCATTTACTAACAGGGACTTAGAAGAGAGAGACCTAATGTTTAATAGACCACATTTAACTGTTTTAGTCTGTGGTGCAGTTGAAGGTGCTATATTATTTTTTCTTTTTGAATTTTTATGCTTAAATAGATTTTTGCTGGTTATTGGTGGTCTGGGAGCAGGCACCGTCTCTACGGGGATGGGGTAATGAGGGGATGGCAGGGGGAGAGAAGCTGCAGAGAGGTGTGTAAGACTACAACTCTGCTTCCTGGTCCCAACCCTGGATATTCACGGTTTGGAGGATTTAAGAAAATTGGCCAGATTTCTAGAAATGAGAGCTGCTCCATCCAAAGTGGGATGGATGCCGTCTCTCCTAACAAGACCAGGTTTTCCCCAGAAGCTTTGCCAATTATCTATGAAGCCCACCTCACTTAACACTAACTCATTCCAGTGGTACCCAAGGGTCTTGCAAAGACACCTCATACCTTAGTGTACAACTCTCACCCATGCAGTAATGGGAAGCACCAGAACCCCTCTTGTATACGACTTGTTTAAATTAACCATTTAGTCTGTCGGTTTTTTAAAGTGTGCACATCACAACAACCAAGTGTGCAAGGTGAAAGTTTTCAAGGAACTTGTTAAATCCAAACAAAACTCAAACCATGTTGTTATATCTTAACCTTTGTTATCTGGTTGTTCATATTCTGTCATTCCTGTACATACGAGGGCTGTCAATAAAGTTACGGTCCTTTTTATTTTTTTCAAAAACTATATGGATTTCATTCATATGTTTTTACGTCAGACATGCTTGAACCCTCGTGCGCATGCGTGAGTTTTTCCACGCCTGTCGGTGACGTCATTCGCCTGTGAGCACTCCTTGTGGGAGGAGTCGTCCAGCCCCTCGTCGGAATTCCTTTGTCTGAGAAGTTGCTGAGAGACTGGCGCGTTGTTTGATCAGAATTTTTTCTAAACCTGTGAGACACATCGAAGTGGACACGGTTCGAAAAATTAAGCTGGTTTTCAGTGAAACTTTTAACAGCTGATGAGAGATTTTGAGGTGATTCTGTCGCTTTAAGGACTTTTCACGGTGTGAGACGTCGTGCAGCGCTCTCAGGCGGCGTCATCAGCCTGTTTCAAGCTTAAAACCTCCACATTTCAGGCTCTATTGATCCAGGACGTCGTGAGAGAACAGAGAAGTTTCAGAAGAAGTCGGTTTCAGCATTTTATCCGGATATTCCACTGTTAAAGGAGATTTTTTTAATGAAAGACGTGCGGACGGGTCCGCGCGTCGGGACGCAGCCGACGCGGTGCGGCGGCACAGGAAAAACACCTCCGTGTTGATAACCATTTGTAAAATCCAGGCGGCTTTTGATGGCTTTCAGTGGAGTGAGTATATGAGAAATTGTTTAACAGGCAGGACATGTTCCAACTTGTCCTTAAGGCTTTCAACAGAGGTGTTTTTCCTGTGGCGGAGCGTCGCGGCGGCTGCGTCCCGACGCGCGGACCCGTCCGCACGTCTTTCATTAAAAAAATCTCCTTTAATAGTGGAATATCCGGATAAAATGCTGAAACCGACTTCTTCTGAAACTTCTCTGTTCTCTCACGACGTCCTGGATCAATAGAGCCTGAAATGTGGATGTTTTCAGCTTGAACAGGCTGACGACGCCGCCTGAGAGCGCAGCGCGACGTCTCGCACCGTGAAAAGTCCTTAAAGCGACAGAATCACCTCAAAATCTCTCATCAGCCGTTAAAATTTTCACTGAAAACCAGCTTAATTTTTCGAACCGTGTCCACTTCGATGTGTCTCACAGGTTTAGAAAAAATTTTGATCAAACAACGCGCCAGTCTCTCAGCAACTTCTCAGACAAAGGAATTCCGACGAGGGGCTGGACGACTCCTCCCACAAGGAGTGCTCACAGGCGAATGACGTCACCGACAGGCGTGGAAAAACTCACGCACGCGCACGAGGGTTCAAGCATGTCTGACGTAAAAACATATGAATGAAATCCATATAGTTTTTGAAAAAAATAAAAAGGACCGTAACTTTATTGACAGCCCTCGTATGTTTATATACTTATTATAAATTACTTAAAGGATGTAACAAAAGTACAGCAATATTCATTTCACAAATTTGGAGTTAGGAGCCGAATTTATTATAAAATAAGTTCTTACCTCAGACTCATCTGTGAATTCCTCACTCGTCTTCCTGTTCTAAATGAACAAACAATATGATGAATGATGGCTTTTATAAGAAACATTTTCAGACGAAAAAGTGAATAGCCAATGGTTGTAATTGAAATAAACCACAGTATTTCTATAGCAACGAGTGACATTAATTTGTTCGACTTCATCCATATCACAAACATTTTAAACACCATGGAAATAAAGAGCAAATTAAAACACTACAGAAATAAAAAGGAATACATTATGTCAACATTAGCAAGCTAACGTTAGCTCAGTGTACTTACCGGCTCTTCCGTATCTGCCATTGCAATTTCTCTGAAAAATAAAAAAAACACGACACTTTAATTTAGAAAATATATGTTACCCCTTCTCAAAAGTGACAAACAACCTTATTCCTCTTCACAAACATTAAAATAGTCACGATTGTTGTTATGCAGACGTTCTGCGTCGAGTTAAATCACATGACCACAGCAATACGAAAATGCATTATGGGTATTGAAGTCTTCGTAGATTTTTTTTTTCTTCTTCTTCTTCATCGTGGAAGCACTGAGGAAGAGGCTGTAACGGACAGGTGTGGATTTACATGTTTAGTTTTTCGATCATTTATGATTTTGTTTCTCAAATATCTTTTTAAAATAAAGTTAGTTTTACGTTTTTAGATTATTTCAGTTACATTACCTAGAACGCTGATTTAATGTGGGAAAGATTGACTTAACTTGACAATAAAGTAACTGCAACTGTGATTATTTCCATCAATTTATTGCCTTTTGAATCAGTCTTTTTGTTGGTGAGGCTTTTGTAATCATCCTGTTTGTTTGTTTGTTCTTTCTTCCATTAAACAGTATAGAAATGCATCGTTGAATATTTAAATGTGAAATTCTACAAATCACTCCGAAAGCATTTGCATGAAAAACATATTTGACCTCGACTACAATTAATAAAATATAAATAATAAAATTACAATATACTTAGCATTTATTTTTCTGCAGTAACTGTCACCCTGATTTACTTATTGTTTATTTATTGGGGGGGGGGGGGGGGGGTGATATTAAACAATAAATCGAACATCAGCCTGCAGTCCATCTGGAAAATATTCACAGCTCTTCACTTTTTCCACATTTTCTTCCATTTTCAGATCATGGAGCCCACTGTCCTCATTGGGACCTTCAAATCAGAATCAGAATCACTTTATTATCATTATACAATGTATAATGAAATTGCCCTTGACTCCTCCTTATAAAAATCTATATACATAAAGAGCTAATTCTGTCTGTCTGTCTGTCTGTCCGGGATAAACTCCCAAAGTACACAACAAAAATATAAACGCAACACTTTTGGTTTTGCTCCCATTTCGTATGAGATGAACTCAAAGATCTAAAACCTTTTCCACATACACAATATCACCATTTCCCTCAAATATTGTTCACAAACCAGTCTAAATCTGTGATAGTGAGCACTTCTCCTTTGCTGAGATAATCCATCCCACCTCACAGGTGTGCCATATCAAGATGCTGATTAGACACCATGATTAGTGCACAGGTGTGCCTTAGACTACCCACAATAAAAGGCCACTCTGAAAGGTGCAGTTTTATCACACAGCACAATGCCACAGATGTCGCAAGATTTGAGGGAGCGTGCAATTGGCATACTGACAGCAGGAATGTCAACCAGAGCTGTTGCTCATGTATTGAATGTTCATTTCTCTACCATAAGCCGTCTCCAAAGGCGTTTCAGAAATTTGGCAGTACATCCAACCAGCCTCGCAACCGCAGACCACGTGTAACCACACCAGCCCAGGACCTCCACATCCAGCATGTTCCCCTCCAAGATCATCTGAGACCAGCCACTCGGACAGCTGCTGAAACAATCGGTTTGCATAACCAAAGAATTTCTGCACAAACTGTCAGAAACCGTCTCAGGGAAGCTCATCTGCATGCTCGTCGTCCTCATCGGGGTCTCGACCTGACTCCAGTTCGTCGTCGTAACCGACTTGAGTTGGCAAATGCTCACATTCACTGAGGTTTGGCACATTGGAGAGGTGTTCTCTTCACGGATGAATCCCGGTTCACACTGTTCAGGGCAGATGGCAGACAGCGTGTGTGGCGTTGTGTGGGTGAGCGGTTTTCTGATGTCAATGTTGTGGATCGAGTGGCCCATGGTGGCGGTGGGGTTATGGTATGGGCAGGCGTCTGTTATGGACGAAGAACACAGGTGCATTTTATTGATGTCATTTTGAATGCACAGAGATACCGTGACGAGATCCTGAGGCCCATTGTTGTGCCATACATCCAAGAACATCACCTCATGTTGCAGCAGGAGAATGCACAGCCCCATGTTGCAAGGATCTGTACACAATTCTTGGAAGTTGAAAATATCCCAGTTCTTGCATGGCCGGCATACTCACCGGACATGTCACCCATTGAGCATGTTTGGGATGCTCTGGACCGGCGTATACGACAGCGTGTACCAGTTCCTGCCAATATCCAGCAACTTCACACAGCCATTGAAGAGGAGTGGACCAACATTCCACAGGCCACAATTGACAACCTGATCAACTCTATGCGAAGGAGATGTGTTGCACTGCATGAGGCAAATGGTGGTCACACCAGATACTGACTGGTATCCCCCCCAATAAAACAAAACTTCACCTTTCAGAGTGGCCTTTTATTGTGGACAGTCTAAGGCACACCTGTGCACTAATCATGTGTCTAATCAGCATCTTGATATGGCACACCTGTGAGGTGGGATGGATTATCTCAGCAAAGGAGAAGTGTTCACTATCACAGATTTGGCTTATGTCTATAACAGGTTAACCCAGGCAGCGTCAGGTACCCCAGCTAGTCGACAATAAACAAAGATATAATATAATATGCAAATAAAAAAAGGTATGCACAATGGTAAATACGAATACCTAGTGCAATTGTGCAACAGTTCGCTGTGCAAAATTACAGGTGAGCTAGGTAGGTGTAGCATATAGTTTAGTCTTTAGTCTGTATAGTTCCACCCACAGTTTGTAGGCTGTGTGTGTTTCATAACCAAGCAGGGAGATGGGGTGGGATGGAGGCCACAGCTCTGGGGTAAAAGCTGTGTCTCAGATGGTTTGTACTAGCCTTTATTGTTCTGAACTGCTTCCCAGACAGTAGCATTTCAAACAGGAAGTTACTAGGGTGTGTTGTATCCATAACAATGTCTCTGGCCTTCTTCCTCAGTCTGCTAGCATACAGCATGCCAAGAGTGAGGAAGCTCTATCCCAAAGATGCGTTGGGCTGCCTTCACCGTTCTGTGCAGTGCCCTCCTCTCAGCAGCTTTACAGCTCACAAATCACACGGTAATGCAGTTCGTGAGGATGCTCCCAATGGTACTTCGATAAAAGTTGTGCATCAGTCCCTGGGGTAATTGGGCCTTCCTCATCTTTCTAAGGAAGAAGTCTCTGTTGAGACTTTTTAACCAGGTTTGGGGTATTGCCGGTCCATGACAGCCAGTTGGAAACACTGACACCAAGGAACTTCATGATCTCCACACCTCCATGAATGTAAAGGCGGAGATGTATTCCTCCCCTTGGTTTCCTAAAGTGAGTGATTACCTCGTCCGTCTTTGAGGTGTTGAGGACCAGATTGTTGTCCTCACACCACTCGACCAGATGTGCCACCTCGCACCTGTATGCTGTCTCATCATTGTTTGAGATGAGTCCCACTACTGTAGTATCATCGAGCAAATTTAATAATGGAATTAGTGGAGTGGATGGGAGTGCAGTCCTGAGTGAACAGTGTAAAGAGGGTGGGGCTCAACATGCAACCTTGTGGGGTTCCTGTGTTCAAAGGAAGGATGGAGGAAGTGTGGGGTCCTATTCTCACGTGTTGCAGTCTATCTGTGAGAAAGTCCAAAATCCATGTACACAGTGAGGGGCCCAGGCCCACAATGTCAAGTTTTTCCACCAGTTTCTGAGGAATGACTGTGTTAAATGCAGAGCTGAAGTCCACGAACGCATCCGCACATAACTATTGAGCCTCTCTAGGTGTGTCAGGGCCATGTGGAGCATGGCTCTCTTAACTTCATGCTTGGTTTGTGCACTGTCATGCACTGTCAACTGTGGGATCTTATATGTCGACAGGTGTGTGTCTTTCCAAATCATGTCTAATCAACTGAATTTACCCCAGGTGGACTCCAATTAAGCTGTAGGAACATCTCAAGGATGATCAGTGGAAACAGGATACACTCAATTCCAAACTCCATGGCAAAGGCTGTGAATACTTATGTCCATGTGATTTCTTAATTTATATGTATACTAGCAGGGCTACCCGCTGCAAAATAAGTATACGAGGTCTGTTAGAAAAGTATCCGACCTTTTTTTTTTTTTTTTGCAAAAACCTGATGGATTTGAATCAAGCGTGCTTGCATGAGCCAACGTTGAACGTTCGTGCGCATGCGTGAATTTTTCACGCCTGTCGATTGCGTCAGTTGCTGGCAAGCAGCATTTGTGTGAAAACATGTGTAGTGCTCTCGGTGGATTTTCATTGCAAGGAAAATGATGGAACAACTGGAGCAGTGCTACTGAATCAAATTTTGCCAGAAACTGGGCGATAGCCAGGTGGAAACCATTCGGAAGATTCAGACGGCTTTCAGTGGCTTTTCAGTCGTGTGACTATCCGAGAAATTGTGGAAGAGGTGGGCATCATTTTTTGGAGTCCAGCATGCCCTGTGAGACTTCAACACGAAGGTGCTTTTGCTCCGCCATCAGCAGCTTTGGCACGAATTTCGCCGCCGCTCTTTTCATGGCCAAATCTTCTGTCACAGTGGAATGTGCCGAAAAAGTGCTGATGTCCACCTCTTCCGCAGTTTCTCGGATAGTCACACGACGGTCCCACATCACCACAGCGTTCACTTTGGAAATGACCTGGTCATTTCAGCATGTTGATGGCTGACCGGAGCGTGGCTCGCTCTCCACTGTTGTGCGGACGTCTTTAAACCACTTGTACCACTCCTTAATCTGTGTGATGCCCATAGCATCATCACTGAAAGTCGTCTGAATCTTCCGAATGGTTTCCACCTGGCTGTCGCACAGTTTCTGGCAAAATTTGATGCAGTAGCACTGCTCCAGTCGTTCTGTCATTTTCCTTGGAATGAAAAACCACCAAGAGCACAACACCCATCCTCACACAAACGCTGCTTGCCAGCAATTGACGCAATCGACAGGCGTAAAAAATTCACGCATGCGCACGAAGGTTCAAGGTTGGCTCATGCAAGCACGCTTGATTCAAATCCATCAGGTTTTTGCAAAAAAAGGTAAGATACTTTTCTAACAGACCTCGTATTTATATAAGGCTGACTGTGTGTGTCACTTCTGTACTTTAATGATTTGATGTCACTTCTGTGCTTTAATAATTTGAAGTCACTTCTGTGCCTTTATGATTTTCTGTCACTTCTGTACTTAAGAACTTTCACTTTAATTCTTTATGGTTACTGGGCAGACCTATAGTTCTACTACAGAATTCAACTTTAATCATTATCGCTAGAAATGTTAGACAAAAATAACTGTCACTTTAATTCTTTATGGTTACTGGGCAACCAATAATTTAATGCTTTAATGGATTCTCTTTATCTATTTATTTATTACAGAATTCAACTTTAATCAGTATTACTTTAATGTGTGTGATGGTTTAATCTAGTGTGTGTGTGTGTGTGTGTGTGTGTGTGTGTGTGTGTGTGTGTGTGTGTGTGTGTGTGTGTGTGTGTGTGTTCACGCACGTGCGCTTTCAACACCAGTGCCCCAAAGACGTCCGCCTCGGTGCCCCCAGTCACCATACCAAGTTTGGTGTCGATCGCTTGATTGCTGCGGTAGTTCACTCCAAACACAAATCGTGCCACATACCAACCTGGTCTCACGGCAAGTCATGATTCAGCAGCACAAAATATACATTAATTTTGGTTCGTGATATTGTGACGAAAAGCGCCTCATTTTCGTCACGGCAGCACAAATTCATTCTAATTCATTCCGTGATGGCTGCATGAAATTGAAAGTGAAGGGGGGGGGTCGGGGTGGTTATGGTTAGGGTGGGGGGAAGGAGTAGGATTAGGTTATCGTTAAGGTTAGGAGCAGGGTTAGTAATAGTGAGTTTAAAAAAAAAGTCACGAAAATTGACTCATTTCGTGATGGAGGGCGAAAGAAAAATGTGAGACTGGGCTGCACATACATACATACATAGATAAATATAGGGCCGAAACGATTAGTCGAGTAACTTGAATAATTCAATTACAAAAAATGTTCGAGGCAAATTCTGTGCCTCGAACCTTCGTTTAACATTGTAGTACATGTGCTAGGCCTGTGTGTGGCGCTGCAATGTCCCCAGAAAAACAAAACAGAAGACTGGAGCTACAGCTTTCCAACGTGACACACAGAGTAAAATAAAGCCTTTTAAGAGAAAGACGGTCCACGCTGATCATATGAAATAAATTTACTGCGCATTTAAAGTGAAGCAGTGTGTTTGTCTATTCTTGGAAATCACACGGTCCACTCGACGTGAGCAGGGCCGCTGCTAAGGTTTTGGAGGCCCTAAGCATAACTGGTCAGGGAGGCCCCCCCACCCCCATACAAGAGAACCCCCCCCACACACACAAAAGTTCTACTCAAACCGTTACTATTTATTAAAGCGTTTAACTTTAGCGTTTACAGCTACATCAAATCAGCAAAGCCAGCACAACCTAGCTTAAGCAGCACCACTGAACATTAAGTAATCAAAACAATTTAAACCTTAAAACCTTCCTTCCGGGTCCAAAAGGGTGCCGCCGTCTCCACGCTCCACAGTCAGAGAGCTCCGTGGAGCCACAGCTCCCCCTGCTGACGAAGCTATGGACACGAGCAGGGCCAAAGTAAAATCACATGACAGACAACGGAGGCTGGCTTGAGGGGAGTGTTTTTTCTGTGGCTCTGACGAGCACATACAAAGAAACTGCCCCAAATGGTTAAACTACAACACCCGCCCTTAAAGACTGGGTTAAGGGTGGCCCATAACATCCACGCGGGAAAAGCCCGTAGATCAGCACGCATCCCAGTGACGATCGTTTGTGAGGATCTTACCCTTCACGCCCCAGCACTGGTGGACACGGGGTCTGAAGGGAATCTGCTGGACAGCAGATGGGCCAGGGAGGTAGGGCTCCCTCTAGTGGCATTACTTTCCCCATTGAAGGTACGGCACCCTTCTCCCATTAATCACACATCAGACACAACCAGTGACATTGGTGGTGTTTGGAAATCACAGGGAGGAGATTGTGTTTTATATAACACCTTCTACCTCCCGAATGATTTTGGGTTTCCATGGATATTAAAGCACAATCCCCGGATTGATTGGCCGTCTGGGGTAGTGACGCAATGGAGCGACACCTACCACCGGGAATGTTAAGGATCCTCAGTTCCACCCGGTGTGACAGCTAATGAGGAGGTTAAAGTCCCCCCCAATCTGTCCGCGGTGCCTGAGGAGTACCATGATCTTGCTGACGTCTTCAGCAAAGATCTGGCACTCACTCTTCCCCCGCACCGTCCGTACGATTGTGCCATTGATTTGATCCCAGGCGCTGAGTACCCATCCAGCAGGCTGTACAACCTCTCTCGTCCTGAGCGCGAATCAATGGAGACCTACATCCGGGACTCCTTAGCTGCTGGGTTGATCTGGAACTCCACCTCCCCAATGGGTGCAGGTTTCTTTTTTGTGGGCAAGAAAGATGGCGGACTCCGTCCATGCATAGACTACAGAGGGCTGAACGAAGTCACGGTTCGTAATCGATACCCGCTGCCTCTGTTAGATTCTGTGTTCACGCCCCTGCATGGAGCCCAAATTTTCACCAAATTGGATCTTAGAAATGCGTACCACCTGGTTCGGATCCGGAAGGGAGAAGAATGGAAGACGGCATTTAACACCCCGTTAGGTCACTTTGAGTACCTGGTCATGCCGTTCGGCCTCACCAATGTGCCCGCGACGTTCCAGGCATTGGTTAATGATGTCTTGCGGGACTTCCTGCACCGGTTCATCTTCGTATACCTGGACGACATCCTCATCTTCTCCCCGGATCCTGAGACCCATGTCCAGCATGTACGTCAGGTCCTGCAGCAGTTGTTGGAGAACCAGCTGTTTGTGAAGGGCGAGAAGTGCGAGTTCCACCGCACTTCTTTGTCTTTCCTGGGGTTCATCATCTCCTCCAACTCCGTCGCACCCGATCCGGCCAAGGTTGCGGCGGTGAGGGATTGGCCCCAACTGACAAGCCGTAGGAAGCTGCAACAGTTCCTCGGCTTTGCAAATTTCTACCTGAGGTTTATTAAGGGTTACAGCCAGGTAGTTAGCCCCCTGACGGCCCTGACCTCCACTAAAGTCCCCTTCACCTGGTCGGATCGGTGCGAAGCCGCGTTTAGGGAGTTGAAACGTCGGTTCTCGTCTGCACCCGTTCTGGTGTAGCCCGATCCCAATCGCCAGTTTGTTGTTGAGGTGGATGCCTCTGACTCAGGGATAGGAGCTGTGCTGTCCCAGAGCAGAGAGTCCGACAAGGTTCTCCATCCATGTGCCTATTTTTCCCGCAGGTTGACCCCGGCGGAGCGGAACTATGACATTCGGCAATCGGGAACTTCTTGCGGTGAAAGAGGCTCTTGAGGAGTGGAGACACCTGTTGGAGGGAGCTGCGGTACCATTTACGGTTTTCACGGACCATCGGAACCTGGAGTACATTTGGACCGCCAAGCGTCTGAACCCCAGGCAAGCCCGCTGGTCACTGTTCTTCGGGCGATTTGACTTCCGGATTACCTACCATCCCGGGACTAAGAACCAGCGATCTGACACCCTGTCCCGGGTCCATGAAGAGGAGGTCAAGGTCAAGCTGTCAGCTCCACCGGAACCTATCATCCCTGAGTCCACTATCGTGGCAGCCCTCACCTGGGACGTGGAGAAGACCGTCCGGGAGGCCCTGGCATGGAACCCGTCCCACCGGAAGCCAGAGCTGCTGTCCTGGACTTCTGTCACGGGTCCAAGCTCTCCTGTCACCCAGGGGTGAGAAGAACCGTGGCAGTGGTCAGGCAGGGCTTCTGGTGGGCGTCTATGGAAGCCGACGTCCGGGAGTATGTCCAGGCCTGCACCACCTGCGCCAGGGGAAAGGCAGACCACCAACGGGCACAGGGTCTCCTCCAGCCGTTACCTGTGCCCCACCGCCCCTGGTCCCACATCGGCCTGGACTTCGTCACGGGCCTCCCGCCATCCCAGGGCATGACCACCATCCTCACGATAGTGGACCGATTCTCCAAGGCGGCCCACTTTGTGGCCCTCCCGAAGCTCCCGACGGCCCAGGAGACTGCAGACCTCCTGGTCCACCACGTCGTGCGTCTGCATGGGATTCCATCCGATGTCGTCTCTGACCGTGGTCCCCAGTTCTCCTCGCAAGTCTGGAGGAGTTTCTGTTGAGAACTGGGGGCCACCGTGAGCCTCTCATCCGGGTACCATCCCCAGACCAACGGACAGGTAGAGCGGGCCAACCAGGAATTGGAACAGGCCCTTCGCTGTGTGACCTCGGCGCACCCGACGGCCTGGAGCAACCATCTGGCCTGGATCGAGTACACACACAACAGTCAAGTCTTGTCTGCCACCGGCCTCTCCCCGTTTGAGGTGTGTTTGGGGTACCAGCCCCCATTGTTTCCACTTGTGGAGGGAGAGGTCGGGGTGCCCTCGGTCCAGGCCCATCTGAGGTGGTGCCATCGGGTGTGGCGCTCTGCCCGCTCTGCCCTGCTCAAAACCCGGACGAGGGCCAAGGCCCATGCAGACCGCCGGCGGTCCCTGGCCCCTGCATACCAGCCCGGGCAGGAGGTTTGGCTGTCGACTAAAGACATTCCGTTACAGGTGGACTCACAAAAACTGAAGGATCGGTACATCGGCCCCTTCCCCATCATTAAGGTCTTCAGTCCTGCCGCGGTGAAGCTGAGGCTGCCAGCTTCACTGCGGATACATCCAGTCTTTCATGTCTCCCGGATCAAGCCTCACCACACCTCATCCCTCTGTGCCTCCGGACCTGCGCCGCCTCCTGCCCAGATCATCGACGGGGAGCCTGCGTGGACAGTTCGCCGGCTCCTGGACAGCCGTCGTAAGGGCGGGGGGTTCCAGTATCTACTGGACTGGGAGGGTTATGGACCCGAAGAGCGCTCCTGGGTGAAGAGGAACTTCATCCTGGACTACACCCGTCACCCGGACAAGCCTGGTCGGGCGCCAGGAAGCGCCCGTTGTGGGGGGGTCCTGTTGTGTGGGTCGCTGAAGGGGAGGTACTGCTGGCCCACCACCAGAGGGCGTCCTGCCTGAAGTGCGGGCTTCAGGCACGTGAGGGCGCCAGAGCACCGGGAGTGGCAGCTGTCACTCATCAACAAGCCAGCTGTCACTCATCACCATCATCCACACCTCCATAAGAGCCAGGCAGCATCTTCACCTCACTGCCGAGAAATCGTCTACCGACAAGTGAACGTCTCAGCCTTTTGGTGTCATACAGTGGTAACGTTTTTACTTTTGTGCTGACTGACATAATTCTGACTTTGCAGACTCTGTTTAAGTGTGACTTCAGGATCTGTACAAGCTCCATGTGCATTGTGAATGAGAGGTGGAGGTGCTTTCCACCTTTATGTTGAACTGTTTGCTGGGTGTTCACGCACCCACCATCACCTGTCTGTTCTTCCTGCCAGTAATACCCGATCTGACAGCTGGAGGCAGTGGCCACCTGCGGACCCAGTGCTTGGTGGCTCCAGGATTGCTTCAGGTCCAGTAGAGTGGAAGGCGTGTGGGATCCGGCTCTTTTCTGGACGGGCGTCTCCTATCCTCGAGCCTGCTCACACATCACCGTAACTTATTTGACTGTTGATCTCAATTGTGTTGTCTGTTGCTCTGTTGTGCACATTCACAACATTAAATTGTTATATTTGGCTTATTCCATTGTCCATTCATTTGCGCCCCCTGTTGTGGGTCCGTGTTCCTACACTTTTCACAACATAAAATAATCTTTCTTGACCTCATATTTAACTGTTGACAGCACTGTAACACTAAAACTTGCAATTTCTAACCTACATTGTTTATAAATGTAACTGTTAAATTCTAACATTTTTCTAACATTTAAATTCATTATAAACCTTTTACTTGTCAAAATTGTTATTTTAAGTAGTATTAGTAGTTGTAGTAAAAAAAAAAAAAAAAAAAAAAAAAAAAAACGGCTTCAAAACTGGACCTTTAATCTAGGGATGTTGTGGGGGAGGGGGGCACATCCTTGCCCCACGCCCCCATTCCATCTGGATTCGCCCCTGCTTTGGCGTTTGAGCACAAAGAATGGATAACATTTATTTATGCAGAAAACATGACCAGATTTACAGGTAAGAAGGTTTTATTGCGTTTTCACATTATATGGTCCTCAGAAAGAGAGTTTATGTGCATTTGAGTAGAAAATAGTGTTAGTTGTTGACGCGTCGCGGAGGATCAGCTGTTTTTAGCAGCAGATACGGAGTGGCTCAGCTCAGAATTCTAAATAAAGGAGAAAAATAAAGCATAAAAATGACTTTGTAAAGCTCAGTGCAGGTGTTGTTGTGTGGGCCGCCAGAAGAGGAGGTACTGCTGGCCCACCACCAGAGGGCGCCCTGCCTGAAGTGCGGGCTTCAGGCACGAGAGGGCGCTGCCGCCACGGACACAGCCGGGAGTGACAGCTGTCACTCATTATTTCCTGACAGCTGTCACTCATTCATACTTCATCATCTCACTCCATAAAACCCAGACGTCATCTCCACCTCATCGCCGAGATATCGTACTTCTATGGAGGTAACCTTCTCAGCCTGCAGATTCAGATAAGTGGTTACACAGACGCTGCACGAGTGTGTGTTAGAGGTGGAGGTGGCATTCCCACCGTTGTTGTTACGGGGTGTACACACACCCACACTTGACTGTCTTTGCTCTTCGCCAGCAGTACCAGATCCGACAGTCGGGGACGGTGATCACCTGGGAATTCGGGACTTGGCGGCTCCAGTATTCACCAGGTTCGGTGGCGGCGGAAATCGTGTGGTTCCGGCTCTTCTCAGGACAGACGTCTTCTATCCTCGAGCCTGCGCACACGTCACCTTTGTGGATTGACTGTTATCAGATTCTGAGATTGTCTGTATATTCGTTGTGCACCTTCACAACATTAAATTGTTACTTTTTTGGCTCATCTATTGACCGTTCATTTTCGCCCCCTGTTGTGGGTCCGTGTCACTACACTTTCACAACAGGTGTGCTGTTTTCACCGCGCTTTAAGAGGTGAGGACGAGTCATAGCTGATGAAAAGCTCACAGCTCGCTTAAAGTGGGCAGTTCAGTCGAGCCCCGACCTCCTGCCCACGGACCAAGTTTAATGCTGCTGTCGACCCACAATGCAAAAATAATAATAACGCACAGTGACTTGGAGAAGTAACTTTAATCTGATTACTGATTTGGAAAGATTAACGCGTTAGATTACTCGTTACAAAAAAAAGTGGTTAGATTAGAGGCATCACTGGTAATAATGTAATAATTTCAATACATTTTTCAGTCAATTGGAGGCCCTGCAAACTAGTGCAACATGGATGGTGCCCCACGCAGGCTGCGTAGTCTGCTTATGCCGAACGGCGGCGCTGGACATGGGGAGTGACTACTGACCCGGTTGGGGGCCGGCTGCTGTCTCTCTCTGCTAGGTGCGAGTCACAACTCCGTCCCCGGCTACACTGACAAACGGCGGAAGTCCAGTATTTCTTCTGTGTTTCACTTTTTAATTTTCGCTTTTTTGGGGGCAACACACAACACTTCACAAACATGGTAACTTAAATAAAATAATAATAAAAAAAACTGACTGTGAGGCTTGGATGTTCACCCTCCAGCTGAAATGCATCTGCTGAATCAAAGAGAAAGAGGAATAAAAAGAAATCGCGCAGGGACCCAGTCCACCAGCCTTAATAATAATAATAAAAAATAAAAAATGGTTCAATTTTACAAGTTGGAGAAAGCAAAGCAAAACAGAAAGCCACATCCCATCACCATTTCAGCAAAAAGTCAACACTTTGGCTCAGCGATATTGTGCCATTGCTTAGGGAGAGCTCTGGACTATTGATGTTGTTTAAAAATGCAAAGTACTTTTTATCCTATTACTCGATTAATCGCCAGAATAATCTATAAAAATACTCAATTACTAAAATAATTGATAGTTGCAGTCCTACATACATATTTTTAGAAATTCAGAAAGCAGAATTCAGCTTTAATCATTATTACTTTAATGTGTGTGTGATGCTTTAATCTAGTGTGTGTGTGTGTGTGTGTGTGTGTGTGTGTGTGTGTGTGTGTGTGTGTGTGTGTGTGTGTGTGTGTGTGTGTGTGTGTATACATGTGTTCATGCATGTGCGCTTTCAACACAAGGGCCCCAAAGACGTCCACCTTGGTGCCCCCAGTCATCATACCAAGTTTGGTTTCCAAGTTTGGTTTGGTATATACGAGGTCTGTTAGAAAAGTATCCGACCTTTTTATTTTTTCAAAAACCTGATGTATTTGAATCACGTGTGCTTGCATGAGCCAACCTTGAACCTTTGTGCGCATGCGTGATTTTTTTCACGCCTGTCGGTTGCGTTATTTGCTTGTAAGCAGCCTTTGTGTGAGGATGGGTGGAGTCTCTCGTCGTTTTTTCTTTGCAAGGAAATGGCTGAACGACTGGAGCAGCGCGACTGCATCAAATTTTGCCACAAACTGGGCGACAGCCAGGTGGAAACCATTCAGATTATTCAGATGGCTTTCGGTGACGATCCTCTGGGCATCACACAGATTAAGGAGCGGTACAACCGGATCATTTCCAAAGTGAACTCTGTGGTGATGCGGACCGTCGTGTCATTATCCGAGAAATTGTGGAAGAGGTGGACATCAGCACTTTTTCGACACATTCCACTGTGAAAGAAGATTTTGCCATGAAAAGAGTGGCGGCGAAATTCATCGGCACGAAGCTGATGGCGCAGCAACAGCGCCTCCGTGATGAAGTCTCACAGGACATGTTGTAACATGTCCAGCTCATCAACCATTCGGAAGATTCAGATGGCTTTCAGTGGCTTTTCAGTCGTGTGACTATCCGAGAAATTGTGGACAAGCTGGACATGTCAGGGCATGTCCTGTGAGGCTTCATCACGGAGGCGCTGTTGCTGCGCCATCAGCTTCTGGCAGTCATTTCAGCGTGTGGATGCCGCCCGGAGTGCGGCACACTCTCCACCATTGTGCGGCTGTCTTTAAATCGGCTGCTTACAAGGAAATGACGCAACCGACAGGCGTGAAAAAAAATCATAAAAGGTCGGATACTTTTCTAACAGACCTCGTATATAGCTAGACAGACAGACAGACAGACAGACAGACAGACAGACAGACAGATAGACAGATAGATAGATAGATAGATAGATAGATAGATAGATAGATAGATAGATAGATAGATAGATAGATAGATAGATAGATAGATAGATAGATAGATAGATAGATAGATAGATAGAAATTCCAAAACTCTTAAAAAACTGTTTTTCACATTGTCATTATGAGGTATTGTGTGTGGAATTTTGAGAGAAAAAAATGTGCACTGTGAATACTTTCCAGATGCACTGTATTATTATTTTGTCATGATACCTTCATAAATATTACATATTATAATATTACTTTATTAAAAAGATGTTTGTCTGTAGTTTCTGGCCTGTTGATTTTGATACAGAAATATTGATTTGGCAGGTGAAGTAAAAAGTTCCCTTACTCTGAAAAAAATTAAAATTGTTACGTGACTTATTGCATTTTAAATAGAGTAATTAGTATTCTTTGACCTACTACCTTCCCCACACTAGTCATTCTGTTGGAGGACCCCAATGCAGAGAACCACAACGTCGGTGGGTAAAATCTAGCTTTATTGTACCAGTAGCAGTTAATAGCATTACAGCACCAAGAAGCAGTTCAGTAGACTTTGGCGCAATACACAGTTCTCTTGGTCACTTACAGAGGTAGTAGTCAGGAGATATCAGTGAGTTCTGAGTGGGAACAGCAGAAGAACAGTTCAAAAAGACAAGAGCACAGTTAGCAAACATAAGAGGAGACCAAAATAAAGAATGGCAGGCAAAAATCAGAAAACACAGAAAGGCAGCATGGATCAAAAACACAAAGGCAAACACAAGGAAATAACACAAAATAGCAAGCATAAAGCTCGAGAGAAAATGGCAAGAATCCGTGAAGAGAAACTATTGCGTAGGAAACTCACAAAATCTTAAAAAAAAAAAAAGAGAGAGAGAGAGCCCAGAATCAAACTCCATAGACCTGTGACACCCCCCCACCCCCCCCAACACACACACACGCGCACACACACGTGTTGCCTCATCCATCCCCAGGAGAATTCTAATGCACTGATACCAAGAGGGAATACTTTTTTTTCTCTTTACAATCTATTTAGTAATGATTTATTTATTGATTGATACTTCCACCCTCACAGAGAATTGCCGATCCTTTTTTGGAAATCAGATTTTCACACGTTTCACAAGTGTGTATGTTGGCACAGGTCTCCAGAGACGGTGTGAGGGTGAAACTGACTTGAGGAGCAGCAATGTGAATTTCTGCAGTGTCACTTCTCCGTGGCCCTGAGGTATACCCAACGCATGGGCTTGTGATTCTCTGCTCTCCTTCTATCTTTATAAGGTTTGCATTATTTATTGGTTGATAAATGCTGTGTTCATACCTTATTTCAATATGCTTCGTTCCCTTTCAAACCAACACTATGCAGTCAATCCAGTCTTGTATCATAAGTGTACTTGAGCCCTTCTAAGGTATAGGCATTTCACACACACACACACAAACACACACACACACACACACACACAGAAAAACGCAAAAGCAAAACCCTTACCCTCATAGGACGAGTTAGATTAGTGTGCTGAAAGCTTTGATGCTTCAGAATGTCAGCTCCGTGGATCGATCTAGCAAAAAACACACAGACACCTGACCAATCAGAGGCTTCTCTCTGCTCTGGACCTGCTGGGCACTGTGGTTTACAAGCTTCAAAGAGCTCCTTTTAATACACTGCTTTGATAGCCCTCAGCCTCCACTGACCTACCAACTATCCACCGGGGAGCGTTTTAGCTTTAGAGTGATAACTGCTGATCATACTAATAAGTATAGTTTTAAAAAATATGAAATTCCTGACCATAAACACCAGCCTGCAGAAAGGGTGGACTGGTTCTTTTAAGTCTTTCCAAACCTCCTGCCTTTTTTTCCTTTAGTGAATCACACAAAGTCACAGCAATATCAGGTGGATGGATCAACATATTTTGCTCAGAAATTTCTCATTTGGTATGAGAAAGAAAACCAGTACAATTAATAACCCTAAGAGGGAGACAAATCATCATCTACCCTACCACTTTCGACCTTGTTGGATATTTTCCCTGTAGGCCTGATGGTACTGGTGCTCCAAAATATTGAGTTAATGTTTATTTATTGAAATAAATAATATTTTTGTCTGCATGCTTTTATTAGTGATCACATGATCTACACCATATATTAAAGTAAATGCCGTTAAACAAGACTTTTTATACGGTGCGTCCAGATAGTATTCACAGCGCTTCACTTTTTCCACATTTAACAAAATGTGGAATATGGAATGTGGGACAAAATGTTGCAGCCTTATTCCAAAATGGATGAAATTCTTTTTTTTTTTTCTTCAACATTCTACACACAATATCCCATAATGAACATGTGAAAAAGTTTTTTTTTAAAGATTTTTATAAATGTATTTAAAAAAAAAAAACAGAAATCACATCCACATCAGTATTCACAGCCTTTGCCATGAAGCTCAAAATTGAGCTCAGGTGCATCCTGTTTCCACTGATCATCCTTGAGATGTTTCTACAGCTTAATTGGAGTCCACCTGCGGTAAATTTAGTTGATTGGACATGCTGTGGGGATGTTTTTCAGTGATAAGAACTGGGAGAGTAGTCATGATTGAGGGAAAGATGAATGCAGCAATGTACAGAGACATCCTGGATGAAAACCTGCTCCAGAGTGCTCTTGACCTCAGACTGGGGCAACGGTTCATCTTTCAGCAAGACAGTGACTCTAAACACACATCCAAGATATCAATGGAGTGGCTTCAGGACAACTTTGTGAATGTCGTTGAGTGGCCCAGCCAGAGACCAGACCTGAATTCAATTTATTTCATTTATATAGCGCCAAATAACAACAAAGCTGCCTCAAGGCCCTAGAGCAAGCACACAGGTGACGGTGGTAAGGGAAAACTCCCTGTGATGATTTGAAGAAGAAACCTCAAGCAGACCAGACTCAAAGGGGTGACCCTCTGCTTGGGCCATGCTACCGACACACTTGACAAAACAAATATACAGGAAATTTTGGGAGTCCATGCGGGTGCATAGGACGGGAGGCCTGCAGAAGAAGACACCCACTCCCACTTGTGGTTGGAGTTGCACCTCAAACAGATAGAAAAAACAGAATCAGGCGGTAGAAAGACAACAAATACGGTATAATTTGTCAGCATTAAGCAACAAGAAAAACAGAAGAAATACTAAGGTGATCACCGGCCACTAGCCCTAAACTTCACTAAAAGACCCAGAATTTAGATAAAGTTTAGACTGTGACCCGCTCAGTTTACTAATAAAATTAATTTTATTAGTAAACTGAATCCGATTGAACATCTGAAAATCTGAAAATGGCTGTGCACTGACACTCCCCATTCAACCTGATGGAGCTTGAAAGGCGCTGCAAAGGGGAATGTGCAAAAAAACTGCTCAAAGATTGGTGTGCCAAGCTTGTGGCATAATTTTCAAGAAGACCTGATGCTGTAATTGCTGCCAAAGGTCCATCAACAAAGTACTGAGCAAAGGGTGTGAGCACGTATGTGCATGTGATTTCTTAGTTTTAAAATTTTAATTATTGTGCAAAAAGTTCAAAAAAATGTTGTGCATGTTGTCATTATGGGGTGTTGTGAGTAGAATTTTGAGGAGGAAAAATTAATAACATTTTGGAACACAGCTCTGACATAATAAATGTCAAAAAAGTGAAGCACTGTACTTACTACGTCATCAAAAAAAACAAAAAAAAAAACAATTCAAGCTTCTCTGCAGGTTTTGCTTAAAGTGTTTTATTCCTTACATTGTGGCAGTAAAACCTATTTTTGAGAGGCAGATATAATATTGTTTCTGTCCACAGTGTCATAGTCGTATTCTTCTGTTAGGTCCTGGAAAAAAATGCAGTATCATTATGTTTCAGAAGAAAAACAAATCAGCCAGTGACAGTGTGAATTTATTTGCTTTTTAGTCAGCAGGCCACTGAGAACAGTGATAATAGTTTTTACATAAAGCTGTCACAGACTGATTGCAGAAGAGAAATGATTTGTGTGACGCTTCTACATCTGTTATCTCATAAACTAAGACCAGTCATGTTATCTAGAAAATGAAGCATGCTTCTATAGTGATACATTACTGTAATGTTTGTAAGAAATTCTTTATAGAGCTATCGCCAAAAAACATTTTTCATTATTGACTATTCTGTTAGAGATTTTTACAGTTAATTTATCAAACTGTTCTCAACCTTTTAATGCTTGCTCTATCTATCTGTCTGTCTGTCTGTTCAGTTCATTCCATTTCAGTTTATTTAATTAAGTATATAGCACCACATCACAACAAAGCTGCCTCAAGGTGCTTCACATGAGTAAGGTCTAACCTTACCAACCATTCTGAGCAAGTACACAGGCGGCAGTGGTAAGGAAAATCTCTTTCATGGTGATAATGAGGAAGAAACCTCAAACAGACCAGACTCAGCGGGGTGACCCACTGCCATTCTAATAGGCCATTCTCATAGTTATATCACAATTGTCAGATGAGGAAGGCAGGAGACAAATGCAGGACTCACTGGAACAGTTCTGGTTCAGAGAGGCTTTTACTGAGGTGCTTAGCAAGGTTCGGTACACAAACAGACAGTCCAAGAAGAGCAACCAAATCCGAAACATCAGGCAGAGGCGTAGACAAAAACACAGGCAGGCAGTCAAAACACCAAGAGACAGCTTAACAAAACGTAGTACTGAGCTTGAAGCACTGGCACAGGGCACAACGATCAGGCAACACCAAGTGCAACTAGTAGCGTCTAAATACACCCGGAAACAAGTGTAGAAAGGCCCAGAACAGGGCGTGACCCACTCACCGAGTACCGCCCCCACCAAGCACAGTGAAGGCAGCCAAGAGACATACAGACCCAAAAACACAAACACAAACCACCCAGCCACAAAAGGGAACAAACAAAAACCCCAACACTAACATGATACATGACAAGTTACTGTGTTTATACAAATTTTCCAAGAATTTCATTACAAACAGCAGAAACAGAAAACAGAAAAAACAGAAGAGCAACCAAAAGAGTCCTTAATTGAAAAAAGCAGTCCATCTTTAGTCTTTAGGTGGTTGATAGGTAGGTCTTGAAGAAGAAGGGCTTGCTGGATGTCAGGCTTACTGGTACAGCATGGCTATACACAAATGGAGGATTCAGATGACGATAAAACAGGGTTTAATAAATGTTCAGACAGGGTTTGATACACAGGTAGGCAAGCCGAGATAAACAACAGGATTTGAAGCATGAGGCAGAGAAAGGGTAAAAAACAGGCAGACAGGTCAAAAACAGGGGTCGGCTCAACAAGGAAAAAAATGCTCAGAGGAAAAGTGCTCACAAATGACTTAAGGCTCAACAATCTTGCAACCAGACAGGGTGAAAGGTGTGACTTAAATAGGGAGAGTGATTAGAAGGAAATGTAAGACAGGCATTTGTGGCAAGCAGGAGAGAGGACAGGAAGGGAAAGGCCATCACCAAGCATGAGACAGCAGACAAGATAAGTCCATCCACCAAAATCCCAAACAAACATGACAGTGACAGAAAACCAGCAAAGACAAAATAAAGTAAAAACAAAAACACACTCCACACAGACCACAATTATGACACTGGTGTCAGTCTGACACCCTGGGGTGCGAGGCCAGCATCCATTAGAGGTGTCGTCAGTGCCTCAGACAGAGAGAAAAAGAGCAGTATCAGTCAGCCAGAAATAACTGCATCTAAGGCATTAATTCACCAGCAGGGAGGCAAAGAGATTACTGAAGACCGGCCCGGATCCAGACCGGTTTGGACTGATGCAGTTTACGCATCGTTCGTCATCGGGAAAAAAAAATCTCGAAAAATCCCGAATAGTGCCGAACGTGTCCCCGTGGTGAACACATCTTTTGATTTGATCCCACAAGGCACCATGCAGGTGTACACAGGAAAATTCAAAGTGGATCAAACATAGCATCAGTCCAGTCGAGTCGATGATCATGGCATCCAGGAAAAAAGTTCGCAAGGAAAATTGGGCGCTTATTTCAACAAGAAACAGTGAGTGGTTTATAAATAGTTTTCAGACAATAGTGTGTTTGAAAGGCATTCTATGATGACTGAAATTACATTTTCGGTGGTTTTCCAACCATACATGTCAACCTATATGGATTGTCCGTAAATTATACGGATTTTTCCGAGTATCAGAGTCATACGGACATACAAATAAAGTCGGATATTCAGGGTTTCGTCTGTAATCAACCGTTTCTGCAGTGCGACTCCACTTTGAAGCATGAACCATTGAAGCAATGCTTTGATCCACTAGCTCATTGGTTCTTTGATTTGCTGCTTTTCACAAATGGCAAGTCCGCTTCTTAACTCCTCTCAAAGCCATTAAAATACAGTGAGTCACTTTTGTGTGTATTAAAGTCACTAACTGGGACTCTTGTCTTGTTGCCGACAAGAAACGAAAATCGTCCTCCGTTCTGTTGGCACAGCTCCAAACACTGCGTGGCTCTCTGCTGAGACAGAGTCCGGTCGGAATGAATAACTTCAAAATGAATTGCCGCTTTAAATAAAATGACACCTCTTACAAACGTTGTAATACAGACAACAAACTACAATCGACTAAAACGTTTTTTTCCACCAAAAATGAGACGTGCTGTATGTATTTACAAATTCCTGATGTGCAGCACAGCACAGCTGCAAGAGGTCAGCTCAGATATATGCCTGAAAGGAAATGCTTTTGACAAAAACTACAGATTTATTCCTTTTTATGTCCAGAGATCAAGGATCCACCATGTAGAGTTTATTATATCCATAGTTTAAGGATCCAGTGACCAATTTCATATTTATTTACTTTAAGACTCAATAAAATGTTGTTCAATTTCAATTTAATTGGCTTATAAAGCACTAAATCACAACAAAATCCGTCTCAAGGCACCTCACATAGAACAGTTCAACATAAAAAATTAAAGTAAATAAATAAAAATAAAAAAATCAAATACATAATTAAAAACAGAAGTAAAAGAATAAAACAGATAAAAAACAAAAACTTCATAAGAAAGAGAATAAAAATAGGCTTTAAGTCTTGACTTAAAAATGTCCACAGACTCTGACTGTCTCACAGTCGCAGGAAGACCGTTCCACAGAGCTGGTGCACGATAAGAAAAAGCAGAATAAAAGAATGATTATTGAATAACAATACACGTACAATTTTTATTTTATCATTGGGCAAAAATGCATCTGTCAGATTTTCACTCTGGATCCAGCCCTGGAAGTGATCGCTGGCCGCTAGCCCTGTGCTTCATTAACAGACCCAGAATTTAGATGTAGTGAGGCTCAGACCTGTTCTGTTGTTAATAATATGAATTAAAAGGAGAGGAAGCATAAGCCCATACTTCACCAGTATGCTAGTCATTCAAGAGAGAGAATAGATGCATCTTTTGTCTGAACTTGAATGTCTCTACGGAATCTGACTGTTCTTTATCTGTAAGAAGAATGACTGTGTCTCTGCAGGGATATCATTCCACAAGATAGTAGCAAGAGAGAAGAAGAGAAGGCTCTGCGGCCTGCCGACTTTTTTTCTGTGTCCTGCCTCAGAATGCAGGACACAACGTAGTCCTGCATTCTGAGAATACAGAGCATGGGCCGGTACATAGAGTGTTATTAGGTCAGCTTGTTAGGGAGGTGCTACTCCATGAATAATTTTAAAAGTTAGTAACAGAACCTTAAAATCAGACCTCACAGACACAGGAAACCGATGAAGGGAGGCCGAAGTTAGTGTAGTGTGGTCAAACTTTCTGGTTGTTGTCAAAATTCTTGCAGCAGCGTTTTGAACCAGTTGGAGACCCCTTGATGCTGGACTGCAGTAATAGGCCCGTTACACCTTGACTATTTAGTCAGCATATGTTGATGTATGAAAAAACATTGAATATGCTGGCATACATCTAATATGTTATGAGTAAGTTTTGTGTAAGTTAAGAGCACATTGAAGCATGCTGGTAGTACTGCGAGTTTGTCAAAAAATTTGGGGTATGCACAACATTTTCGATGCAAGTTTTAGGTAAGTTATGCAATTGTTGATATGTTACTCGTAAGTCGAAATACATCCATCGATGCTGTCCATTGACTGGCTCAACAACTGAAAGCTGCAGTACTCGTGTGAACACTTCAGACTGTTTCAAATATTAAAACCGTTCTGAGTAAATATAATTTCAATTTCAATTTATTTTCATTCATATAGCACCAAATCACAACAGAGTTGCCTCAAGGCGTGTCACACAAGTAAGGTCTAACCTTACTAACCCCCAGAGCAACAGTGGTAAGGGAAAAACTCCCTCTGAGGAAGAAGCCTCAAGCAGACCAGATTTAAAGGGGTGACCCTCTGCTTGGGCCATGCAACAGACATAAATTACAGAACAATTCACAAAACGAATATACAGGAGGAAATGCTGTTGGTGCTCAGGACAGGAGGGTCTCCAGCACAAATACCACACCCATCTCTGCATGAAGCCGCACCTTAAACAGAGAGAAAAAACAGAATCAGGCATCAGAAAGACAAAAAAAATACTGTATAATTTGTCTTACTTGCTCGTTTCAGTTTGAGTTATCATCACAGCCTGACAAAACGTATCCACATAAAGTGTCCTGTTTTTGGAAAACGTCTGAAAATACTTAAATTCCTTGTCATGTCTGAACAAACATAGTGTAAGAAGGCCCTCTGTGTTTTGCCTGCTCTCGGTGTGTTTCTCAGCCTGAACCACTGAACAGCAGCACTTTGTGCCACAACAAGAAAATTAACTTATTTTAAAAGTTGAAAGAGTCACAGCGCCTCACTCATTCACATCAGCGTTTACCACAGACAGTCAGTTCTTCAGCGTTCTGCAAGCAATGAAAATAAATCCCATGATACAAGACAAAAATAAAATAAAAAAATGTTAAATTACTCTGTTTGACCTCGGTGTGGAGGGGAGAGGCCGTGTGAAAGCGTACGCATGCTTCATGACATGCTTGTCAACATCTACATGCTCCACCTGCCAGACAAAAGGGGTCTTCCAGTGGTGGAAATGCAAACGAAGCCAGACTTAACCGTTGTGACCTTTACCATACCGTGAAGTACCGACCCCGACAGCTCGATGGAAATGGGGCTGCAGCATACACTGGCTGAATCATCATGGTGTTATAGCTGCATAATGTATTTGACGTATCCAGCGTATTCACCAAACTTTTCATAAGTCGGCATACACTGGCTAAATCGTGAAGGTGTGACAAGGCCAGAGAATAGGACATTGCAGGAATCCAGTCTAGAAGACACAAATGCATGGATCAGAGTCTCTGCATCAACCGTACACAGGATGGGACAAGTCCTTGCTATGTTACAAAGGTAGAAGTAAGCAGTCCTCGTGATTTCTCTGAAGTGTAGGTCAAAGGACAACATGGGATCAGAAATAACCCCAGGGTTCCTCACTTTGTCAGTGTGATGTATGACACACAAGTCTAGATTAAGTGTTAGCTGGTCAAACTGGCGTCTATGTCTTGCAGGACCAAGGACCATCATTTCAGTCTTCTCTGAATTTAAAAGTCTATCTATCTATCTATCTATCTATCTATCTATCTATCTATCTATCTATCTATCTATCTATCTATCTATCTATCTATCTATCTATCTATCTATCTATCTATCTATCTATCTATCTATCTATCTATAAGTAAGTTATAATAAATAATAAGACTAATATCTTTTCATTTATAAAAATACATGTGGTCTCATAATTTACATGCATATGTTGTATTTAATTAGGTTTTTACAATACTTTTGGGCTGGGTGATCATTTGTAACCATTTTTGTGTTGTCATGCATTGGGCAGCATGCCTACAAAGATTTTGTTTTGTTTATTTGTTTGCTTTTATTGTTATTATTTGTAAATAAGTTTTGTAACATCTGGAAATAATTTTTTATTCAGTTTGTTTTCTTTGTATTTTTATTATTTCTGTTTATAAATGAGGTCTGTAAATTGAAGTACAAAAGTACTGAAGTACAAAAACATCTCACAGAATTTTTGTTGGAATTGAAATGTTCAGAAATTTAGACTATCAAATACTACATTGTTCTGAAAACTCCAGTGTGCCTCAAACATTTCCACAACATTGGATTTCTGCAGGCAGCACAGTGGCTTAGTGGTAAGCAACTGTTGCCTCACAGCAAGAAAATTCTGGGGTTAATTCCTGATTTTTGATACTCAGTTATCCACATTTTTGGTGCAAATAAAGAAATATAGAAATATACCCAAATGGGGTCTGAAAATGGGTGGAATCAATGATAAAAGTAGTGCTGTTAATCACTGTGAGCAGTTTTAAACATGCTTAAAAATGTGCAGTGTTGGAATAAATCGTAAACCCCCCAAAAAAAGTGAGCAATTGGATTTAACTGGTTCAGATGTAATCTTGTGTAAAACAGGTGAAAGTCAACAAGTGGGTACAATATGCTGTAATTGGGTCCTACCGTCCTCTGAGCAGAAGCCTCCTGATCCTCTTCTGCAATATGAAACCCATGAAAAGCATGTCACACTCCTCAACAGAAGACCAGTTTGAGATGTTAACAGACATTTTACCTTTTCGATAAAGTATGGGTAAATTGTGGACGTAGCATTTTGCACATGCACAAAAGCAGTTGTTTAATAGAAATTGTATGCACTTTGGTGTATTCATCAATAATCAGTTACAACAAACATATGTAAGCAGATATAAAATAGTATATTTGCTAAATCTAACCCTCCATCTTTCAACTCATGCAAATATTCTTTCCTTTACACAAATAGAAAACATTAATTATTTGCTTTATATGACACCTAAATAGAACCTTGTCATTCAATATTTTGCTTCTAAAAAATTTCAAGGAATAAGTGTGTGTTGACATTTCAGCTGCTCCCGTCTTGGGACGGGGTTGCCATAGCGAATACAGCCAGATCCACATTGGTAATTGGCAGAAGTTTTACGCCGGATGCCCTTCCTGAGGCAACTCCAGTTGAATTTTTTTTTTAAAGTTAGTAGTAACAAAAATTATACTGATTGTGCTCATGCAGATTGTGTGGAAGCACACATCTAATTTCTTCTATTTAGTGAAAAATTGTAATAGGAGGTTTTTCAGTTCTTCATCTGACAGCACTATTACAGACGCTAAAGATGACCATGAAAACACTGCATAAGCTTCTAACTGACTTATGGTGTACTGGATTTACCTTCCTCCTATCATGGACACAGAGTCTTTCAATGGAGTGGTATGGAACAGAAATGGGACAATGCAATCCATCAGTCAGATGAAACAGATCTATTTTGGTGTCACATAATGAACAAATAATGAATGTTTATGAGTGCAATGGTAAGAATACAGTTGTATGCAAAGGTTTGGGCACCCCTGATAATTTTCATTTTTCTTTATAAATCATTTGGTTGTCTGGATCAGAAATTTCAGTTAAATATATCATATAGCAGACGAACACACTGACATTTGAGAAGTGAAATGAAGTTTGTAGTATTTAGTAAATTTGGGCACCCTTGTCATTTTATTAAATTGAATACATTTAGCACTAATTATTGGAACACAAAATTGGTTTGGTAAGCTCACTGACCATTGACCTCTTACACAGGTGAATCCAATCATGAGAAAGGGTATTTAAGGGGGCCATTTGCAAATGTTTCCCCTCATTGCATCTCTCCTAATGAGTGGCAACATGAGAGCCTCTAAACAACGCTCAAATGACCTGAAAACAAAGATTGTTCAACATCATGGGTTAGGGGAAGGATACAAAAAGCTATCTCAGAGATTTCAGCTGTCAGTTTCCATTGTGAGGAACATAGTGAGGAAATGGAAGACCACAGGCACAGTACTAGTTAAGGCCTGAAGTGGCGGGCCAAGAAAAATCTCAGATAAGCTGAAGCGAAGGATGGTGAGAACTGTCATAGTCAAGCCACAGACCTGCTCCAAAGACCTACAACATGATCTTGCTGCAGATAGTGTGTCTGTGCATTGTTCAACTATACAGCGCACTTTGCATAAGGAGATTCTGCGCCATTTTCCTCAATTTTGAATTTGGGATGAAAATTGGACACAAAATCATCAATGGGAAAATTCTTTAACATTGATTACTGTAATTGTGAAACTAGTTGATGATTATCTGTTAATTGATAAGTCCTTTTTGTTCCTCTTCCTCATTAAAGACAATCTGAAACTCAGAACATTACACTGGCTTAATGCTTCATTCTGTTCCTCACTGCAGCTCCGATATGACCCTCACGTAGTTAAGCGGATGAACGGATGGATGAATGTTGCCATTATAACAGTGAGTAATCTTTTTCTGCAGCATAGCTCTGTCATGTTCACATTAAAAAGTACTCATTACAGGATAAAACAATACTATGTCAATGGTGATTATTATTGATTGCTTTTTTCTTAAGTGTTGGAGTGGAGCGTCCCAGTTGCAGGCTGAGGCCACTCACCCTGGTACGGCTCTGGTAAGACCACCAGTTATTACCGTGGATATCTGATGACACCTGGGACTCTCCGATGGCCACCGATTCGTCGGCCAACGGGAGAGTTTGGCGAGCAGGATGCAGAAGTGCTTTTTCTTGTTCCTGAGCTGTGGGCAGACAGTCGGCAGAGAAGAAACAAGAAAGCCTTATGCACTTTGCCCATTTATGGACATGCACAAACTTGTGCACTGAATTTATTACATTCAAATACAGATGGGATTTATTATGGCAGTTTTTTTAATCCCTTTTTATTTCAAATTTATATAATGAGGTTACGTTTATTCCATTATGTGTAATTGCATTACAGCCAGAACTTAAAATTAATAAACATACGCACTGTGACAGCTGCAGAAAGGCGACACTGGGCGCTATAAAACCTTGTAATTAACGGCTGCGTAAGATTGTGAGAGATGTGTTGCCCCCTTATCCCGGAGCCTCAGAGGCCGAAGGAAGATTAGAGCTCTGATCTCATTCCCGGCACTTGTTTGGAGCCTGTCAGGAAGAGAAATGCCAGCATTAGAGAGGTAGCGCCACACTCCTGATATGATGAAATAAGGAGAAAAGGGGAAAGGGAGAAAGATGGAGGGATGGACAGAAAGGACCCTGCCCTTCTCCGAGGTGTCAGTTGCTTGTTTATTCAATTTTTCATCAAAGCTGCTGGGGCAAAGATTCCCATTTTTTCCCTTTATTTTTCTTCCCTCTCCCTCACCACCGCTGCCACCACCTAGTAACAAAAAGCCACCGCTCTCATTTTTTATAGCTCTTGCAAACTCTCATGCCCCAGTGAAAATTACATTGTGAAACGGGGAGAAAATTTTCAGGGCCGCCGCTGCTCTGCGCTGTCCCTCCGAGCTTTCAAACAGCCAACAGACTGTGAAGAATAAATAATAAAAAAGTATTGATTATTTTGATGACTGCAAGATTCAATTAGGTATTAATTTTGCCCTCCAGTGGACCTATCAAGCAGCTCAAAGGAGAGGTGGTGGGAAGTGAGGAGGGGTGGGTGGGCCCCAAATGCATGCAGAGTGAGGCCAGGCTCAGACAGGGGAGGGTGGGTGGTTTACCTCGCCGGGCGCGGAGGTGCATTGATGCGCAGTGTCCCACATTTAAGCACTCCACAAATGAAGCCCTGATGCCGAGCGACGCCGTTACCGGGGATATGAGTATCGACAAGGAGGCTGGCGCTTTTAAGGACAGCTTAAACTATTTCTATTGATTAACATTTTCATAGATTATCATGTGTCATATCAAAGCAGGTCCATTCCAGTGAGTGGCACATTAAAAAGGCCCCTCTGGGCAGGAACTCATCGACCACCCCACACGGAGGCATGCACACATGAGCGGTGGGTGTTGATGGATGCAGCTGCAAGATAGGAACCCCCCCCCCCCACACACACACACACACACACATCTGGTGTCTCTTCTTATATGAGCTGGTCACCTTTTCTCAGATGTATTCACATTTTTATTCATAATAAGGGCTGTAGTCCTGCTGGTCATGTCTTTGATCCTGAGGTGGGGTGAGGATCTCTGTAAGGGGGAAGTAACCAAAAGAGTGAAGACGGGGAAGGAAGAGTGTGTTCGAGAGAGAGGGAGAGAGAGAAAGGGTGACATCTCCAGTGCATTGTCTTAGGAAGCAACCTCAGGCGCTGACGCTGTGGTGGCCAATCACATTCCCAAAGATTGAGGAAGCTGCTTCTGCTTGAGTGGCAAGCATGTTCTAGCTGGTCTGCGCGCTCGGCGGTGGACATGACTGACTGAGTTCACTCATTTGGGGACAATCTGAAAATCGTTTTTCACCGCTTTTTTCCGGAGCTTCGTTGTAGGTAAGGAGAATGTTTTCCGTCGAAAGTTAGAAACAAACCAACTTCAAAGTTCTCCTCAAATGTGGCTTTCACAATCTTGAACTGGATGTTTTGGTTGATTTTATTTTCTTTATGTTGAAAGCTACTCTTGTTGATATTTATTCCATTTTGTAAGTGCCGACAAAAAATAAGAGAGAATTTTTTTTTTTTTTTTTGGAACACCAGTGACTTCCTTTCTCATTTAAATCAGGCCTCAAGTTCATCTCGCCTGCTGCAGGATGTCACCTTTGATATCTCTGTCTGTCCTTAAATGCGCAAAAGCTCACTGTAATCACTCGTTTTAAGATGTAGAATGAGTTCGATCTCATTTCTTTGTCGGTGTACCGCTGTCAGTCTGCTGTTTTGCTGAAGATGAGGCGGGTGTCAGATGGATGTATCAGCGTTTTAAGACTGCAGGGTGTAACGGTAAAGCCATGCGATCTGTAACAGTTCCTCACCCGGCAGCAGCTGGCAGCATCAGCGGGGTAGCACCAGCCTCAGATAATAGGAGCGAGCCGGAGAGGGAGGGAGAGGGAGGGAGAGAGAGAGCAGGAGAGTGATGAGTGAGCCATAGAAAGACGAAGCAGGGTGTAGAAAGAAAGAAAGAAAGAAAGAAGGAGCCAGTGAGACGCTGAAGCACGTCTAATTTGTGTTTTCTTTCTTTCCTTATTTTTTAATTTTTTTGTTTGTTTGTTTTTGTCACCTTGCCGACTCCCACCTGGGTTCTCAGATCCCTCCAGGATCCGATGATTACGGGGCAGCTGAGTAAGCCGCTGCTCTCCCTGCGCAGCGACATGAGCGCGGCGGAACTCCGAGCGGACGACAAAGCAGCCAGCCCAGACAGCGATCTGAACGACGAGCACATGCTCCTGCCGTCTGAGGCCACGGACAGAGAAAGCACTCCCAACAAGCTGTATGGTGAGTCTCCTCCTCTCCATCCTTTCTCCTCAGGCAGTGCTGAGCTCACGTCCTGTGGAATCAGAGGGATTCCAGTCGTGGGACAGGTAACAAAAGAGGCAGCTGCTAAAAGTTTAAGAGCAAGGACCCAGTGAGTGTTTGGCTCCGTCTGTGCTTCACTCATATAGAAAATTCATTTAATCTTTATTGTGTGTTGGGTATTTTCTTTTCTTTCTTCTTTTTATTTCTTTTTTTTTTTTGTGCTGTGGATTAAAGCCAGTTTGCATCACTTTCACATGATTTAATAGCAGAAATATACAGCTCTTTATAAAATACTACAGGGTCATTTGTGTCTTTACGTTTAAGCATTAGTTGTGGCTGAGTGTCTTTTATCGCCAACAGTTTAAGTGACTTGTGATAAATTATTTCAATCATCAGGATTTTTAAATTTTTTTTTTATTTTATTTCAATCTCATTTTCACTAAATTGATCAGTTTGCAACTTGGTCAAGTTTTTCTTAATACATTTTGAAATCTGTTGCAAATTGGAGAAGTAATTAATGTCTTTGAAAGTTAGAAAGTAGAATCCCTTAACTATGATGTTATTGTGAACATATTTAAATATTAATAATCTCATAACAATTTGGGTTTATATATATATATATATATATATATATATATATATATATATATATATATATATATATATATATATATATATATATATATATATATATATATATATATATATATATATACACACACACACACACACACACATATCTGTGTGTGTGTAAAACAAATGTATAAATATATTGAGTCTATAAATGTAAATGTTTATAGATTTGTTGTTAACTGGTTCACTATTTTGCTTCTGTCCAAATGGATTATTGTGGGGGTTTTTTTTTTTAAGCAATATAAGCTAATTGAGTGCCTGGTGCTCGTTATGAACCAGTAATGATACAAATAACTAACCATTGGAATGGTGGAAAAGAGAATGTATTTTTAAAATACTTTATATTAAATATTTCATGTGAGTGATGATCATTTTAGAAATACACACAGTAGATTTAAGAGAACTAAAGAAAATCAGCTTGACTTAAAAATGCCTTTTCAAAACCATTTTTATTGTCATTAATTTTAATTGGATGCCTGTTCCAGGAGAGCAGCCTAAATATGCAAGTTTGAAGGCAGTCTGATTAGTTTGACAAATCTGTAATATTTACTCCATTTTCAACTATATTATTGCATCATTAATATTATTTTATGTGACTGCAACGTGTAAAAGTGACAGTCATTCTCTAATGGTGTTTGTGTTTGTTGTATTTGCATATTTGTTCACGTTTCTTCTTTTCTGTTTATATGGGTCCGTCTTTTTAAAATATTATTTGTGCAAGTTGCACTCTGTGTGTGTGTGTGTGTGTGTGCATGCGTGTGTGTGTGTGTGTGTGTGTGTGTGTGTGTGTGTGTGTGTGTGTGTGTGTGCGCGCGCGGGCACATGCACAGCTGGTTGATTCCTGATCACGGATTTATGGTGCAATAATCACATGCTGTGTGTCATGTTTAAGGTTATGTTAATGAGAATTGTTAATGAAATCTAATTATTATATATATGTGACAGAGTGCAGACTGGCTGAACTTTTCAAACATTTGGGAATCGCTTGATGAAATTAGACTTTAGGGTTGGGATGGCCAAATGTTACCCTCAGACGTAATCAGTGAGAGTTCAGCTGTCTTTTAAATCATTATTTCAAGAAGAACCCGAGGCTGAATGCTTTAAACGAGGCTTGCCGTTGTGCAGGATTTGCCTGAAAATGTTGCAATTTACTTTAATAAGCTTCAAAAGTCTCTCCCTCTTTCTTCATGTCTGATCACTCTGGATCTGACTCCTTTCTTGCATTTGCTTCAGTTTTTTTGTCCTTCACCTCACCCTCATGCACTCATTTTAATTTTACTTAAGTAATGTATTTTTGTTAATAATAAAGCAATGTCTAGTTTTTAAAATATTTGGCTATATTGGAGAAAATGAGATCACAATTCCAGTCATTTTCCACTTTAGTTTTTGCTACAGTCGGCTGTCACAGGGCTTTTTGTTATACTGCATGTGGTTGGTCGCAGCCGATGTCGTGTAACTTGTGAAATTTGTGGGAGGTTTCTCTCTGGCCGGTAGCGGAGCCCTGGGCTGTGCCAGCGGCACATTTCGGATAGAGAGGCAGAGATGAGCAGTCGTGGCACAGCGATGTGGTGCTGTGGAGAAGGGTGGCAGTGAGGGGATGATGAAGCGAGACTCGCCACCTCCCTCCACGTTAGCCCACACGGTCCCAGAATAAAGTGAACAGTTTGATGTTTTTCTACACTTGGTCATCTCCTTCCTGCAAAAACAGGTTTTGTTTGCTATATTTTTAGTTAAAGTGCATTGCTGAGTGAAAAGTTTTTTTTTTGTTTGTTTTTTTTACTCACTAGGTCTCTGAAGCCTCAGAAAAAAAGTATTGTAGCGTAAAATGTGCAATCGTAAAGGTAAAAGCTTCCCTATTTAAGTTGGAGTAAAGTGATACTGAGAGCCTGATATCATTGTAGCTTCCACTTTTTTGAAATTGAACAGCCAAGCAGTTTAAATAAGTTTAAAGATTTTGTGTTTGATATTTGACATTGGTGGCCAGATGTCACACTGGGGTTATTCCTGGAGTAGCGCATGTTTGTGTGCTAATGTCACTGTTGTTGAACAACATCAAGATTTTGAAATAGGATGTGCTAATATTAAGGATTGTCCCAACCTGGGGGGCACAAGGTTTTGTTGGTCTGTCAAAATTAGATGAGCACATGTTAAATAAAGTGACGATAACACACTTAAACACTTAATGGACAGTAAAAACTGAATACTTTTCCTCTTTGGATGAACCAAAGGAAAATGGCGGGGGGGCAATAATTACAGCTGTATATGTGTTAAAGTTAACCCCCCCAAAAAAGCCCAACAACAAAACACAAAATAAAACACTTTATTCTCTTAGGGCATATGTGCATGCGTGTGTACATGCACGTGTGCATACATGCATGTGCCTGCATGCTTGTGTGTATGCATGTTTCTGTGCATGTGTAAGTGCATGCGCGCATTCTTGGGGGGGGTCCCTGAAATAATCATATATATGTGTATATGTATAAATAATTGTTATTTAATAGTCAGTTGTGAAGTTGCTTGTTTAACAAAGATGTCAAATACTTTGCATTTAATAAAATGTAAGAATATTTTTAATGACTGTAAATTAGACACATTTGTGTTTTAGACTGTTAATCAGACAAAACAAGGACCCTGAAGAAATCATGTTGTGCTTTTGCAAATTATGGTGGATCTTTACACTGCTGTCCAACAGTTTACAGACTTAATAGTGTATCATAAAATGTATTATGTGATTGAAAATAAGCAGAATAGTTGTGTTTACTCTTACACTTTACTGCTGATTGAAATTTAAAACCGGATATAATTTTGCATCATCTCTGCGATGACACATTCCGGTTTCATAGAATAAAGTTTGCATGCAGAAAAGTATATGTTGTAATATTTCTGTAAGTAAGTCCCTTTGGCTGCTCCCTTGTTTGCAGTCGGGGTCGCCACAGCAAATCCAAGGTGGATCTGCATGTTGAATTGGCACAAGTTTTACGCCGGATGCCCTTCCTGGCGCAACTCCACGTTACATGGAGAAATGTGGCAGGGGTGGGATTTGAACCCGGAGCCTTCTGAACTGAAAACCAAGTGCATTAACCACTTGGCCACCACCCCTGTGTTCTAATATTTCTGTAAAAATATTAATCATGCCAAGCCTTCATTTGCTGTTGGAGAATCAGAGCAGGATTATTTCTTTTGTGTAAAAGCTGATGATGAAAGCAAATAAACTACACTGATGTAGTGAAACTATAACTAATAACTATTTTCATGTTTGATTAAATTGTTATTGTAATTAATGCTCTAACTGAAGAGTTCAGATGCAAAACCCAGTTTCGCCAAAACCATACATTTTTAGTTGAGGCCAACATATACGTGGCTGTCAAGGGGACCATCAGTGTGCAAAATATGAAAGAATTTGAACAAACTGTTTTCATTTTATTGATAAAAGTTTGTGCATTTCTGCATATGGTTTCCTTTAAATCTCCATTTTCAACTGCATTTTTCTCCATTTAAAAAAAAAGTACTTACTGGGTTTTGCATCTGAACTCTTCAATTGTTAACTATATAATGCCATAAAATTGTTTAAAAAAATGCATATACTGCTTCAAATCCAATGGAGAATTGAAAGTTTGCATCATGTGATTTGCTGTAGAGTTAAAGATGTACGTGGTCCTGTTTTCTGACAGTATGCATTAGAATGATGTTGCACAGATGAAATGAAATCAGCGCTGCACATTTTAGCTTTCATTTCTTGAAATATTGTTGTACGCCTGACTTTGAGTGAGATGAAACGACACGTGCATGTATGCGTTATCAGATTTATCATGCCTGCTCTGGCTTCCCTCTCAGACCTATCCGCGACATCAGTTTTCATGTCTTAATACTCTGCATAAAAGTTTGTGTCAGCGTGAGGAGCAGAGGTTACTGGCAGACAATGACAGTAGCGGTCATGTTTGCCTACAGTGAACTGGCCAACTTCTACACCTACCACATGCTCACTGCTGTGTTGAAAGGCTCGTTCTGCTCCTAAAAGCTTGCCTGTACAAATAGTCTTCCACTTCACCTAACAGAGGCTAAGAGACACCACAAACATCCCATCTGCCTTATATTTATTCCAAGTAGAAGTGGACATTAGGTGCGAAAGCTGTGGTTAGTAGGGCAAGCAATTTTTTTTCAAAGGCTGAGATGGTGTTGGATGCTTACAGTTTCTGTCTTCTCCGCTGAAGCAAATCTCCCCTTTCAGACATCAACAGACAAGATAATAAGACACTCAGAGCACAATTCCGTATTATATTCAGCAACCAAAGGCTCATCTCTTGTCAGTTTGCATTTACTCTCCCAAGGATGTGACGCTTCTATCATCATGCTGTCAAAGTGAGCCAGGCTGGAACGACAGGAGTACTCATTTTATACACTTACTGTCTACATGAAATGGTCTGCACTTATACGCATTCTGCCAAAATGGTGGAACTTTTTCACAAAGGTCAACTCCAGATGCCCCCCACTCCCCCCCAAAAAACAACAAAATAAATCTTCCATTGATTCATGTTGTTGGAGGTCATTTGGAGCAAAAAGTCCACACCAAATGCTAAATTGGTTCTGCTTTGCTTTTACATTACTCCAAGTTTCTGAGGCCTCTCTTGCTGTTGGATTATAATCAGGATCAAGGAAATCCATTTTCCAGGCAGTATTTGTTTGGTGAGTCTTCTTTAACCTTGCCAATAAGATTGCTAGTCTTCATTGGATGCCATTTTTAAGCAGACTTCTGTAGTCTCTGAAGTTATGTCATTAGATGTGTTCAGTTTATTTATACAGCACCAAATTGCAACATGAATTGTCCCAAGGTGCTTCACTAATGAAAGGTCAAACCATATGTAACAGTCATAATAAATGTTTCATTTTTACTCTGAGGACAAAATTTCCCAGTTGCACCCCCTGGAACAGCCCCCTGAAGTCAAAATTCCAACTTGTCAACTCTTTAAAACCTCATGATCTCTAAGTTAACAATCCAAGCATGGCTGCTAGTAACCGTTACTGACTGCCACAATCTTTTTTTCTTGATTTCTTATAGTGTTTCTTAAAGCCAGAAAGTTGCCATTTGAAATGACTTTAGTTTTGTGTCATGTCTGTGATCTGCTTTTTTTCTACAAAATTAAACAACTGAATGAACATCCTCCGAGGCTGGTGATTACATAATTTTTGCCAGGGGTTGTACAACGATGGTCTACACGACACAACAAATCAAGGAGTAAATGTAACGAATGTAACGTCTGCACTATCTGTTCTCCTCTATAAGGTCTCTATCATTGCAGAATATTTTTGGGAGCAATTTTTCCTAGCAGCAAATTAACAGTTAATTCTTCTTTTTGTCCAGTTTAATAAATCATGCACACAGTGCTGCCCTACTGCTGGTTGTGGACATGTTGATGCAGCTTTTTTATGAATGAAATACTACAACCCCTGGCAAAAATTATGGAATCACCGGCCTCAGAGGATGTTCATTCAGTTGTTTAATTTTGTAGAAAAAAAGCAGATCACAGACATGAAACAAAACTAAAGTCATTTCAAATGGAAACTTTCTGGCTTTAAGAAACACTATAAGAACTCAAGAAAAATAATTGTGGCAGTCAGTAACGGTTACTTATTTAGACCAAGCAGAGGAAAAAAAATATGGAATCACTCAATTCTGAGGAAAAAATTATGGAATCACCCTGTAAATTTTCATCCCCCAAATTAACACCTGCATCAAATCAGATCTGCTCGTTGACATTGACCCTATGCCATGACATTGACCCTATGTGTCTTTTTGCAAGGAATGTTTTTGCAGTTTTTGCTCTATGGCAAGATGCATTATCATCTTGAAAAATGATTTCATCATCCCCAAACATCCTTTCAATTGTCCAAAATATCAACATAAACTTGTGCATTTATTGATGATGTAATGACAGCCATCTCCCCAGTGCCTTTACCTGACATGCAGCCCCATATCATCAATAACTGTGGAAATTTACATGTTCTCTTCAGGCAGTCATCTTTATAAATCTCATTGGAAAGGCACCAAACAAAAGTTCCAGCATCATCACCTTGCCCACTGCAGATTCGAGATTCATCACTGAATATGACTTTCATCCAGTCATCCACAGTCCACAACTGCTTTTCCTTAGCCCATTGTAACCTTGTTGTTTTCTGTTTAGGTGTTAATGATGCCTTTCGTTTAGCTTTTCTGTATGTAAATCCCATTTCCTTTAGGCGGTTTCTTACAGTTCGGTCACAGACGTTGACTCCAGTTTCCTCCCATTCGTTCCTCATTTGTTTTGTTGTACATTTTTCAATTTTTGAGACATATTGCTTTAAGTTTTCTGTCTTGACGCTTTGATGTCTTCCTTGGTCTACCAGTATGTTTGCCTTTAACAACCTTCCCATGTTGTTTGTATTTGGTCCAGAGTTTAGACACAGCTGACTGTGAACAACCAACATCTTTTGCAACATTGCATGATGATTTACTCTCTTTTAAGAGTTTGATAATCCTCTCCTTTGTTTCAATTGACATCTCTCATGTTGGAGCCATGATTCATGTCAGTCCACTTGGTGCAACAGCTCTCCAAGGTGTGTTCACTCCTTTTTAGATGCAGACTAACGAGCAGATCTGATATGATGCAGGTGTTAGTTTTGGGGATGAAAATTTACAGGGTGATTCCATAATTTTTTCCTCAGAATTGACTGATTTCATATTTTTTTCCTCTGCTTGGTCTAAAAAAGTAACCGTTACTGACTGCCACAATCTTTTTTTCTTGATTTCTTATAGTGTTTCTTAAAGCCAGAAAGTTGCCATTTGAAATGACTTTAGTTTTGTGTCATGTCTGTGATCTGCTTTTTTTCGACAAAATTAAACAACTGAATGAACATCCTCCGAGGCCGGTGATTCCATAATTTTTGCCAGGGGTTGTACAACGATGGTCTACACGACACTACAAACCAAGGAGTAAATGTAACGAATGTAACGTCTGCACTATCTGTTCTCCTCTATAAGGTCTCTATCATTGCAGAACATTTTTGGGAGCAATTTTTACTCCAAATTCTTGGGGGCCTTGAGTTTATTTTTCGACTTTTGGTGGGTGCTGTGTGGAAACTGGAACACGCTAAAACTACCAATAACAAATTATCAAATAAAATGTTTTCTCAGTGAATTCTGGTGTTCATCAGGGATGTGTTCTGTTTCTACACAATTCAGTGCTTGCACAGCCTAGGTGTTGGGTAGGGCTGTGGAAACCATGGACTTTGGTGCCTTTGTTGGTACTGACCTTGAGTTGATACTGTGATCTTTGTTGAATCAATGGATACATGTGAGTGCAGAACTCGAGAACATGAGTGAAGAATCAGAGTGTCTGAGTTTGTGATGTTCTAGATCAAGACTATCCAGTGTTGAACTTGTGGAGACATTCACGCCTCTGGGTTCTCTGTCTTTGAGATTAAGAGATGCCGGAGAAGACTTTACAGAGTCATAAGGTCACTGGACAGAGATGTTTGGTGTTGCTTATATCTTTGCAGGAGAATGTAGGTCAAAGTTTTTAGGATCCTGGTGCTTCCTGTCTTACTGTATGGTTGTGAGACTTGGACCCTAACCAGTGATCTAAGTCTATAACTAGATGTCTTTGGTAATAGGTCTCATTGCAGGATCCTTGGATACCGGTGAAATGACTGTGTCAAACGAATGCTTGCTTATGTAAACACAGATGTGGAGTGACGAACATTTTGGCCATGTGGCACATTTCTCTGGGCATGGTCCACCATGTAGGTGCCTCAGTGTTGAGGACCCCAGCAACTACATTGGCAGAAAGCAAAGGGTACACCCACATTTCACCTGACTCAGGCAGATAGATAGTTACTTTCAGGATTTGGAGATGGACTATGTGTCATCCTGGACCAAAGGCGGTTCTGGTGGAGGCAGTGAAGCTCGGCACCAGTGCAGACCTGACCTGACTTGATTTCATGTTGTCCTTTTGCATAATTTTTGAGTTGGACACTATTTTCCTTCATAATTGCAAAATTTGTTGTACCCATATGAATATATGGTGGCAAGACAGCAATAGAAACCTGAAAAGGAAAAAAAAAAAACAATTTCATTAGGTTTTCGGGGATTGGTGGTGGTGGTGGTGGTGGTGGTGGGGGGGCACATTTTGTTTTTGTTCTTCCTGCTGTTAGAAAATGCAAACGTAAATTAATACCTGCCAAAATACTACTTTAAAGATTAATATCATCATGTACAGTTTATAGGATAAGTATGAAGCTTTTTTTCTCCAGAAATCTCTCATATATACCCTTACAAATTCATAGGCACATAAAGATACAATCGCACACTGCTGGAGGCACAAGTTCTTATTATTTTTGTGTAATCAGCTTAGCAAGCAGGATGCATGGAGGGACAGGCTGTTTGTCGATGCAATGAGCCTCATAATGTTGCATGGTGAGGTTAAGTAATAAAGTGGTTCAAACCTAATGGCGAATGAGCGACACTGTGTAAATAAGAGTGCACCAAGGAGACCAAAGGGGGGAACAAGTGTCTCCTAGGGAGGTGGATCTTATTATGTAGATTTCAGCCATGTGCAGAGACTAGAAAACAAGCTTAATGTAAGCCTCCAAAGCAGGTGTGATACATTTGCTAATGTGCTCACAGTGCCCATGGTTACAGCGATGCAATTGTCGCGTGGTGTGGAGGACAAGGAGGGCAGATGAGTGCAAGAGAGGAATCTCGTTTTGATGCAAACCGCAGTAAAGGTCAAAAGTATCGCTCGCGCTACGTTCTGCAGAAATGACTTTGAGCATCGCATAAGGAGTGCAGCAGTCAGAACATGCAGCAGTAAAACTCAAGTTCAAAACACTTGTTTAGACTCGGATGTATTCAAAGAGTATTTTAAGTCCTGTAGGTGGGCCTCTGTGCAGGAAATAAATTAAATTTCAATATGCATTTGTTTTACTTATTTGCTGTGTTTAAGTTTGGAGAATTATTTTCTACCAAAACGTACATGTCATGCAGTATGCACGCCATAGCCAACATCAAGAGACCTTTCAAGTAGTGCTAACAAAGATTCATTGCATCTCCTGATACGGACATGGTTGGTTGTTGTTGAGATGTAATTGAAGCTGCAAGGGTCACATTTTCAGAATCGAAATTACAGTCTTGTGTTTGACTTGTGTAGTGTGAACCAGAGACGCTTCCCAAAGCCCTTGTGTCCTTCACAAGCCTTTATTATTTATAACGCTCACTCTTTGAGCAATGACCAGTACTAATGCATAACCTTCTGTCCTTCTGGCTGATTCGCTTCCTTTGAAACCAGAGATTGAGGCAGGAGAAGTGGGTGTATGCTGGATGAGGTACGGGGTGCGAGCAGGAGGGGGTTGGTATAGGGCAATGATGATCCAGGCTGCCGAGAAGTTATTATGTTTTTCCCTTTATATCTGAGGATGTGGAATAACACTGTGATGCTTCTGTTCCCCAGAATAGAGTTATGAGCTTCAGTGCAATACTATTTCCTGACGGTCCTCCTTCCCCTGTTTGTCTCCTCCACAGAATAATGTACAGGGACGAGTGAGGTGGGGCAGTGTGTCTTTTAGCTACATGATTATTTGGTTGTTTTCAGCTGTACCCACTGACGTCTGTAAATATCACTGCGAGAGGCGACTATAACTAGCACAGGACTTCTTCTTGATAAACTAATTTCAAGATAAACTCTGCTTAGCTCAGTTGCAGCAGCGGTAAAGATACAGCCTCGTGCAGTCTGTATCGCTTGATGTTATCCTACAGCAACTGAGCCCTTGCCGCGGTGCTTGTGTGAGCCATTGTTATTATACTTCTATGACAGAAGGAATGGCTGAGGAGGCGAGAGAGGAGGCTTTGAGGGACAAGGGGTAGAAAGTGGGACACGGGCAGCATTAGTGCCAGATAGCCCGGAGGGGTCCAGGCTGATGTGTCAGGCATGACATGTGGGTGTCTAGCCACCCACTCATACACACACACACACACACACACACACACACACACACACACACACACACACACACACACACACACACACACACACACACACACACACACACACACACACACACTTTACTGGACTCTGTCTCAGCGATCACACCCCATTGGCTACTTCTAAATGTTCTCCACTTGGCCAGATGCAACACAAGTTGATTGATGGAAATCTGAAAGGACTCGATTTATATTGATAGCAGTTCAACTTTTTTTAACCCTTGTAGCTAAGAGAAAAGTCAAATTTCTGCTATGCTGCTTATTGCACAGACAACATTATTGTTTAGCAATATCTCTTTTAAAACGCCAGAACAGAGTGCTGGTTGCCTGAACTTCATACCAGCACAACTTTTTAAATTTTTAAAAGCTGTGTATTGTGCACTATATTCTGTGTGTACCATACCAGCAGGAACCACTGGTGGTATGTAGGGATGGGTATTGAGAACCGGTTCCTTTTGGGTATCGTTAAGAATTGATTCCATCCACCGATATCAATAAGCTTTGTGCTTAAAGATTCTGTTATCGGTCCTTCAGAGTGGCCGTTGTTTTGGGGGGTGTTTGTCAGGAAAATGATCATTTCTCTACATTGATTACAGACACTACAGCGGGTTCGTAATCAATTTTTCTGGTGCCCGGCTTTGCTTTGAACCTTGAACCAATCGAAGCAGTGGTTCGCAGATAAATAAAGCAGATAAATGAAGCAATAGATCGAAGCATTGCTTCGATCTATTGCTTCATTTATTCTTTCTTTCTTTTGTTTAATTTTCCCCCGCTAAAACCCTAAAGAGCATGCACCTGTCAGTATTATTTACCTTTTCTATGTTAAACCGACCTGTTATGGTCTTCTGAAACAGTTGATAGATGTATTTTGTAACATAAAAACGGGAGCGATGCTAACGCATTAGCATGTCTATGGCATTTTCAGTGTTAAAATTTAGCATTAAGCAGTTGCAGCCGTCATCACGTTCACGGTGCATTTGTTTTCAAATTGTAATATTTCTTAAATTTATTTTTGTTTATATATTAATAATCTAATGATTATTATATACAATTTTAGAGAAAGAGACAAAAAGAACCTGAATAGAAACAACAGAAAATATAAAAGCAACTAACAATGAACACACACACATAAATAAATAAATAAATACATACATACATACATACATACATACATACACACAGAAATAAATAAGTGTTTCCTGTGAACACCTAGTGACTCTTACACCTCCATTTCATCCCTGTCTTATTTAAGTTTAATTTGTTTTGGTCAAACCATATTTTCAATGTGTTAATTTCTTCAGTGATTTCCTCCAGAACTATCTGCCAAACTAGAAAACTGCTGCATCCTAGTAAGAGCAGAATACTACTGGAATGAATTTGCATAAGGAAAGTTTTTTTTTTTCTCACCTAAATGGATGCTGCACTCACTCCAGTTTATCATCTGGAATAGTCCCAGATTGCATTTCAGAGCTTCTAGAATTGAAACATTTTCATGCAGGTGGTGTTGGGGGCTAATTTTAGGTTTCAGCTTTTTTTGTTTTTCACCACTTTGATCCCTGAATATGTCAATCTTGAGTCACTTTTGTGCGGATTAAAGTTACTAACTGGGACTCCTGTCTTGTTGCGAGAAAGAAACGAGAATTATCCTCCGTTCTGTTTACACAGCTCCAAACACTGCGCGGCTGTCTGACGAGTCAAATTAGAATGATAGAATCCAGTCTGAATTAATAATTTCAAAGCGAAACACCGTTTTGTTTATTTTTATTTATGTCCAGAGATCAAGGATACAGTGACCAATTTCATATTTATTTACTTTAAGACTCAATGAAATACATAGAAAACCTGTAAAGCCTACTTTTACACAAAATTCAAAAGTACACAAAAGTACAAAATTCACGAGGTATCGATAAGGGAATCGATAAGGAATCGGATCGATAAGCAGAATCGATAATGGGATCGATATTGGTAAAATCTTATCAATACCCATCCCTAGTGGTATGTGCTAGTTTTGGTGTTTTCTATAAGCTCTAAGGCTGCAACTAATGATTATTTTCATAACCAGTCAGTTGTTAGGTCCATAAATTCATTCATTTCCATTTTTGCTGCTCATCCTGGTCCAGAATAAGGACCTCAGCACACACTTCCCTATCCTCACCCAGGCCCTCTTACTCCTCCTGGGGAATTCCTAGTCATTTCCAAGCCAACTAGGAGATGTAATTCATCCAGCGTGTCCTGGGTCTTCCAGGACAAGCCTTCCAGGACATTTGAAGCCATCATTTTATACAAGATGATGGCTTCAAATGTCTTGTTTTCTCCACAGCCAAAATTGTGCATCTTGCCATTACTCATGAACCCCAGTCAAGATTTACAAAATTCTGAAAGATGTCAGATTCTTCATTGATTTGATATGGAATTACCCAAAAAGGGACAAGTGTAGCAGGCAGGTAGTGTACCACCACCCTATGGACCTGGGTTTGATTCCAGGCATGTGGTTCAGGTTGCTTGTCTTTCCTTGGACAAGACACGTCATCGGCATTGCTCCAGTCCACCCAGCCATAAAGGGGTGCTGGCTTGGGCTGGGGAAGTAACCTATAATGGATTGGTGTCCCATCCAGAGAGGGTTGTAGACTCTCATCGGCTTCATGGTATGGTATCCAGGGATAAGCCTCAGTCCCAATGGGCCTCCAGGATCTGTAAAGAACTTCCATTTTCCAAATCACTTGAGACCTTACTTGTTGTTCAATGGATAGTAGAGCAGGTAGTTCTGTGGTACAGGAGTTGGACTATCGGTTTATAGGCTGGGGTTTGATACCAGGTGTGTGTTTCCTTGAACACAGACACTTCATCTGTACTGTCTGAGTCAATCAATCAATCAATCAATCAATTTTTTTATATAGCGCCAAATCACAACAAACAGTTGCCCCAAGGCGCTTTATATTGTAAGGCAAGGCCATACAATAATTATGTAAAACCCCAACGGTCAAAACGACCCCCTGTGAGCAAGCACTTGGCTACAGTGGGAAGGAAAAACTCCCTTTTAACAGGAATAAACCTCCAGCAGAACCAGGCTCAGGGAGGGGCAGTCTTCTGCTGGGACTGGTTGGGGCTGAGGGAGAGAATCAGGAAAAAGACATGCTGTGGAGGGGAGCAGAGATCGATCACTAATGATTAAATGCAGAGTGGTGCATACAGAGCAAAAAGAGAAAGAAACAGTGCATCATGGGAACCCCCCAGCAGTCTACGTCTATAGCAGCATAACTAAGGGATGGTTCAGGGTCACCTGATCCAGCCCTAACTATAAGCTTTAGCAAAAGGAAAGTTTTAAGCCTAATCTTAAAAGTAGAGAGGGTGTCTGTCTCCCTGATCTGAATTGGGAACTGGTTCCACAGGAGAGGAGCCTGAAAGCTGAAGGCTCTGCCTCCCATTCTACTCTTACAAACCCTAGGAACTACAAGTAAGCCTGCAGTCTGAGAGCGAAGCGCTCTATTGGGGTGATATGGTACTACGAGGTCCCTAAGATAAGATGGGACCTGATTATTCAAAACCTTATAAGTAAGAAGAAGAATTTTAAATTCTATTCTAGAATTAACAGGAAGCCAATGAAGAGAGGCCAATATGGGTGAGATATGCTCTCTCCTTCTAGTCCCCGTCAGTACTCTAGCTGCAGCATTTGAATTAACTGAAGGCTTTTTAGGGAACTTTTAGGACAACCTGATAATAATGAATTACAATAGTCCAGCCTAGAGGAAATAAATGCAATGAATTAGTTTTTCAGCATCACTCTGAGACAAGACCTTTCTGATTTTAGAGATATTGCGTAAATGCAAAAAAGCAGTCCTACATATTTGTTTAATATGCGCTTTGAATGACATATCCTGATCAAAATGACTCCAAGATTTCTCACAGTATTACTAGAGGTCAGGGTAATGCCATCCAGAGTAAGGATCTGGTTAGACACCATGTTTCTAAGATTTGTGGGGCCAAGTACAATAACTTCAGTTTTATCTGAGTTTAAAAGCAGGAAATTAGAGGTCATCCATGTCTTTATGTCTGTAAGACAATCCTGCAGTTTAGCTAATTGGTGTGTGTGCTCTGGCTTCATGGATAGATAAAGCTGGGTATCATCTGCGTAACAATGAAAATTTAAGCAATACCGTCTAATAATACTGCCTAAGGGAAGCATGTATAAAGTGAATAAAATTGGTCCTAGCACAGAACCTTGTGGAACTCCATAATTAACTTTAGTCTGTGAAGAAGATTCCCCATTTACATGAACAAATTGTAATCTATTAGACAAATATGATTCAAACCACCGCAGCGCAGTGCCTTTAATACCTATGGCATGCTCTAATCTCTGTAATAAAATTTTATGGTCAACAGTATCAAAAGCAGCACTGAGGTCTAACAGAACAAGCACAGAGATGAGTCCACTGTCCGAGGCCATAAGAAGATCATTTGTAACCTTCACTAATGCTGTTTCTGTACTATGATGAATTCTAAAACCTGACTGAAACTCTTCAAATAGACCATTCCTCTGCAGATGATCAGTTAGCTGTTTTACAACTACCCTTTCAAGAATTTTTGAGAGAAAAGGAAGGTTGGAGATTGGCCTATAATTAGCTAAGATAGCTGGGTCAAGTGATGGCTTTTTAAGTAATGGTTTAATTACTGCCACCTTAAAAGCCTGTGGTACATAGCCAACTAACAAAGATAGATTGATCATATTTAAGATCGAAGCATTAAATAATGGTAGGGCTTCCTTGAGCAGCCTGGTAGGAATGGGGTCTAATAAACATGTTGATGGTTTGGATGAAGTAACTAATGAGAATAACTCAGACAGAACAATCGGAGAGAAAGAGTCTAACCAAATACCGGCATCACTGAAAGCAGCCAAAGATAACGATACATCTTTGGGATGGTTATGAGTAATTTTTTCTCTAATAGTTAAAATTTTGTTAGCAAAGAAAGTCATGAAGTCATTACTAGTTAAAGTTAATGGAATACTCAGCTCAATAGAGCTCTGACTCTTTGTCAGCCTGGCTACAGTGCTGAAAAGAAACCTGGGGTTGTTCTTATTTTCTTCAATTAGTGATGAGTAGAAAGATGTCCTAGCTTTACGGAGGGCTTTTTTATAGAGCAACAGACTCTTTTTCCAGGCTAAGTGAAGATCTTCTAAATTAGTGAGACGCCATTTCCTCTCCAACTTACGGGTTATCTGCTTTAAGCTACGAGTTTGTGAGTTATACCACGGAGTCAGACACTTCTGATTTAAAGCTCTCTTTTTCAGAGGAGCTACAGCATCCAAAGTTGTCTTCAATGAGGATGTAAAACTATTGACGAGATACTCTATCTCCCTTACAGAGTTTAGGTAGCTACTCTGCACTGTGTTGGTATATGGCATTAGAGAACATAAAGAAGGAATCATATCCTTAAACCTAGTTACAGCGCTTTCTGAAAGACTTCTAGTGTAATGAAACTTATTCCCCACTGCTGGGTAGTCCATCAGAGTAAATGTAAATGTTATTAAGAAATGATCAGACAGAAGGGAGTTTTCAGGGAATACTGTTAAGTCTTCTATTTCCATACCATAAGTCAGAACAAGATCTAAGATATGATTAAAGTGGTGGGTGGACTCATTTACTTTTTGAGCAAAGCCAATAGAGTCTAATAATAGATTAAATGCAGTGTTGAGGCTGTCATTCTCAGCATCTGTGTGGATGTTAAAATCGCCCACTATAATTATCTTATCTGAGCTAAGCACTAAGTCAGACAAAAGGTCTGAAAATTCACAGAGAAACTCACAGTAACGACCAGGTGGACAATAGATAATAACAAATAAAACTGGTTTTTGGGACTTCCAATTTGGATGGACAAGACTAAGAGACAAGCTTTCAAATGAATTAAAGCTCTGTCTGGGTTTTGGATTAATTAATAAGCTGGAATGGAAGATTGCTGCTAATCCTCCACCCCGGCCCGTGCTACGAGCATTCTGACAGTTAGTGTGACTCGGGGGTGTTGACTCATTTAAACTAACATATTCATCCTGCTGTAACCAGGTTTCTGTTAGGCAGAATAAATCAATATGTTGATCAATTATTATATCATTTACCAACAGGGACTTAGAAGAGAGAGACCTAATGTTTAATAGACCACATTTAACTGTTTTAGTCTGTGGTGCAGTTGAAGGTGCTATATTATTTTTTCTTTTTGAATTTTTATGCTTAAATAGATTTTTGCTGGTTATTGGTAGTCTGGGAGCAGGCACCGTCTCTACGGGGATGGGGTAATGAGGGGGTGGCAGGGGGAGAGAAGCTGCAGAGAGGTGTATAAGACTACAACTCCCAGCTGTAAATGGGTACTGGCCTTGGCTGGCAAAGTAACCTATGGTAGACTGGTGTGCCGTCAAAGGGTTGTCATAGACTCTTGGTATCCAGGGATACTCATTGGCCTAAATGGCTTCAGAGTGTATATAGGACTTACATCTCTTCGACTGCAGAAACAAACTTGATTTGCATGGAAGTAACAGCACTGGTCAGTTGGACAATTGTTGTTTTCAGACACCTCATCAACCAGCAGTGGACTAAAAAAGGTTAAAGGTTGATGTAATTTAAAAGAATTACAAAAATTATTTCTGCCAAGGATTTGATTAAATCATGTCTTGAAAGATTTTGGCTTTTTAGAGAAAAAGTGGATGTAGAAAAAATAAGTCAAAGAGACTCTTTTTTTAGGACAAGCTTGTGGAGGATGTGGAGCAGAATCCTATTTATCTCAAATATCATTTAGGAGGAGGAGCAGTAGTGAGGCGGGCCTCTCCTAAAAGGCTTACGGCTCTCTTAAACTAGTCTCCATCTCACCGTCTCACTTCTGCTGCCATCTGTAAAAGGATGAAGAGCGATTTGTATTGTTATTTGCTTCGTTTAACCCTGAGCTAATCAGGTTGGCATTGCCTTGGCAATGATGAGGACACTCCATCACAGGTACACTCCACCACCTTCCTCCTCCTTCTCCTTCAATCTTCATTCCTTCTCCATCACACCACATCTCCTTCTTGACCTTTGAAATGGGCATCGCCTCTTTTTTACCAATTTGCCTCCCTTCTGTTCCTCTTCTGCTCGAGCTGCTTCCATCCCCACTGCACTATCACAGGAGAAGCAGGTGAAAGTCTGAGTGGATGACTCTCGGATCAGAGAGCCTTTAGGTGAAGGTTTAGAGGCCATGGCAAGAGTACATGGGTTGATGAGAACTGTTTGCATATGTTCTTTAAAGTATACAATTTTCATCAGACTCATTTCCTTCCTCTAACCACCGAAATGTTGAATCTCCCCTCCTCTGCTCGTGGTTTAGCAATCGGCTCAAAAGTAGCGACAGAGCTGCTGAAGTGTGAAATCCTTTCTGTTTGGCACAGTCTTCTGCAGCACCTCCGATGTAATTCTTTAACTCCATAATTCCACTTTGTGCCAGAATAATGAATACGATCAAGTTTCTTCACCCTGTAAGGTCTCCGCCCTTACGCCGCCAAGAATCAGACATTAATTTCACAGGCCCGGAAAGGTTTCCGTGGCCTCTTCTCCCTCTTTGCCCCGCGCTGGGGCTCTTAATTAAGGAAATGACAGCTCTTCCAGCAGCAGCATCCACAGCAGCTCTAATGTGGCTAATGGTGTTAAAGGCAGACACTCAAAAGACAGTCTCTGGTGAATTTTCTGTCCCCAGGAACACTATTGACCTATCCGTAGCAGATTCTCCACCCCAGCTTGGAAACAGAGTACTCGTATTAGTTCTCTGCAGGTCCAGTGGGAGTCATCTTACTAAGAGCACCTGGAGATATTGGCAGCAGATTATGCCTTGTGTTATTGTTGAGGGCTTTGGTGGAACTAATGAAAAGCTGAGCTAAATCACGAGTGAGTTTGGCACACTTGCATTCTGTAAGGAGCCAAGTGAATGGCTTTATGGCTCACAGTGGAGATTCTCAGTTCTAATTTTCTATTAAGGCTAATCTTTAACATTTCCTTTCACAGTTAAAAGGGGTCATATTGTACAAAATCGGTTTTTGTCTACCTTTGACAGTTACTTATGGCTGAGATTTCACAGGAAGCTATACATCCTCCCCAAGTCCCAGACTTGTATGATTTATGTGCAGAATATCTCTTGTTATTAACAAAATGTAGGCCCATAGTGGTTACACGCCCACTGAGTTATTGTGCTCTGTGCAGAACTCACTCAAGCAGCCAGAGAACAAGAGGCAGAAGCAGCAGGTCCTTTACATTTAAAGCTACAGTGTGTAGGATTTATCGTTATGCTGTAGCAGGTCACAATTTTTATTTCCCTTCACATTTTTGCCTCCTTGGTGATGAGGATGCACGCTTGCTTGCCTTCTGTTGTGATAGACAATATGATCCTCTGTTTCACAAACACTGAAAAAAGTGAAACACCAGTACACTTCATTCAAAGTACCTATTTACATTGGTCAAATGGAAAGGTGTGGTTTCAATTTAACAAATCATAAATATACATTGTGAAAAGCTAAAAAAAAAATTAGCTGTAACAAATTACATCAATTTTTTAAAGTTGATCCAAAGTACCATTTTTTTTTTCAGTGAAAATACAGATTCTCAAAGTTGTTAGCCTGCACTAGCAACCCGTAGACAGCATATATAGAAGTAGGAAACTCTGATTCCTCTTGGTTTTTTTTTGTTTGTTTGTTTGTTTTTTTGTCAAGTATTCTGGCTACACTGCAAAATGTGAAAGGCAGAGTAAATATGTCCCTTTTGGGCTACTGTACCAACATCAGGGTTCAACATGGCAGCCTCCATGAGGGGGCCCACTCCCATGTAGATATGAAGGGCCCATTCCCAGCTGAAAAAATAAATCAGTTCATTTTTGCAAGTTGAAATGATGGTTATGAATGCTATATTCCACTTCTGCCAATAAACACTTGTACATTTTACACATTACCGCATTAAAACAAGAATAACTGAAACAAATTGTTTCTTGGAGACCTGAATTTTTATTTATTCATTTATTTTAAAGGATGCACCTCCTGAGTGTTTAAGCATTAATTCTGGCTACAGTGTTTAATATCTGTTCAGGGCTTCCAGACAGAATCTTTTTACAAATTGGGTTGTTCTGATCAGAATCAATAAATTGTCATATAAGGTTTTGGGTTCCACTTTAACATTATTGCTCCAGTTAGCTAACTAAATGAAATGCTACATAGTTAAAAATGTTCCATGTTAGCTTGTGTTAGCATGTTAGCTTGTGTGACATAATATGTATCTTTCGGGTGTGCCAAAAATACCTATTTATACATGCTTTGTTTTGCTAGCTAATTAGGTAGCTACTAGCGAAATGTTTCCAACATTACTTAGCCTGTACAGAAAACATTGAATTAATGTCTCAGACCAGCATTTATAATGTATATAGCAGCAATATTTCCCTTCTCTGGTTGGAAAAAGGGACATCAAAGCATATTTTACTGGTTTTCTCCACTATTCAGAAACGTATACGAGGCTTAGAGGAAGACAGGAAGTGAACTTAGCACCAACTGCAAGCAGAAATATTTGAATTTGTAATGAATGAATGAAAAATAATTTTGTTAACCATTTAGCATTAATTGAAATAAATATTTCTGTTGGAAAATAAAGTTTCTAATTTTGCTTTTGCCACATGAACCAGTCTGAAGCTTTGCTTTTCAGACATCCAATTATTTGTTAGGATTGATTAACAGGCATATAATAAGACACTTCCAATTAATTTAGATCGAACCTTACAAATATAAACAAGTAAATTGCCTGTATGGGCAAGGGGCACAATTCTAAGGTGATCTTTGGCTGTCAGCCCATTTATTACCTCGACACACATTTGAGCAGCTTTTGTCACCATCTATCAGGTGATGTGAGCATTTCAGGCCTTCTGTCCGCTTTCCTATTTGAAACACAAATTCAGTGAAATAAAATATATTTATAAATGTCAAAAATCAATGATTTTAAAAGTGTAGTGCCACTGGGTTTTTTAAGATTCATGTCATAAAAAGAATTCTTTGGCATCACTATAATTTTATTCCATAGCATTTAGATAGTGGATTCATAATATGATATTGCAAATATGATCAGAAGTCATGCTGTCTGGAAACAATTTAGAATTTTAACCCCTTAGGGAGAGAAATTCAAGGGATCAGATGCTATGACCAACATTTGGTAGATTCAGAAGTGATTTACAAGAAATCTTATGGCTGGCAATGTAAGATGGGTCACACGCAATTTCAAAACCTCATGCATGCACACATGCACTTCCTCCTGTAGTTAGTTTCCATAACAACAATGAAGAAAAAGACAATATTCACTTTGGAATTTACCCCCAGATAATAAATATGTCCTCTTCATTAAAATGAGATGTAATTTTGCAACATGTTAAAACAAAAAAAACCTACATTATAATGCTTAGATTTTGATAGAAATTACATTTTCTCAGTTTTGTGAAATTTGAAAGGCCCTATAGCTTTAATGTATAAAAATTTAGATTTTTAGAGTTTTACGGTTCTAGAGTTTTAGGACACGTGTGTGTGTGTGTGTGTGTGTGTGTGTGTGTATATATATATATATATATATATATACACTCAACAAAAATATAAACGCAACACTTTTGGTTTTGCTCCCATTTTGTATGAGATTAACTCAAAGATCTAAAACTTTTTCCACATACACAATATCACCATCTCCCTCAAATATTGTTCACAAACCAGTCTAAATCTGTGATAGTGAGCACTTCTCCTTTGCTGAGATAATCCATCCCACCTCACAGGTGTGCCATATCAAGATGCTGATTAGACACCATGATTAGTGCACAGGTGTGCCTTAGACTGTCCACAATAAAAGGCCACTCTGAAGGTGCAGTTTTGTTTTATTGGGGGGGGATACCAGTCAGTAGCTGGTGTGACCACCATTTGCCTCATGCAGTGCAACACATCTCCTTCGCATAGAGTTGATCAGGTTGTCAATTGTGGCCTGTGGAATGTTGGTCCACTCCTCTTCAATGGCTGTGCAAAGTTGCTGGATACTGGCAGGAACTGGTACACGCTGTCATATACGCCGGTCCAGAGCATTCCAAACATGCTCAATGGGTGACATGTCCGGTGAGTATGCCGGCCATGCAAGAACTGGGACATTTTCAGCTTCCAAGAATTGTGTACAGATCCTTGCAACATGGGGCCGTGCATTATCCTGCTGCAACATGAGGTGATGTTCTTGGATGTATAGCACAACAATGGGCCTCAGGATCTCGTCACGGTATCTCTGTGCATTCAAAATGCCATCAATAAAATGCACCTGTGTTCTTCGTCCATAACAGACGCCTGCCCATACCATAACCCCACCGCCACCATGGGCCACTCGATCCACAACATTGACATCAGAAAACCGCTCACCCACATGACGCCACACACACTGTCTGCCATCTGCCCTGAACAGTGTGAACCGGGATTCATCCGTGAAGAGAACACCTCTCCAACGTGTCAAATGCCAGCGAATGTGAGCATTTGCCCACTCAAGTCGATTACGACGACAAACTGGAGTCAGGTCGAGACCCCGATGAGGACGTCAAGCATGCAGATGAGCTTCCCTGAGACAGTTTCTGACAGTTTGTGCAGAAATTCTTTGGTTATGCAAACCGATTGTTTCAGCAGCTGTCCGAGTGGCTGGTCTCAGACGATCTTGGAGGTGAACATGCTGGATGTGGAGATCCTGGTCTGGTGTGGTTACACGTGGTCTGCGGTTGTGAGACTGGTTGGATGTACTGCCAAATTCTCTGAAACGCCTTTGGAGATGGCTTATGGTAGAGAAATGAACATTCAATACACGAGCAACAGCTCTGGTTGACATTCCTGCTGTCAGCATGCCAATTGCACGCTCCCTCAAATCTTGCGACATCTGTGGCATTGTGCTGTGTGATAAAACTGCACCTTTCAGAGTGGCCTTTTATTGTGGGCAGTCTAAGGCATACATGTGCACTAATCATGGTGTCTAATCAGCATCTTGATATGGCACACCTGTGAGGTGGGATAGATTATCTCAGCAAAGGAGAAGGGCTCACTATCACAGATTTAGACTGGTTTGTGAACAATATTTGAGGGAGATAGTGATATTGTGTATGTGGAAAAAGTTTTAGATCTTTGAGTTCATCTCATATAAAATGGGAGAAAAACCAAAAGTGTTTCATTTATATTTTTGTTGAGTGTATGTACACTAGCAGGTGTACCTGCTGCAAATCAAGTATTATATAAGGCCAACTGTGTGTGTCACGTCTGTACTTTAATGATTTGATGTCACTTCTGCACCTTAATGATTTGATGTCACTTCTGTGCCTTTATGATTTGATGTCACTTCTAATGCTTTAATCTATTCTCTTTATTTATTTGTCTATTACAGAATTCAGCTTTAATCATTATTGCTAGAAATCTTAGACAAAAAGAACTTTCACTTTAATTCTTTATGGTTACTAGGCAACCAATAATTTAATGGTTTAATCTATTCTCTTTATTTGTTTATCTTTTATGGTTACTGAGCAACCAATACTTTAATGCTTTAATCTATTCTCTTTATCTATTTATCTATTACAGAATTCAGCTTTACTCATTACTTCTAGAAATAATCTATAGATCTATGACAGAATTCAGCTTTAATCATTATTGCTAGAAATCTTACACAAACGGAACTTTCACTTTACTTCGTTATGGTTCCTGGGCAACCAATAATTTAATGCTTTTATCTGTTCTCTTTGTATATTTATCTATTACAGAGTTCAGCTTTAATCATTATTGCTAGAATTCTTAGACAAAAAGAACTTTTGGACAACCAAAAAATTAATTTTAATCTATTCTCTTTATCTATTACAGAATTCATCTTTAATCATTATTGCTAGAAATCTTAGACAAGAAGAGCTTTCACTTTAATTGTTTATCGTTACTGGACAACCAATAATTTAATACTTTAATCTGTTCTATTTATCTGTTTATCTATTACAGAATTCAGCTTTATTCATTATTACTTTAATGTGTGTGTGTGATGCTTTCATCTAGTGTGTGTGTGTGTGTGTGTGTGTGTGTGTGTGTGTGTGTGTGTGTGTGTGTGTGTGTATGTGTGTGTGTGTGTGTGTGAGTGTGTTCACGAATGTGCATTTTCAACACAAAGGCCCCAAAGACGTCCACCTCGGTGCCCCCAGTCACCATACCAAGTTTAGTGTCGCTTAATCACTGCGGAGGTTCACTCCGAACACAAATCGTGCCACATACATACATATATACGAGGTCTGTCAATAAAGTAACAGTCCTTTTTATTTTTTTCAAAAACTATATGAATTTCATTCATATGTTTTTACGTCAGACAAGCTTGAACCCTCGTGCGCATGCGTGAGTTTTTCCACGCCTGTCGGTGACGTCATTCGCCTGTGAGAATGCCTTGGGAAGGAGTGGTCCCGCCCCCTCATCGGATTTTCATTGTCTGGAAATGGCGGAATGAAAAGGACTTTTTTCCCATCAGAATTTTTTCAGAAGCTGTTAGAGACTAGCACCTGGAAACCATTCGAAAAATTTACGAGGTCTGTCAATAAAGTATAGGTCCTTTTTATTTTTTTCAAAAACTATATGGATTTCATTCATATGTTTTTACGTCAGACATGCTTGAACCCTCATGCGCATGCGTGAGTTTTTCCACGCCTGTCGGTGATGTCATTGGCCTGTGAGCACTCCTTGTGGGAGGAGTCGTCCAGCTCCTCGTCGGAATTCCTTTGTCTGAGAAGTTGCTGAGAGACTGGCGCTTTGTTTGATCAAAATTTTTTTCTAAACCTGTGAGACACATCGAAGTGGACACGGTTCGAAAAATTAAGCTGGTTTTCAGTGAAAATTTTAACGGCTGATGAGAGATTTTGAGGCGATACTGTCGCTTTAAGGACTTCCCACGGTGCGAGACGTCGCGCAGCGCTCTCAGGCGCCGTCGTCAGCCTGTTTCAAGCTGAAAACCTCCACATTTCAGGCTCTATTGATCCAGGACGTCGTGCGAGAACAGAGAAGTTTCAGAAGAAGTCGGTTTCAGCATTTTTTCTGGATATTCCACTGTTAAAGGAGATTTTTTTTTAATGAAAGACATGCGGACGGATTGCAGCGTCGGCTCGCAGCCGCCGCGATGCTCCGCCACAGGAAAAACACCTCTGTTGGAAGCCTTAAGGACAAGTTGGAACATGTCCAGCTGTTAAACAATTTCTCATATACTCACTCCACTGAAAGCCATCAAAAGTCACCTGGATTTTACGAATGGTTATCAACACGGAGGTGTTTTTCCTGTGCTGCCGCACCGCGCCGGCTGCGTCCCGACGCTGCACAAGCCACCGGACCATTTCTAAACGGATGGCTCTGTGGATACGAGACCGTTGTGTGCTCTTTCTCTGGTTATCACAAGAACTGGACATCAGCCATTTTCCGGCAGATTTCACTTTTAAGAGAACAAGTTTGGACATGTCTATCTCGGCTTTCAATGCTTACCAGTCCAGTAAGTATCAGTGAAATTGTGGAGAGCTGGACATGTCCAAACTTGTCCTCTGACACGTCGAAACGGAGGTGTTCCTTTGTCTCGCTTCCAAAGCAAATCGGTCTTTACGCGCGAAGCCTCCGCGCGGCTTTCCATGACAAAATCTCTTGTTAAAAGTGAAATCTGCTGGAAAATGGCTGATGTCCAGCTCTTGTGATAACCAGAGAAAGAGCACACAATGGTCTCGTATCCACAGACCCATCCGTTTAGAAATGGTCCGGTGGCTTGTGCCGCGTCCTCGGAGCGTGGCGCGCCGAGCGTCCTTAAAGGGGTCATTAAAGGGGTCCTTAAAGCTGTAGTAACAGACCTTATTCTCTGTGAAGCCCGTAAAATTTTCACCGAAAGCCAGATAAATTTTTTGAATGGTTTCCAGGTACCAGTTTCTAACAGCTTCTGAAAAAATTCTGATGGAAAAAAGTCCTTTTCATTCCGCCATTTCCAGACAATGAAAATCTCATGAGGGGGCGGGACCACTCCTTCCCAAGGCGTGCTCACAGGCGAATGACGTCACCGACAGGCGTGGAAATCTCACACATACGCACGAGGGTTCAAGCATGTCTGACGTAAAAACATATGAATGAAATCCAAATAGTTTTTGAAAAAAATAAAAAGGACCGTTACTTTATTGACAGACCTCGTACATACATACATACATACATACATACAGGCTATTTTATATATAGATATATATATTTTAAAAAAGTCCAAATAATCGGAGACCACGCCTAAATGTTATCATCAGTGACTAGTTCATGGAAGCTCTCTGAATCAACAGAAAAACATTTGTTTGTCTATGAATCATGCTGCTTTTACCTTTTTGCAAAACACACACTATATTGAATGCTGCAGTGCGCCTTTAGAACTCATTTTAGTGCAACCTTGTGAAAGTCTGTCAGGCCAAACAAACCCTGTATTAGTGAAATTTTAAAAAAGTGAAAATTAAGCACCATTAGACCTATAGTTCCAGATCACTGGCATAATTTATTGTGTTCTTTGTCTTCTACCAATCAATATTCCTACCACATTTTATAAGAATTGGCTAATTATTTTTTGAGTAATCCTGCTACCGGTCCATCAGACAAATAAATGAATAACGTATCCTACTGAAGAGAGCTGATTAAGAATACACTGCGCTGAACCTCCTCAGTCTTTTTTGAATATTTGCATGTGCGAAATAAGTTCTCGTCCATTAGGTTTTGGTAGGAAAATGATTTCCAACATCTTACTAGCAACCGCATTGACTCAGCCAGACATTTTCAAAAGAACCATTATAAAAATAGGGTTTCTCTGTTCGTTCTGAATAACCCAATCATTACCAGGCCTGTCCTCCTACAGTTGACAACTTACATAATAGCATTTCCACTAAAATAGCTTAAGTGTTAAAGCTTCTTTTATGGGCAGAAATTGATTCATAAATGCACCGAGGCAAAAGCTAACATGAACACAAAGCTTTCAATAAAAGCTGGTTCATTCAGAGTGTTAGTGTATGAAGTGGTTGCATTAGACGAGGTGGCGTGCTGATTGCTTTATGAAATCCAGGCAAATTGTTTTGTGGCGAAGTCCTTGGAGCACCCTGCATTAAGACAGGCTGAATGAAAGTCCAATAAATGTGGCTCTTTGCCCCTCACACCAACACCACAGAGGCCACCCACCATTGAAAGTCGCACTCCAGTGGCCACTTTGGTGATCAATGAAAGAGAATTCATATAATGGTGGATATTGGCAATATTTCTATGTCATACAGTAATACAAGACAAATCACACTCTGTGGATCATAATGAATTTTATCATTTTAGTGACACACACACAAAAAGGGATTTTTACTCTCAGGGTCATCGTGTCACTCACACAATAATAAATGAGTTTTTTTTTTTATTATTATTATCATTATTACTCAATTTTCTTCTTTCTTTCTTTCAAGGCCAAGAAAAACTTGTGATTTTCTACATATATGAGCTTTAAAAAGTGTGCAAACCTTGAGCGTGGTAGAAAGAATTTAAGATGTTGAATTTTTTCTTTTCTTTTCTCGCATGCTTCCTCACATCAATAACTGTTCATTCCTTTTTAATCTATTATATGACTTTCTCATACTCAAAACAGCCACATATTTTCTGTTTAAAGTTTAACTGAGATACTTTCTTGCTTTATTTAGTTTCTGTATATGCTATTAACATGTCATGAAATCCTTATTTTTTAAGTGAATAAAAGCAAATCGTGTACATTTTAATGATTTAAAGAAGAAGAAGAAGATTGACTCCCAGAGTATTTTGACTGCCAGGGATTTAATTTAGTTAAAGAAATTACACAAATCCTTTGGGGAAAGATGTGCATGTATTTTTATTTATTATTGATTTTTGCCACAGTGATAAACGTGTTAGTGTTACAGATATTTGCACGGGGATGAAGCTTTCTAAGTTATTGTGAAATGATGCAATGAAAGCCATTGACAAATCGTTATTCATTAAGCCGCCCAAACTGGATATTAGATAGAATGCATTATTCACAACCACAATGATGAGCTATACTGTCTGTTATAGCTCCTACAGGTTATTGTGAATGATATTATATAGTCTGATTCTCTCTTCATTATTAGTTGAGTGTATAAATTTGACATTTTCTAAATTGTTAGTGCCAGCATCTCGAAATTGCTTCATGCTGAACCAGGTGAACTTGGAAAGTCATCTTTGGCAAGTTTGATTTCCTGGATATGGATGATTTAAGAAGTGATTTTATAGCATCAATAGTGAGAATTGGCTGCTTACAAGCAATCAAATAGGGCTTTTTTTTCCTCACATACTCCCCATTTTGGGGCTTTGCAATAACTGCTCACTGGTATTCTAAATACTGTAATAGCTCAAATATAAAATAATCCAGATTATAAAACACTACAACGTCTTCAAGACAGTTAAAAAAATATTTTACGAAGAAATTGTGTTATTTTTTTATGAAGAAAATAATTTTATTTGAATGCACACTGACAAAGAAAAATGGTGAGGTTGCATAAAGCAGTAGTTCAATTGTAAGTAGAGCAATACACAGTGCAAACAGGCCAACCTTGGCTCCTGAGAACTTGATGTCATCAGTCAGTTCTCCACAAGTGGACCTTTCTGCACATGCTTTCCTCTTGTGTAATGATGTAAGCTCAGCAACATACTCAGATGACTTTCTAGATGGGCAAATACCCAAAAGCCTTCTTGGAGATTCTTGTGAAGGGACAAGGAAAGAGTTTATGAAAACATGAACAAAAAAAAAATGTAATTGTTTTGATGATCAGAAGAAGTAATCCCTGTTGCCAGAGTCAAATGAACAGCTGTCTCTGAAGTGGATGAAAAGCAGAAATAAAACACTGTAGGGCATGCCGTTATTCTGCCGATCACTTTATAAATCTTTCCTGATGCAGTTTGAGCAGCAACAATGTGACTCCATTGTTGAAATAAAATTGTGCCGGAACCACAAGAGAGGCTTTGTGTACATGACAACATGGCCAGTGCAGTGGACAAGAATGGATGTAACTCTGGCACAGAAACCAGAAGGACTTCTGGGAGAACTGTGATTTATTTTATTTGTGAATGCTATATGCTGGTTCATGTGGTGATGTTATTAAAAGTGTGTAAATATATGCAGTGTTAAAATGCAGATAATTCCTATTCTGCACCATAAGTGTAAATTTTATCTGAGACCGTGATATTCACATGTTGTTGACAGAGCAACATGCCTTTCATTGTTGTTAGGTGCCACCTACCGCTGTGGATATACGACTTGTATAATCTGTAGTTATAAGATGGCCCCATCATTTTCAGACGTGTTTTTAAGAAAAAATATATATATTTGGGCCAATATTGAAATTAAAACTGTTGTGTACTGGCTAGCGATGCTGCATATTCAGCACAGTCTTCTCTCTACACTTGATGGCAAATCTCAGCACTCGAATGCACAGGGAGGGGCAGTGCACAACTCGATCTACTGTATTATGGGTGAAATAATTGGAGAAAAGAGAATGGCTTGTCAAAATAAGCATTGCTTGTGAGGGTGATAAGCGTGAGGATGTGGACCTCCATGCAGAATCAGAGCCCAAAAAGCTAGAGGTAGAAACCAGCTAGAAAAGCAGGCTAACCCCCTGGGCTTTCACATCAACCATCACATGCTTGAGGTTCATTCGTTAGGTCATTCCATTCACCAATTATTTGGATTTTATGTAAAGATGAAATGATTTTACTTGGCGGAGTGGAATTTAAAATGTAATTCATGAACATACTTGACAGGCAGAGGTCATGCTTGCAAGGGTATTTAATGGTACAACACTTTTCTGAAAGGACTGCAGCCCTGTGTGTTTAATAAAAAAAAAAAAAAATAGCTCTTTGAATAAAGCCACAGTGCACAAGGGATTTGATTCTTCATTTTAAGACGTAATATTTCTTTTAAAATAATCGATCTTGCTGTGGCACTGTAATTGCATTTTTAAAAATTAAATTCCGTGGCCTTTAAATGTCTTTCCATGTGACGTCTACTACTTTATATGATGAGTACATAAAAAGTGGATTTTGTTTACTTTTCTAGGGTTTCTTATCACACATTCAGAGAATCTATTAAATTACAGGAGACACATAACCTTTCTACAAATGATAACACTCAAGATTTCCTAATAAATAAGTTGTTTTTATTGGGTTTTTAAATTGACCTTGCAAGTGTGAGTAATAGCAGCTACATGTACTTGTCTTGACTTTCATCACCAGGGTTAAGAAAGCTTTCGAAATGCTAAACTCTATTATATGATGTAATTTTTACTCTTCCTCTTTTATCCTGCAGTGCATGCTGTGAACTTTCTGAATAGTCTTGCTCTAAAAAAAAATCAGATTTACTGCAGATGTCAGTTTTGGACAGTGAAGACAAATGGAGACAAACATGTCTCCATTCCATGTTTTACCCTGGAGTGACATGACAAAAATCATGTTTTGAATAGGGTCTTCACCCCTACTGAATGTTTTCTTTAAAAAAAATCGATCAGTTTTACTGATCTCTATCGCTAATTGATATTAGCGCAGAGGGCCTGTACGCGGTCCAGGGTTCCACATTTCCTGCAACGTTGAGAATAAGTCTTTATCTTATTTTTACAGAATGACTGGTTATGATCAGCTGTGACAAACAGCGTGCATTCTCTAAAAACGTATGTCTAAGGACATATGTTCTGATAAAACCAATTGATGCCCTGCATTTAATTATATTTGCTTACTGTATTTTTTAAGTTATGTTTCATTTTTTCACTATGCACCATCTAAACAGCTCCTGATGGTGGCAGGTTTCTTTGCACTTGAGTTTCTCACACATGCAGCGTGAGAAACTCAGATTTAACAAAATCGGACAGGACAATCTAACGCTGCCAAATCAAACAAACGGGTTGGTGGGCGGAGCTTGCAGCAGGATTTACGTACTGCTCCGTTCTTCACTTACAAGCTGGGGTAACATCTGTGTTGCGGCCTTTTGTGACAGTTCAGTGAGCATTTGGGTGTGTGTAGGTTTTGTGGAGGAGGAGGGGTACTGCATATGCAACACATTATTTGTAGAATATTCTCTATATGCCTTAAAATAGCAAAGTTGAGTGTAATTTTAATGGTTGTCTTGCTCCTGTTTATTAGCAGTTTTTTGCAATAAATTTCTCTCATCAGGTTTTGTGATTTTTGCAGTGAAGTTACACATTAATTTACATTTACATCAGGGAGATTTCCTTTAATTTAAGTAAGGCTGATGCATTTTTTCCCAAATATCTGATAACACCTGGCATTCATACAGACTTGTATCATCATTTGCATGCCTGAGTGAGAGAGTGAATTTGTTGTCTATTGTACGAGCCAGAACGCGTCTCTTATTCATAATGGTAAATAGTTCTGCAAATATTCTTTTGCAGCACTCTGCCCTGACTGGCACCGAATGGTTTCAAATGTAATTATTGCTGATAGTAATATCAATAGTAGTGGCTGACAGAGGCCACAACTACGGTGGCTGGGAAGAGAAAAAAATGTTTTACAAATGGCTGAATACTTTACAAGAAGTCCTGAAACAAATTTACAAATGACAGATTCTGACGGAAAAGGAATTTACCAAATACTGAAAGTGACTGAAGGGGGATGTATGTATCAAATGAGAGATTCTGACAGAAAGCGAATGTACCAAATGCTGATGTGAAGGAAGGGGAATGAATATATATCATTTGGTACATTCCCCTTCCATCAGAATCTGCAAACTTGTTTTGGGACTTCTTGTAAAAGTGTACAGCCATTTGTAAATTTGTTTGGGGATTTGTAAAAGTGTTTCTGCCGTTTGTAAATGTGTTTTGGGACTTCTTGTAAAAGTGTTCAAGTGTTTGTAAATTTGTTTCTGGACTTCTTGTAAAAGTGTTCTGCCATTTGTAAATTTGTTTGGGGATTTGTAAAAGTGTTCTGCTGTTTGTAAATTTGTTTCTGGACTTCTTGTAAAAGTGTTCAAGTGTTTGTAAATTTGTTTCTGGACTTCTTGTAAAAGTGTTCTGCCATTTGTAAATTTGTTTGGGGATTTGTAAAAGTGTTCTGCCGTTTGTAAAATTTGTTTCTGGACTTCTTGTAAAAGTGTTCAAGTGTTTGTAAATTTGTTTCTGGACTTCTTGTAAAAGGTTTCAGTGTTGTAAATTTGTTTCTGGACTTCTTGTAAAAGTGTTCTGCTGTTTGTAATTTGTTTCTGGACTTCTGTAAAAGTGTTCTGCCATTTGTAATTTTGGGGATTTGTAAAAGTGTTTCTGCCGTTTGTTAAATTTGTTTTGGAACTTGTAAAAGTATTCTGCCATTGTAAAGTGTTTTATATTTTGTAAATTTGATTTGTACTTCCTATCCACCGCTCACAACTTCAGATGAAGACATGCAAGCAAATGTGGAAAACCAAATTTAGAAACACCTGTACAATTCAACAACTGGTAGTTCCAATCAAAACAAGTGTGTTTGAAAACTGAACTGTTTATAAAATGTAAATAATGCTTGCAAACACAGAGTGCACAAAATAAATATGAACTTGCAGTAAAGTTAAGTCCCTTCGACTGCTCCCCTTGTTTGCACTCGGGTCACCATAGCAGATTCAAGGTGGATCTGCATGTTAAATTGGCACAGGTTATGCCAGATGCCTTTCCTGATGCAGCTGCACATTACGTTGAGAAATGTGGCAGGGGGTGGGATTTCAAACAGGAATCTTACACACTGAAACCAAGTGCACTAACCACTTGGCCACCACCCCTTAAATATAACTACAGACAGTACATCCAACAATTTAATTTGATAATGTGTTTGCTGCAAAGTCACACACCGTGCAGACAAAACAACACAGACACAATGCAAATAGCCACAACAACAAAGGCAATACTTACAAAAATAAGGAGTGTTTTCTTTCGGGAGGACTTTAACTGACAGAGTCTTCAGTGCATTGCAGTGTACTATTATTTTTATCGCTTCCTGATTTCTGGAGCTTAGAAAGTTTATTTATTTACTTTATTAATATTTTTACTCTTAGTGAACTATGGCAGGGGTGTGGCCAAGCAGTTAAATGTGCTTGTTTCCCATGCAGAAGGTTCCTGGTTCAAACCCTAACCTCTGTGCCTTCTCCAATATGGAGTTGTGTCTGGAAGTGCATCTGGTGTAAAAATTTGTGCCAAATCAACATCCCGATCCACCCCATATCTGCTGTGGCAACCCTAATTGAAAACAAGGGACTTACTCTAAGGCAAGCTGAACATGTTTTCTAATTTTCTTTGTGTTGCACTGATCAGTAGAAGTCATTCGGACAGAAGCCTCTTTTTGTGCTGTGAGTACATTCTTTCATTTTGAGATCTCCCCAGAGTGGCTCAATGATATTGAGGTCAGGAGACTGAGATGGCCACTCCAGAACCTTTACTTTAGTCTGCTATAACCAATGACAGATCGACTTGGCCTTGTGTTTTGGATCATGGTAATATTGGAATGTCCACGTACGTCCCAAGCGCAGCTTCCGGGTTGATGAGTGCTAATTTTCCTCCACTATTTTATGATAACATGCTGCATTCATCCTGCCATCAATTTTGACCAAGCTTCCTGTGCCTTTGTAGCTTACACATCCCCAAAACATCAACGATCCACCCCCATGTTTCACAGCACGAAGGGTGTACCTTACATCATAGGCCTTGTTGACACCTCTCCAAATGTAATGTTTATAGTTGTGGCCAAAAAGTTTAATTTTGGTCTCATCACTCTAAATTGATTTTGTTCTCTGTGCTGTTTGGCATATTGTAAGCAGGATACTTTGTGGCATTTGTATAGTCATGGCTTTCTTCTGGCATCTCGACCATGCAGCCCATTTTTCCTCAATTGCCTCCTTATTGTGCATCTTGAAACAGCCACACCACTTTTTTCAGAGAGACCTGTATTTCAGCTGAAGTTGTTTGTGGGTTTTTCTTTGCATCCTGAACAGTTTTACTGGCAGTTGTTGCTGAGATTTTTGCTCAATCGTCTTTTTAATTTGGAATTTTTTGTGCATTGTTGAAGTGTACCTTTATTATTGTTTGAGTTTATTTTAGTATGTTGATTCCCGGGAAAGTCTTAAATAAATACTTCTTGTTATTTTTTTAGTATATTCGTTGCACTGGAGCATAAGTTGCAGGACCTCCCAAATTAATAATAATAATAATAATAATAATAATAATAATAAATGCATGGCTTATATTCCGGAAATATATTTCATTAATTAGCTGGTTAGCCCATGACAGTTTTTGTGTTATAAATCAATAATGTACCAGTTAATCTCACTTTGTTCTTAATGCTGCGTTTACACATAACGACAAGTCACGAATGCCACGAAGTATACATTCTTGGCCGCTGATCACGAATGTGATTATTTGGGGCAGAGGTGTCAGGTGTCCTCAGGAACTGCTGCAACCTGTTACCACACGTTACGATTAATGGTACATGTTGCCGGAGAATTATCAGGAACCATTACGCACGGTCAAGAATAGTGTTCCGCGTTGTTACGCACTATCGCGCGCTATTGCGCGTAACAGCACATCGTTAAGTTCTGTCACGTTGTGAACGAGGTGAGTTGTCTCCACACACACACCCATATTCATCCAACCGAATTCAGATCGCTCCAGTTTTTCAGAACTTTGTGACTGCATGCGTAGTTGGGCTCTGTGCCATGGAGTGGCACAGAGGAGGAGGACAGAGCCAGATGTGTGGCTTCATGCGGCTCTCGTGTCGCGCATTTTCCCAAACATCAGGCACATGCAGCAGGTGGAACACCTGCAGGAGCGCGCTGAAGAGCACTGAAATTTGACTTTTAGCCGACTTGGTGTCAGCAGTCAAACTGAATGTTGTGCAGCAGGGTTTAATTGTGCGCACGCTTCTTCCTCCGCTGGACTGGAGGAGGTGCAGTGATGTCGGGCAGCACGTGAGTCTCCTCTCGCTCCTCTGGTTGCTCAAACTCGTTCTCCCGCTCATCGGTTACAACAGCAGGTGGAACACCTGCAGGAGCGTCCTGAGGAGCTTCAGCAGGAACTGTGGAACGACATTTGGAGCCAAGTTTAATTGTGCGCACGTGACAGAAAACTGATTTGTCGTGGCGCGCAGTGAAATGTGACACCGCGTTACAAGTCGTGTCAAAACTTGACAGTTTCCGTGTCACTTCGTAATAACGCGTGACAGTTTGGGCTCCAAGAACCATCACAGGAACCACTACGAACGTTGTCACGTTCTATTAAGGATCAATACTCATCAAGACGGATCAATACGCTCAGTTGCGACCTCCACGACGTGAGACGAAATGAGGGTGGTGTGTGACATTCGTGGAAGATTTTTTGACAGGCAAAAACATGTTGCACGAATATCAAGAATATCACGCACCAACACGCACTATTAAGAAACCTGTTCAGATGCGTTAAGTCACATTAAGAATGTCAGGAATGTGTCACGAATGACAGAAAAATGACATTCGTAACGCGTCTTGCTTATGTGTAAACGCACCTTAAGTGAAAAGATGACGCCCACTATGTCTAACATGAAGGTGTACAGCTTCTCCCATGTTTTCACTCGACAGTTGCCACAGCAAATCTGAAGTAGATCTGTAGGTTAAGTAAAGCCTATAGATTGTAAAATCATAGAGTTGCACTTTAATTTCCCACATTTTTGGAGTATTGTTGCTTTAATAACATCACTTTTCTGTTCTTTTAAAGAAACACCCAAAGTACCTTTTACCTTATTATTTTTGGAGTGTATTTGATTGAAAAACATGAATGAGATGTTACATTTTTGCAATATTTAGTCCTCTTTCTGCTACTCAAGGCTTTGTGTAGCTGGACAAGATCAGGGTCAGAGGCTGAGGGACAAAGTATTTTCTAAAACAGTTGGGACTCTGCCTGCTGCTGAGAGATCCTGTTGGATAGGGATTGCTATGATATCCAACCGTCTGTGTCTTTTATATTCCCTGCAGCTCTCAGCGAGCTTATTATCATGTCCGTGTCTGCTCCACTCCCACTCTGCCCTCATAGCAAACAGGTCTAATTGTGCCATGTAGCTGCAGGTCTCAGACCGTGGAGGGGGGGAGGCAGCGGGTTTGGATGAGTGATACTTGGTGATGTAAATGGCTGAATAATATGGTCCCAGCGTTTGCTGTTGAGCGTCATCTCTCAGCGGTAATCCAGGCCATGAGGGACCCGCCAGTATGCATCATCCCTCATCAATGAGCCTCTCCACTGGTTAGTAATTTATTCACTGCTACAGCGGGTATTGATAAAGCACTTAAATACAGATTCTCCCCCTCTCCGTCCCGCCCTCCTCTGCTCTCGGTGTTGTAATATCACAGTGTGGAGCTTTGTGAGCACTGGCATGTTTATCTGCTCGTATTGTTGTGCTCATCTAAGTACAGCGCTTCTCTCATTCTTTGTTCTGTTTTTCTTCCTCTCTCTCTCTCTCTCTGTCTCTCTCCTCTGTTTTGCATCGATCTTTTCCTCTCACTTTCTCAGGAGCTCATGATGGTTCAGTGCAGTCCGATGCCAGCAGCAGTCCTACGGAGCAGAACCAACTGAGCCAGTCTCACCCAGGATATCCGATGGGTCCACAGGTGAATTCTCAGGCTGATCAACTGAATCAAGTGCTTTGCAAAAATCAACACAGACCACAGAGAAGCCATGCAAATGTTCACTGGGTACTTGTGGTGGTGGGATGCACTCAGTGGGTGATTTCTTAATCATGACACCAGGCTGCTTTTTATATATAACCTTCAGTTAATTCAAAATGCTGCAGCTAGAGTACTGACGGGGACTAGAAGGAGAGAGCATATCTCACCCATATTGGCCTCTCTTCATTGGCTTCCTGTTAATTCTAGAATAGAATTTAAAATTCTTCTTCTTACTTATAAGGTTTTGAATAATCAGGTCCCATCTTATCTTAGGGACCTCATAGTACCATATCACCCCAATAGAGCGCTTCGCTCTCAGACTGCAGGCTTACTTGTAGTTCCTAGGGTTTGTAAGAGTAGAATGGGAGGCAGAGCCTTCAGCTTTCAGGCTCCTCTCCTGTGGAACCAGCTCCCAATTCAGATCAGGGAGACAGACACCCTCTCTCCTTTTAAGATTAGGCTTAAAACTTTCCTTTTTGCTAAAGCTTATAGTTAGGGCTGGATCAGGTGACCCTGAACCATCCCTTAGTTATGCTGCTATAGACGTAGACTGCTGGGGGGTTCCCATGATGCACTGTTTCTTTCTCTTTTTGCTCTGTATGCACCACTCTGCATTTAATCATTAGTGATTGATCTCTGCTCCCCTCCACAGCATGTCTTTTTCCTGGTTCTCTCCCTCAGCCCCAACCAGTCCCAGCAGAGGACTGCCCCTCCCTGAGCCTGGTTCTGCTGGAGGTTTCTTCCTGTTAAAAGGGAGTTTTTCCTTCCCACTGTAGCCAAGTGCTTGCTCACAGGGGGTCGTTTTGACCGTTGGGGTTTTACATAATTATTCTATGGCCTTGCCTTACAATATAAAGCGCCTTGGGGCAACTGTTTGTTGTGATTTGGCGCTATATAAAAAAAATTGATTGATTGATTGATATAAGCATATATTTTTACCCATCGTGTCACAGAAAAAGACAGTAAGTGAAAATGTGCGTCAAACTCTTCACTGATGTCATATTAAGAGGACTGTCTTCAATCACTCGCTGGAAAAGAAAGATGTTTCGACATTTATGTAGTTAGATCAATGATATAGCAATATAAATCTGCTTGCAGAGAGTCTTGATACTCTCGAAGTATTATATGGCACCATGTTCCACTTCTGCCCACATTTATGCCAACCTCTGGTTCTAAAAAATGAAGCCAATGTGGAAGTGGCATATTGTGCAGTTCCTTGAATGGCCACTTGAGGCTGGCTCCAAAAGCAAGTTATTCCACACAGAGCCCCATGTTAAAATCTCCAGCCGTACAGCAGAAATGAGCATTTTAAATTTCATTGTCATTCACAGTACTTTTTTTTCTGGTGTCATGTACAATGATAATAATAAATTCTATTCATTAGCTGAAAAAAATAAATAAAGTTTTGGTCTCCACAGCCACTTTCTTCATTCTTGATGTGGGGTTATGAATAATGAATAATTAGGGGTAAGAGCTCTCTAAGTGGTCAGCAGGTTTTAGGCCCCACTGGCAGAGAATGTTGGCTGTGGACACAACAGTGTTTATCCTTTTTTAGTATTTTATTACAGATGTCTGAGGTAGTATACCTGGCTGTACAGTTAACTGAATGAACAGACTATCTAAGAAGTCTGTGCACCAGTATATCTCTTGATTGAAATTTAAGGATTATTTAATTTTTATGTTAGCACTGGTTAGCGCAGATTAGTAGGCATTGATAGCTTGTGTACGTTAGCTACATTGACAAGGCTATATAGTTGATATCTTTTAAGCCCAAGCCACCCATGATGAACCATCCAGTCCACAAAAATATGCATTAATTAAACAACCATACCAAAGTTAGCCTGTTAGATTCAGCTTGTTGGGCAACTTCAAAATGGGGGGCATGTTTGTCCCACCCAGGTTATGTCATTCTTGCCAAAGCACCACCTCTTTTCCCAACAGGTGGAGAAGAGAAGCAGTTTTCAGAAAACCTATGGGTGGAGTCATGGAGGGTTTGACCTGTGTATATATACGTCTGCGTTAAGTACATATAAAATATTAGTTTTTTTGTTGTTGTTGTTCTTTTATTGCACAGCTAATCCTCACTGAAAGATGCATGCAGATCCATTTCAGCTGCAAACTTAAATTGTTTTGTCATCGTACATCATCTTCAAAAGTAATTGAATTGCAACGCTAATGAGCTGACAATACAGCCCTTGTCAAAACAAGCAGGCGAGCAAAGAGCCAGAGCCTCCAGCCCTGTTAATAGCTCAATCAGGCAACGTCCTATCTGATTGGATTTATTGGCCTGGTGGCTCGGTGATGTTTAATGAACATCTATCTCATTAGTGCTCAGTGTCACTGCTGATACACACAGAAGTGTGTGTGTGTGTGTGTGTGTGTGTGTGTGTGTGTGTGTGTGTGTGTGTGTGTGTGTGTGTGTGTGTGTGTGTGTGTGTGTGTGGGTGGTCGTCTTTAATGAGGCCATTCTCCCAGAATCTGGTGATAATCATCAGGGTACCTCAAAAGATGAAGCATAAGTGCACCCTGTGCATCAGTGAAGCAGCGATAGCAAGGTATTGTTTTCACTGGTGTGTGTGTGTGTGTGTGTGTGTGTGTGTGTGTGTGTGTGTGTGTGTGTGTGTGTGTGTGTGTGTGTGGTGTGTGTGTGTGTGTGTGTGTGTGTGTGTGTGTCTGTTTGTGTCTGCGGACAAGATGATTCAAAAACAGTTCAACAGAGTTCATTCAAACTTGGTGGGAATATTACTTGGATAGATATCTAGAGGTGATTAGATTTTAGAGTAGTTTGGTCAAAGGTTGACGAAAACTCACTCACTCTCACTCGTCGTCAACCGCTTATTAGGGACCGAGTCACCGGTGCCCCAGATTCAGCGGGGGACTCCAAAGTTCCCTTTCCCAGGCCACATTGACCACCTCTGACTTGGGGATCCAGAGGCGTTCCCAGGCCAGTGTGCAGATATAATCTTTCCACCAAGTCCAAGGTATTCCATGGGGACTCCTCCCAGCTGGTCATGCCTGGAATACCTCCCTAGGGAGGCGCCCAAGGGGCATCCTTATCAGATGCCCCCTGGGCGCCTGCTCCTTTCAACACGAAGGAGGAGCGGCTCTACTCGGCACTCCTCACGGATGGCTGAGCTTCTCACCCTATCTCTAAGGAAGACACCAGCCACCCTCCTAAGAAAGCTCATTTCGGCCACTTGTACCCGCAATTTAGTTCTTTCGGTCATGACCCAACCCTAATGACCAAAGGTGAAAGTAGGAATGAAGATTGACCAGTAGATCAAGAGCTTTGCGTTTTGGCTCAGCTCCCTTTTTGTCACAGCATTATGGTAGAGCGAATGCAACACCATCCCTGCTGCAACGAATCTCCGGCTAATCTCACACTCAGTTGTCCCATCACTCATGAACAAGACCCTGAGCTATTTGAGACCTCATTCCCTTGGCAGAGGAGGCAATTCATCTGTTTCCTGTTGATAACCATGGCCTCAGATTTACAGGTGCTGATCTTCATCCCAGCCGCTTCACATACAGCTGTGAACCATTCCAGTGAGTGTTGGAGGTCATCGTCCGATGAAGCCAACAGGACCACATCATCTGCAAAAAAGCAGTGATGAGACCCTGAGCCCACCAAACTGGAAACCCTCCTCCCCTGACTACGCCTCGATATCCTGTCCATGAATACTACAAACAGGATTGGAGAAGACTTTACCAGGGCAGCTGAGTAGTGTGATGCCCCTCTAATTGGCTCTCTGGTCCCCCTTTTTAACATGGGAACCACCACCCCAGTTTGCCACTCCTTTGGCACTGTCCCAGACCTCAAAGCAGTGTTGAAGAGACGTCTCATCTAAGACAATCCCTCCTCACCCAGAGCCTTCAGAGTCTCTGGACGGATCTGATCAGCCCCCAGGGCTTTTCCACTGCGGAGTTTTTTGAGTACCACCAGGGAAATTGATGATGATCCCCCATCAGCTTCCAGCTCTGCCCCTACTATTGAGGGTGCTGCGGTCTAATGCAGGAGTTCTTCAAAGTGTTCTTTCCTGTGCCCGATTACCTCCTCAGTCAAGGTCAACAGATTCATACGTGATGTCATATATAGTCAAAACACCGTTAGAGAAATACGTATATAAATTTACTTGTCTATTTATATTGTTGTGTGTGGCATGTGCAGGGTAGGCATCAGTCTCTGATGCCTTTCATTTCTGTTTTTTTTTTTTTTTCAGTTGGGTTTATAGGACAGTAAATGAGTCATTCTGCTGTGAGTTGGAGTAAAGAATCAGCTTAATTAAAAAGCACTTTTCTGATTATGAATCCCGCTGATGTTTGGGGAAGAGATCAGAAGTACACAGGAAAAGAAAAGCATCTCAAGCAGCTGGCAGTTGGAGTCTCAGCAGGCAGCCCTCACCAGTGGCCGTCTAATATATTAATGCTGTCAGTACAGTCTGTGTGAAGCTAACACTTTTCAGAAACAAAGGTGCGCCGCATGCCGTACCCAATTCTTTTGTTCCTGGATCAATATGTTTTGATAGATTCTCGCTCCAGCGCCGGATATTGTTCGAACAACCATTATCTGATGCTAGTTTACCCAACATGAATCCACCTTCCTTCTGTTTTCCCACTCGCAGTTAGGATGACAAAAGTCTGCTATCTGGGTGATTATGGGCAATTTCTCAGTGCCAGAGCTGCCAAGTGGATAGAAGGGACCCATTCTCCCCTGATGGGCAGGAAGGATGGGTACTGCATCCAGTCTTTAGTGGGGATACTTCCCCATCCAGTGCCCAACACACACCCAGTGTGTGTGTGTGTGTGTGTGGTCCCTGAGAGACCACTTCTCAACATTCAGCTGTCTGGTCTGCCAAGCAGATTTCCAGCTGCACCTGAAGGAGGTGAAGGAGGGTAGGGGAGGATCCAAAGACATGACATGGATTGGACTACTTAGAAACTTAGAAACGCTGGCATGTGTCTGCCGTTGGCAAACCACTGCTGGTGGTGACTTTGTTGCTGTGCAGTGGAGTGGATTTGCAGTCAGGTCCATAAGTATTAGGACAGTGATTTGTATAATTTTGCCTCTGTGCCTCCCCCACAGGAGAGCTGAAGTGAAACAGTTGGGATGTTCTTATAGTGTTGACTTTCATCTTTAATTTAAAGGGTGCAAGAAAAAATTGAATTAACCAGTTAGGAATTACAGTCATTTTTATACACAGTCACTCCATTTTCAAAGGCCATAAGTAATCAAACTAAATGTAAGTAGTTAATATGAATTATCACTTCAACAAGTTTTCTTTAGACGTGGTGGATGGATACACAAATATTTACAAGTCAGTGGATATATCTTGGACTTCTTTAAATGATACAAACAGCATGCTGATGTATGGTAAATGTATTTGGATTAGAGAATTTTCAAAAAATGAGTGACTGTACAAGAAGGGGACTAGTGAGGGAAGCCACCAAGACGCCATTTTCTTAAAAAGAAGATGTGAAATTTCAGTTACAGTTTGCCAGAAGCCACCTGGGAAACTCGATCCTAAATGTTTTCTTACTGTATGTGTGGAATTTTCACTTCAGGTGGCAGTTTTAACCTGTTTTAAAGCTACAGTGTGTAGGCTCGAGTGTCATCTTGTGGTAAGGTTGCAAATTGTATTATGCTATCACCAGTCAAGATTCTGTTTCAGTTAATATTTTTGCTTCTTTAGAGATGGCAATTCATGCCCCCCTGCCTTCTCTTGTGATAAATATGTATGATCCTCCATTTTATGAAGATGACACATCTCAAACTTGTTAGTGTGTACTAGCAACCAGTTGACAGTGTATAGGGGAGCAACCACTGGTTTCTCTTCTTTTTTTTCCCCAGTCTTTCAGTTATGCTGCAAAATACAAAAGGCAAAATACATATGTTCCCCTTGGGCTACTGCAGCAAGATGGAGGTGCAACATGGTGGCCTCCACGAGGGGGCCCACTCCCATGTGGATAGGAAGAGTTCATTCTTAGACTTAGAGACTTCAGTAAAAAGCATCACAGATGTTGTCACAGAACAAAATATCAATGCATTGTACAAATAGACAAAAACAGAATAAAAGCACAGAATACCAGGCCAAGGTGTGTGATAGTGATAAATAGGGGTTTTGTTAAAAAAAAAAAAAACTATCGATAACTGTCTCTGTGTCTGTGTATACACAACATACAATAAATAAATAAAGGACACAGGATATTGCACATATGAAGATGCTACAAGAATAAAGTTGCTACCAGATGCTACAGTGTATTCCATGTCCTACATTCTATATTGTACAGTTCTTTCTGTCGATTTGTATTTAACTGTCTTATTGTGGCTGGGTAAAAGCTGTCCCTGAATCTGTGTGTTTGGCTACGGTCCCATCTACCTGAGGGCAGGAGGGAAAACAGATTGTTAAAGGGATGTGATGTGTCCCTGATTATCTTTCTTGCCCTGGACAAGCAGTGCTGTTCTGCCAGTTCACCAATGGTTGGCAGCCTGGCCCTAGTAATCTTCTCTGCTGCCCTCACGACCATCCCCATTGCCTTCCTATATGCAAGGCTGCTACTTTCATGCCACATGGAGAAGCTACTGGTTAGGTTAGGTTAGGTTAGGTTAGGTTTGATTCTAAGCTTAAGAAAATGCTTAAATTTGTTGATGCAGCTAATATACATGAATGCACAGGTGGTTGTGATGATATATTCCAGTTCTGCTACTAAATGTCCCTAAGTCCTCCATACTGTAGCTTTAAAATGGTACATCAAATCAAATCAGTTTTATTTCTATAGCGCCAAATCACAACAAACAGTTGCCCCAAGGCGCTTTATATTGTAAGGCAAGGCCATACAATAATTACGTAAAAACCCCAACGGTCAAAACGACCCCCTGTGAGCAAGCACTTGGCGACAGTAGGAAGGAAAAACTCCCTTTTAACAGGAAGAAACCTCCAGCAGAACCAGGCTCAGGGAGGGGCAGTCTTCTGCTGGGACTGGTTGGGACTGAGGGAGAGAACCAGGAAAAAGACATGCTGTGGAGGGGAGCAGAGATCAATCACTAATGATTAAATGCAGAGTGGTGCATACAGAGCAAAAAGAGAAAGAAACACTCAGTGCATCATGGGAACCCCCCAGCAGTCTAAGTCTATAGCAGCATAACTAAGGGATGGTTCAGGGTCACCTGATTCAGCCCTAACTATAAGCTTTAGCAAAAAGGAAAGTTTTAAGCCTAATCTTAAAAGTAGAGAGGGTGTCTGTCTCCCTGATCTGAATTGGGAGCTGGTTCCACAGGAGAGGAGCCTGAAAGCTGAAGGCTCTGCCTCCCATTCTACTCTTACAAACCCTAGGAACTACAAGTAAGCCTGCAGTCTGAGAGCGAAGCGCTCTATTGGGGTGATATGGTACTATGAGGTCCCTAAGATAAGATGGGACCTGATTATTCAAAACCTTATAAGTAAGAAGAAGAATTTTAAATTCTATTCTAGAATTAACAGGAAGCCAATGAAGAGAGGCCAATATGGGTGAGATATGCTCTCTCCTTCTAGTCCCCGTCAGTACTCTAGTTGCAGCATTTTGAATTAACTGAAGGCTTTTCAGGGAACGTTTAGGACAACCTGATAATAATGAATTACAATAGTCCAGCCTAGAGGAAATAAATGCATGAATTAGCTTTTCAGCATCACTCTGAGACAAGACCTTAGCCTTTCGACCAAAGGCTTCTTCTGCTTCACTTTGGGCTGCTGCTTGTGTGCCGAACTTCTGGCTGTAATAATAAATAAATCATTGCTACATCTAAATATTGTGGAATTGTCTTTGAATGTGATTCCCTTCTATGTGAGGCTGTCTTTACTGTCAAGCCTGGCAATCTCATTTAGTTTGACTCGCAGACGAAACGTTCAAAGAGCGCCTTTGATTATATGTTAAATTTTGTTTAAAGAGAAAGATTAAACATGCCTCGCTTGCGTCGAACAATCATGTCGCTTTTGTTATTATCCTTTGAGAATTCTTTGAGCTGCTGAATCATTAATTCCTTTTTTTTTAAGTTAATGGTAAAGGTCATTGTGCATGCTCTCAGTACTGTCAGCTGTTGCCTTTTTGTTATTCACTGTTGTCGTGTATCAAAGCATACTGCTATCCAGGATGTATGATCACGTCTGCTTTCCTATTCCTGCAGCAGTTTAGACACACTACCAAGTATTCATTTGTTTTGCCAGCGCTGATATTTTGCACTGAAATATCTCATCGTGCTGCGACGTCAAGCCCACCTGACCTGGTAGCTCTTAAATTGTGATCGCACGCGTGTCAGAGCAGGTGCCTGCGCCGCATGCCGTGTGGGGTTATCACAGTGACACGGCTGTCACCTAGGCGCACCGGGGCTGGGAGCGCGGCAGGGCCTTCGCACTAGCCGCTGCACTCTGCGTCCACGGAAAACAAGCTGACAATTAGAGTTAAAGGCCTGCGAGTGGAGAAGTCAACACAGTGTAGCTGGGCTTACTGTACCGTGCAGCGTCTGCAACGCTGGTTACCACGAGCACAACACAAGCTGACAGCGTGCTTTTATGAGCTTTATATGCCCAACAATTCAATGTTTTAGCAGTAATTTTGTTGGGTTTTGCAGCACGTTACGTATTTCCTCTGACAACCCACTTTGACGCACTCAACCACTGACATAGTATGTAGTATGTAAAAGGATTTTATCAGAATAGATTTATCGTGTCATTCCCACAATGCATTGGTGGAGGTTTGGAGCCACGGGATAAACATACCCATTTCTGGCTGAAATAGCTTGATGAAAAAATGTGACGGTGTGTTTCCAAACCCACTTCAGCAGAAAATACTTTTGAAGAGATCTTCTACTGTGTAAAATACCTCAGAGCAATACTTCTGATAACATATCTTTTCCTCTATGGGTACGACTGCCGCAATTCCACTTTAACTAATAGGAATGAATGGATCGACAGAGAGGCGTGAGTGATGTGTTATATCCCTCATCAAAAGGGTAAAGTACCGCTACGTTTCCCTAAAGCGCTGTGTATTTCAGGCACATTTCTGCGGTAGCGGGGAATTGTTCAGTGGGATGAAACATAAATCACTCTGCGTCCCCGTGAAAGAGAAATTGTCAGCTCTTTCACAAAGATTGGATTTGATCACTGTCAGTATCAACAGAAGTGAGTTTTGACTGTCAGTTGGTGACACAGATTTCAACAGGGAAAACTGCGGTATTCATTACCGATTACGTCATTTTAGTCACAGCTTTATGTACAGGCACGTTGGACCTTGTTACCGCCACCATGGAGGTTAGATTTTGCTGCATTTTGATTATTACTTGGTTGTGTTAATCAAAGGTGGATGTAGGTTCAGATGGTGGTGGTGGTGGTGGTGGGGTGGGGGGTTGTGACTTGGAAGGCATGTGCCTACTATTGGAGTCTGGCAACAATGAAAATTTGACAAGTCTGTAGCATTTGTCCTTCATCCTAAGGGAGCCAAATACTGACTCTCTAGTCCTTGATTTTGAAACAAAATTTTTATGTTAAACAGTTGAAATCTTCTGGAAATCATGCAGCAGTACTCATGAAACAGCCTTTATTTCTTAAATTTCTTAAATTTTATCACACTTTGGGTCAGTGGCTTAGTGCAGGGAAGTGGGGGCAGCAACCTCAACCCTACCCAATAGATCCACTACTGTTAATAAAAAAAAAAAAAAAGATTTAATTTTCATGAAACTGGAAGGAAGTTTCATGAAACAGGAAGATAGATGGCATTACATTTTGGTGCAAATCCATGATATTAAGTCTTTTTTCTTTAAGCATGACAATATACGTAAGTACTGTGGGCCTCTATGCTCACTCCATGCTGAGGTTATGTCAGTTCTGGTGCTCTGGTGTCGTTATCACCATCACACACCCAGGCAGACAACCAGTCCATCCTCATCTCTCAAAAGTAACCATCTGTCTGTTGCAGCTGGGTGAAACATGGCTTTCGTCAGCCGTTATGTCCTTCAAAATGGAGGCACTGGTGTGCTGGATCATGCACAGAGAACCGGGTCACTTGGGTAAAATATCACAGCTGACGTTTCCTCACAATTCCAATGATACTATAGTAGAGAAGCTTGAATCTTCGACTGGACTTGGTTGCTTGACCCAAGGACGTTTCACTTCAAATCGCAGAAGCTTCCACAGCTAAAATTCTTGCTCTGGTAGTCTGACTTCTGTCTTAACCCTTGTTGAGAAGAACCGGAGCCACAAAAGCTGGAGTTTTAAACCTAACCAGACCCCTCTTACCGAGAGGCAGACTGCTGTTGGCTAGTGACTAAAGTTAGCACCCTCCTAATGATAGGGTAGCTGTCCCTCCTAACAATGGGACTGACGCCTCTCCTGACGGCTCTCATGATGGCTCTCCTGATGATGTGAATGACTCATTACCATGAACAAAAGACTGAAATTGCTTTGACCTGAGTACCCCATTGTAAACAGGGTCAAGACAGAAGTCAGACTACCAGAGCAAGAATTTTAGCTGAGGAAGCTTCTGCGATTTAAAGCAAAACGTCCTCGCGTTAAGCAACCCAGTCCAGTCGAAGATTCAAGCTTCTCTACTATGGAAACCACCTGGACAACTGAGAGCCTTCACAGAAACATTCCAATGATAGTCTTAATCTGAGGCTCCCTAACTATCCGATTCGACACAAAGTCATTCCAGCAGCCCCTGAGGATCCTCAGAAGAGACCTAGTACCAAACACAGTCAGCCATTGCCTTAGTACACTGGTTAACACATCCATGTCTTTTAACCTTCTTTTTCCAACAAACATCTCCAAACAGCTCCATAAGCACTTCCCAGGTGTTTATTGATCTCATAGCACTGCTGAGCAAAGCATATCTACAAGTTAAACACTTTCACTTCACACAGATGCACTTCTGATTGCCAAGTGCAGGAAGTCATTGAAAGCCTGAATCTTAATCTTGATCCACAACAGCCTCAAACCCAGACACTCCAACTCCTTCTGTTTCTCAGGGTTATCATTGATTCCACAAATATTACAGTATCACCCACGAAGTTAAAGTCAGACAACAAGGCAACTATGTCTGGTCTCCACAACCCTACCCAACACTCGGTCTATGAAAGCATTGAACACATCCCCAACAAATACCCAGAGTCACTGGAAAGAGGTGAGAGATTCTGCTGAACTCACAGTCCCTTAGAGCAGTGGTTAGCCTCAAAGTTTCATCAATACACTCATCCAGAAGAATTTCATTCTCCTGCAGAGATTTCAACACAACTTTAGGTTTAGTCATTGACTATTTATAATTAATTTATAATTGCATTTCCATCTTTGTCCAATTACACATAAATCATGCACAATTTTAAGTATTTTCAGACTTTTTATTACATGCCATTTTACTAAATGTATAGTGTTATGATCATTACAGCATGGGTGGAGACTTGGAGCAACAGCACATCGGCTTGCAGCTTTGCTGACAGCTGGTAAAGAGTTGGTTCATTGATTTAGCTTTCATCTGTTGACTTTGATCTGTTGAGATCATATATACAATTATATGAGTATTATAGGCATACTAAAATGTTTTTTATTATTATTATTATTGATTATGGATGTGGCTGTGATCTTTCCAAAGGACCTTTGTATATTATTACTGAGCAGTAAAACATATACTAGTAGATTTGTGCAGAAAATCTATTCCAAGACCAAAAACAAAGATCTGTATGGTTTGTCATGACGTATGTAGAATTTTTAATTCATGATCGATAAAACTGGAAAACATGACATCAGCCACATAACCTGATTGATTCAGTGTCAGACATTAGAACATTGCTTCAATGTAAAGATGCGTTACACTTTTATTTGAATACCCGGAAACTGTGCTTCAGATGTGTTGAAATGAGCTTCTCTTTACAAATTTTGTCACGTCATATTTAAAGAAAAAAGGAAGTCCATTATAGGCCCTGAGGCCTATTGGTGCTTATCCCCGGATAGAGAGTCTACCAACCTCCTTGGATAGGACACTAGTCCAACACAGGTTACTTCTCCAGTTAAGGCCAGCACCCATTTACAGCTGGATGGATCAAGACATGGACATAGACAAGTAGCGTCACTGGGAATCAAACCCATGTCTACATAATGGTAGCTGAATTCCTGTCCCACTCAAACTCAAACGTGTAGAGCAGATAATAACAAAATTGAGCCCAAACAAGTGGTTACTTGGGGTGTCTAAGATGCGGAGTACACTGTTTTTTGGACATGTGGTGTGTTTATCTGTGTATGATCCAGCGCACAGGTTCCTCAGTGTTGAGGACCCAAGTGGTTGGAGCAGAGAACATCCATGTTTCACCTGGCTGCAGCAGATAAATGGTTACTCTCGAGAGTTGAGGTTGTCTGCCTGGGTGGTTGCCATCCAGGACCCAAGGCCTATCCATGGTGTGGTGGAATCAGGGACATAGGCATGAGTGCATGCACCCAAATCTGACCCTGATTAACAAAAATGGAATTTTTTTAACCTGACTTTGAAACTGTGATTGTTATAATCAATGCTACTGTGCTTGTTTTGTTTCCCTGCTCCAGTCGCTCCTCGTGGCCCAGCAGCTGGCCAGTGCTGTAGGCGGGGTGATATCCGGGGCGGCGCCGGGCATGAACCAACCAATCCTCATCCCCTTCAATGCAGGGGGACACCTGAGCGGGCAGCAAGGCCTGGTCCTCTCCCTGCCCACAGCCAACATCCAGAGCCTGGTGGCTGCTGCTGCTGCGGGGGGAATTATGAGTCTCCCCCTCCAGAACCTGCAAGGTAGGACAGAGGGGCGCAAACCCACATGCAGCAACAGAAAACAGTGATGCAAAGAAAAGATGTGTGATAATGTGATGCACTGTCAAAAAACAGAAGAGATACGTGGACACATTTTCCACCTCCAAAAGGAGAGAAGCTGCACCAGCGTGGATTAGACTGTGGACCACATTTCCTAAGAATAAATGTGCAAACAGCATAATAACAATAAATAACTCCACTACCATGGCGTTTTAGGGCCACATTGAGGTTTGGTTTTTTTTAGACTTTGAGAATAAATTCATAATATCATGAGAATAAAGTTGTTGTGGAAGTGTAGGAACACGGACCCACAACAGGGGCGCAATGAACGGACAATGGAGGAAGATAAATAACAAGTTTTACTATTGTGAAACAAGCACAATAATTACAACAATCACAATTTGGGGCCGAATCCGCTGGTGTCGTGTGGGCAGGCTCGAAGGTAGGAGACGCCCGTCTCAGTAGAACCGGAACCACCCAGATCTCCTCTGCCACCGAACCCTGGAGATGCTGGAACCGCCAAGTCCCGAATTCCCAGGTGGCCACTGCCTCCGCTCGTCGGATCCGGTACTGCTGGCAGGAGAGAGCACACACACAGGTGGGATGCGAGCACCCGATAATGGAGAGGGGAGAAGCCGCCTCCACCTCTTGTCAATGTACAACAGGAAGGTGAGTACTTATCCAAGCAATAAGCTCCTAGTAGTCAACACTCCTGAAAAGGCTTTACAAATGATTAGTCAGTTTACACTAAATGTGCATGCGGAGATTACTACCTCAGTCGTAGACGATATCTCGGCACTGAGGTGGAGACGCCGTCCTCCTGATATACCCTGGTGCTGAGTTGAAACAGCTGTGTCCCATAATGGGTGACAGCTGTCACCTTGGCTGCTCTCACCAGGTGGCGACGCCCTCTGGTGGTGGTGGGCCAGCAGTACCTCCTCTTCAGCGGCCCACACATAACAGGACCCCCCCCCCAACGGGCGCCTCCTGGCGCACGACCGGGCTTCCCCGGATGGCGACGGTAAAAGTCGGCCAGGAGGGCCGGGTCCAGGATGAAGCTCCTCTTCACCCAGGAGCGTTCCTCGGGGCCGTACCCCTCCCAGTCCACCAGGTACTGAAGACCCCGGCCCATTCGACGGACATCGAGGAGCCGACGCACGGTCCATGCCGGTTCCCCGTCGATGATCCGGGCAGGAGGTGGTGCCGGACCCGGGGTGCAGAGGGGTGAGGTGTGATGGGGCTTTATCCGGGAGACGTGGAATACTGGGTGAATCCGCAGCGAGGCCGGCAACCGAAGCCTCACTGCGGCGGGATTGATGATCTTGAGGATCGTGAAGGGGCCGATGTATCGGTCCTGGAGCTTGGGGGAGTCCACTTGAAGGGGAATGTCCTTGGTGGATAACCACACCTCCTGCCCAGGACGATATGCGGGAGCCGGGGCCCGCCGCCGGTCTGCATGTGTCTTCACCCTCGTCCGGGCCTTCAACAAGGCAGAGCGGGCGGTACGCCACACCCGACGGCACTTCCGTAGGTGGGCCTGGACCGAGGGCACACCGACCTCTCCCTCGACCACCGGAAACAAGGGGGGCTGATACCCCAAGCACACCTCAAACGGGGAGAGGCCGGTGGCAGATGACACTTGGCTGTTGTGAGCGTACTCGATCCAGGCCAGGTGGGTACTCCAGGCCGTCGGGTGCGCGGCTGTCACACAGCGTAGAGTCTGCTCCAAGTCCTGGTTCGCCCGCTCTGCTTGCCCGTTGGTCTGGGGATGATACCCAGACGAGAGGCTGACCGTGGCCCCCAGTTCCCGGCAGAAGCTCCTCCAGACATGTGAGGTGAACTGGGGACCGCGATCGGAGACGATGTCTGATGGTATACCATGCAGACGGACGACGTGGTGGACCAGGAGGTCCGCTGTCTCCTGGGCCGTCGGAAGCTTCGGGAGGGCCACGAAGTGGGCCGCCTTGGAGAACCGGTCCACTATCGTGAAGACGACGGTGTTTCCCTGGGACGGCGGGAGACCCGTGACGAAGTCCAGGCCGATGTGGGACCAGGGGCGATGAGGCACGGGCAGTGGCTGTAGCTGCCCTGAGGTCTTCTGGTGATTGGCCTTGCCCCTGGCGCAGGTGGTACAAGCCTGGACGTAGTCCCGGACGTCGGTCTCCAGGGATGCCCACCAGAAGCGTTGCCGGACGACTGCCACGGTCCTTCGCACCCCTGGGTGACAGGAGAGCTTAGAACCGTGACAGAAGTCTAGGACTGCGGACCTGGCCTCTGGTGGGACGTATAGTTTGTTCTTTGGTCCGTTTCCGGGGTCCGGGACACGGGTCAGGGCCTCCCGGACGGTCTTCTCCACGTCCCAGGTGAGGGCGGCCACGATAGCGGACTCCGGGATGATGGGATCCGGGGGATCCGACGGTTCCGTTCTGACCTCCTCTTCGTGCACCCGGGACAATGCATCCGATCGCTGGTTCTTGGTCCCGGGGCGGTAGGTAATCCGGAAGTCAAAACGGCCAAAGAACAATGACCAGCGGGCTTGCCTGGGGTTCAGACGCTTAGCGGTCCTGATGTACTCCAGGTTCCGATGGTCAGTGAAAACCGTGAATGGCACGGCTGTTCCCTCCAACAGATGTCTCCACTCTTCAAGAGCCTCTTTCACAGCAAGGAGTTCCCGATTGCCGACGTCATAGTTCCGTTCAGCGGGGGTCAACCTGCGGGAAAAATAGGCACACGGGTGAAGGACCTTATCGGTCTTCCCGCTCTGGGAGAGCACCGCTCCTATCCCTGAGTCCGAGGCATCCACTTCAACCACTAACTGGCGGCTAGGATCGGGCTGCACCAGAACTGGTGCAGACGAGAAGCGCCGTTTCAACTCCTTGAACGCGGCCTCGCACCGGTCCGACCAGGTGAAGGGAACTTTTGGAGAGGTCAGGGCTGTCAGGGGGCTAACTACCTGACTGTAGCCCTTAATGAACCTCCTGTAGAAATTCGCAAAGCCGAGGAACTGTTGCAGCTTCCTACGGCTAGTGGGTTGGGGCCAATCTCTCACCGCCGCAACCTTGGCCGGATCCGGGGCGACGGAGTTAGAGGAGATGATAAACCCCAGGAAGGACAAAGAAGTGCGGTGGAACTCACACTTCTCGCCCTTCACAAACAGACGGTTCTCCAACAACCGCTGCAGGACCTGACGGACATGCCGGACATGAGTCTCAGGATCCGGGGAAAAGATGAGTATATCGTCTAGATATACGAAGACAAACCGGTGCAGGAAGTCCCGCAAGACATCGTTTACCAACGCTTGGAAGGTCGCGGGAGCATTAGTGAGACCGAACGGCATGACCAGGTACTCAAAATGACCTAAGGGGGTGTTGAATGCCGTCTTCCATTCGTCTCCCTTCCGAATCCGAACCAAATGATACGCATTCCTAAGATCCAGCTTGGTGAACATCTTGGCTCCATGCAGGGGGGTGAACACCGAATCTAACAAGGGCAACGGGTATCGATTGCGAACCGTGATCTCGTTCAACCCCCTATAATCAATGCATGGACGAAGCCCGCCATCCTTTTTACCCACAAAAAGAAACCTGCGCCCATCGGTGAGGTGGAATTCCGGATCAACCCGGCAGCTAATGAGTCCCGGATGTAGGTCTCCATGGATTCGCGTTCCGGCCGTGAGAGGTTGTACAGCCTACTGGACGGAAACTCACTGCCTGGAACCAAATCAATGGCACAATCATACGGGCGGTGGGGAGGTAGCGTGAGGGCCAGATCCTTGCTGAACACGTCAGCGAGGTCATGGTACTCCGCTGGCACCGCCTTCAGATTGGGCGGGACTCGGACCTCCTCCTTAGCTTGGGAGCCAGGAGGAACCGAGGAACCGAGACACTCCCGATGGCAGGTTTCGCTCCACTGTACCACTACCCCGGACGGCCAATCAATCCGGGGATTGTGCTTCAGCATCCATGGAAACCCTAAAACCACACGGGAGGTGGCCTGAGTCACGAAGAACTCGATCACCTCCCGGTGGTTACCTGACACCACCAGAGTTACTGGAGGTGTCTTGTGCGTGATTGGTGGGAGTAGGGAGCCATCTAGTGCCCGAACCTGCACAGGCGAGGTAAGAGCCACCAGAGGGAGCCCTATCTCCCTGGCCCATCTGCTGTCAAGCAGATTCCCCTCAGAGCCCGTGTCCACCAGTGCTGGGGCCTTCAGGGTAGAATCCTCATACAGGATCGTGACTGGGAGTCGTGTAGCAATGTGGGTGTGTCCCACGTGCATGTTTTGGCCCACCCCTGGCCCAGTCTCTAGGGGCGGGCGTTGGAGTTTAACCGCTCGGGGCAGTCGTTTGCCATATGCTCACTCGAGCCACAAACATAAGCTCCGTGGGCCCGCCTCCTTTGTGCTCCAGGTGCCCTAAATGTTGCCCTGCTCGTGTCCATAGCTTCGTCAGCAGGGGGAGCCGTAAGCGCACGGAGCGCCGGAACAGAGGAGCGTGGGGACGGCGGAACTCGACCGGACCCGGAAGGGAGAGGGACGACCCGTGCCTGGCCACGCCCTTCGCCTCGCTCCCGGCGACGTTCTTCTAACCGGTTGTCAAGCCGTATGACCAGATCAATGAGCCCATCTAAATCCCGCGGTTCGTCTTTAGCCACCAGGTGCTCTTTTAGGACCAGAGACAATCCATTTACAAAGGCAGCGCGGAGGGCAGTGCTATTCCAGCCGGATCTCGCTGCCGCGATGCGGAAGGCGACTGCATAGGCAGCTGCGCTCCGACGTCCCTGTCGTATGGACAGTAATGCGGTTGAAGCGGACTCTCCTCTGTTGGGATGATCGAACACCGTTCTGAGCTCCCGTACAAACCCGTCGTATGACTGAAGGAGCCGTGAGTTCTGCTCCCAGAGCGCTGTAGCCCAAGCGCGTGCCTCCCCGCGAAGCAGATTTATCACATAAGCTACCCTGCTAGCATCAGCTGCGTACATCACGGGACGCTGAGCGAAGACGAGCGAACCTTGCATAAGGAAGTCCGCGCACGTCTCCACACAGCCGTCGTACGGTTCTGGAGGGCTTATGTATGCTTCTGGGGACGGAGGAAGGGACCGTTGAACGACCAGAGGAACGTTACTTTCGCGCGCAGGGTCCTCAGGAGGGAGAGCCGCAGCGGCGCCCGAAGGGCGCGCTTCCACTTGTGCGGCGAGAGCCTCCACCCTGCGGTTCAGGAGTACGTGCTGCTCGGTCATCAAGTCGATCCGAGAGGTGAAAGCGGTGAGGATCCGCTGCAACTCACCGAGTACCCCTCCCGAAGCCTCCGCCGCGCCTTGGTCTTCCATTGGCCGTTCAACAGCCGGTTGACGCCCCTCGGAGTCCATGACGCTGGCCGAGATATCCTGTTGTGGAAGTGTAGGAACACGGACCCACAACAGGGGCGCAATGAACGGACAATGGAGGAAGATAAATAACAAGTTTTACTATTGTGAAACAAGCACAATAATTACAACAATCACAATTTGGGGCCGAATCCGCTGGTGTCGTGTGGGCAGGCTCGAAGGTAGGAGACGCCCGTCTCAGTAGAACCGGAACCACCCAGATCTCCTCTGCCACCGAACCCTGGAGATGCTGGAACCGCCAAGTCCCGAATTCCCAGGTGGCCACTGCCTCCGCTCGTCGGATCCGGTACTGCTGGCAGGAGAGAGCACACACACAGGTGGGATGCGAGCACCCGATAATGGAGAGGGGAGAAGCCGCCTCCACCTCTTGTCAATGTACAACAGGAAGGTGAGTACTTATCCAAGCAATAAGCTCCTAGTAGTCAACACTCCTGAAAAGGCTTTACAAATGATTAGTCAGTTTACACTAAATGTGCATGCGGAGATTACTACCTCAGTCGTAGACGATATCTCGGCACTGAGGTGGAGACGCCGTCCTCCTGATATACCCTGGTGCTGAGTTGAAACAGCTGTGTCCCATAATGGGTGACAGCTGTCACCTTGGCTGCTCTCACCAGGTGGCGACGCCCTCTGGTGGTGGTGGGCCAGCAGTACCTCCTCTTCAGCGGCCCACACATAACAAAAGTGATAATTTTATGAGAAAAAACTCAGAATTTTATTAAAAAACACTCGTAATATTACAAGAATAAAGTCATAATATTATGAGAATAAAGTTGTAATTTTATGAGGAAAAACTCATAATATCACGAGAATAAAGTCATAATATTATGTGAATAAAGTTATATTTTATGAGAAAAAACTCAGAATATTACGAGAATAAACTTGTAATATGAGAATAAACTTGTAATTTTATGATTTTATTCTTGTAATATTATGACTATATTCTCATAATGTTACAAGTTTTTTTTACTCATAAAATCACGACTTAATTCTTGTAATATTATGACTTTATTCTCAAAGTCTTGTAGGTCAAAGTATTTGTGTTGGCGACCCTCCTGTCCTGTGTGCCAACAGCATTTCTTGTATATTCGTCCGTGAATTGTTCTGTGATTTGTTCTGTAATTTATGTTTGTAGCATGGCCCAAGCAGAGGGTCACCCCTTTGAGTCTGGTCTGCTTGAGATTTAACTTTAACTAGTAATGACTTCATGACTTTCTTTGCTAATAAAATTTTAACTATTAGAGAAACAATTACTCATAACCATCCCAAAGAAGTATCGTTATCTTTGGCTGCTTTCAGTGATGCCGGTATTTGGTTAGACTCTTTCTCTCAGATTGTTCTGTCTGAGTTATTTTCATTAGTTACTTCATCCAAACCATCAACATGTCTATTAGACCCCATTCCTACCAGGCTGCTCAAGGAAGCCCTACCATTATTTAATGCTTCGATCTTAAATATGATCAATCTATCTTTATTAGTTGGCTATGTACCACAGGCTTTTAAGGTGGCAGTAATTAAACCATTACTTAAAAAGCCATCACTTGACCCAGCTATCTTAGCTAATTATAGGCCAATCTCCAACCTTCCTTTTCTCTCAAAAATTCTTGAAAGGGTAGTTGTAAAACAGCTAACTGATCATCTGCAGAGGAATGGTCTATTTGAAGAGTTTCAGTCAGGTTTTAGAATTCATCATAGTACAGAAACAGCATTAGTGAAGGTTACAAATGATCTTCTTTTGGCCTCAGACAGTGGACTCATCTCTGTGCTTGTTCTGTTAGACCTCAGTGCTGCTTTTGATACTGTTGACCATAAAATTTTATTACAGAGATTAGAGCATGCCATAGGTATTAAAGGCACTGCGCTGCGGTGGTTTGAATCATATTTATCTAATAGATTACAATTTGTTCATGTAAATGGGGAATCTTCTTCACAGACTAAGGTTAATTATGGAGTTCCACAAGGTTCTGTGCTAGGACCAATTTTATTCACTTTATGCATGCTTCCCTTAGGCAGTATTATTAGACGGCATTGCTTAAATTTTCATTGTTACGCAGATGATACCCAGCTTTATCTATCCATGAAGCCAGAGGACACACACCAATTAGCTAAACTGCAGGATTGTCTTACAGACATAAAGACATGGATGACCTCTAATTTCCTGCTTTTAAACTCAGATAAAACTGAAGTTATTGTACTTGGCCCCACAAATCTTAGAAACACAGTGTCTAACCAGATCCTTACTCTGGATGGCATTACCCTGACCTCTAGTAATACTGTGAGAAATCTTGGAGTCATTTTTAATCAGGATATCTCATTCAAAGCGCATATTAAACAAATATGTAGGACTGCTTTTTTGCATTTACGCAGTATCTCTAAAATTAGAAAGGTCTTGTCTCAGAGTGATGCTGAAAAACTAATTTGTGCATTTATTTCCTCTAGGCTGGACTATTGTAATTCATTATTATCAGGTTGTCCTAAAAGTTCCCTGAAAAGCCTTCAGTTAATTCAAAATGCTGCAGCTAGAGTACTAACGGGGACTAGAAGGAGAGAGCATATCTCACCCATATTGGCCTCTCTTCATTGGCTTCCTGTTAATTCTAGAATAGAATTTAAAATTCTTCTTCTTACTTATAAGGTTTTGAATAATCAGGTCCCATCTTATCTTAGGGACCTCGTAATACCATATCACCCCAATAGAGCGCTTCGCTCTCAGACTGCAGGCTTACTTGTAGTTCCTAGGGTTTTGAAGAGTAGAATGGGAGGCAGAGCCTTCAGCTTTCAGGCTCCTCTCCTGTGGAACCAGCTCCCAATTCGGATCAGGGAGACAGACACCCTCTCTACTTTTAAGATTAGGCTTAAAACTTTCCTTTTTGCTAAAGCTTCTAGTTAGGGCTGGATCAGGTGACCCTGAACCATCCCTTAGATATGCTGCTATAGACTTAGACTGCTGGGGGGTTCCCATGATGCACTGAGTGTTTCCTTCTCTTTTTGCTCTGTATGCACCACTCTGCATTTAATCATTAGTGATCGATCTATGCTCCCCTCCACAGCATGTCTTTTCCTGGTTCTCTCCCTCAGCCCCATCCAGTCCCAGCAGAAGACTGCCCCTCCCTGAGCCTGGTTCTGCTGGAGGTTTCTTCCTGTTAAAAGGGAGTTTTTCCTTCCCACTGTCGCCAAGTGCTTGCTCACAGGGGGTCGTTTTGACCGTTGGGGTTTTTACGTAATTATTGTATGGCCTTGCCTTACAATATAAAGCGCCTTGGGGCAACTGTTTGTTGTGATTTGGCGCTATATAAATAAAATTGATTGATTGATTGATTTCTTCCTCAGAGGGAGTTTTTCCTTACCACTGTTGCTCTGGGGGTTGGTAAAGTTAGACCTTACCTGTGTGAAGCGCTTTGAGGCAACTCTGTTGTGATTTGGCGCTATATAAATGAAAATAAATTGAAAAATTGAAATTGAAAGTCTAAAAAAGCTCAGTGTGGCCCGAAAATGCCATCGTACTCCACAACTCTGGACTGCTGCAATATAATCTATACTAGCAGGGGCGGCTCTAGCTTCAGGGTAGGAGTTGGGGGCAGTGGTTCTGACTGGGAGTCTGGGGGCATCAATAAAATCTTTGTAAAACCTTTTTTTTCTTGCATTCTAAGGCAATCTGGGAATCTAAATACTGACTGGTCATCATTTTGAATACATAGTTTTTATGTTGAACACTGGACATCTAATTCTGCATGTAGCAGCGTTTATGAATGAACATTGTGTTGTGCAAGACCTTTCCATATTCTATCGCACCTTAGTTACTGGCTTGGGGGTGAAGGGGGTGGGGTCTGTATCTGCCACTGACTAGTGGTTCAAAAACTAGTCAATGTGCCTTCTTCATAAGGTATTAACTGCTGCAGGGTGTTGGGAAAGTGTAGTGACACGGACCCACAACAGGGGGCACAAATGAACGGACAATAGAGGGAGTTAAATTTGAACACTTTACTGTTGTGAATGTCACAACCACACACAGCAGATTATAGAATAAATACAAGTCAATGGATAAAGGTGTCGTGTGGGCAGGCTCGACGATAGGAGACGTCCGTCTGGAGATGAATCGGAACCACACGATTTCCACCGCCAGCGAACCCGAAGAATACTGGAGCCGCCAGGTCCCGAATTCCCCAGGTGGCCACCGTCTCAGCGTGTCGGATCTGGTACTGCTGGCGAAGAGCAAAGACAGTCAAGTGTGGGTGTGTGTACACCCCGTAACAACAACGGTGGGAATTCCACCTCCACCTCTAACACACACTCGTGCAGCGTCTGAGTACCACTTATCTGGTGGGACGTAGAACAAAACAGTCGCGGCCCACGCCGGGCCTCTGGGTAGACAGCTGCAACAAAGTAGCTCTTGAAATCAATTAGTACAATACGCAGGCAGAGAAAGTTACCTCCAAGAAGAACGATATCTCAGCGACGTGGTGGAGGTGTCATCCTGCTTTTATCCGGGGTGAAGTGTAGATGATCGGTGACAGCTGTCATAGTTGATGAGTGACAGCTGTCACCTCGGCTGTTCCTGTAAGGCAGCAGCGCCCCCTCGTGCCTGAAGCCCGCACTTCAGGCAGGGCGCCCTCTGGTGGTGGGCCAGCAGTACCTCCTCTTCTGGCGGCCCACACAACACAGGGGATAGCAAAACCACTTCAAATATTTTGATTGATATAAGGACAATAAACAAGACATTGCTGAAGCTGCAGAGCATCCAGGATAATGAGGTGAGTAATGTGTTATTTAAAGAGAAAAAGAAGTTGTAAAGTACAGGACAGAAATGTCTGTCAGAACCAGCACATGACGAGGCCTAGCTTGTGCTTTTGTCCCCTGCAGATGCTGTGTGAGTCTTGTGTTATTTATGTCTAAATCCAATCTGTGCTCTGTGGTCTAATTTTTATGAAGGAGGGAGTTTCATCTTCCAAACAGGAGCAATGACAGGAAAGGTGAATAGGATGCACCCACAGGATAATAATTACTCACTGCAGCCAACACACACAGTCAGATACAAGTAATTAGACACTGATGTAATTTTGTCTGTATGTCTGTAAGCAATGTTATGAAGCTTCATTGTGGATTCACACAGAGAATGATTTTCTTTGAAAAGATGTGAAATTTGTGGGGCACTTAAGGCACATGGGACACTGCCTAGATTTGGGTAGTTTCAGGGGTCAGCCTTCATTGGCATACTGAGTTGTGTAGAAATTGGCCAACAGTCCTGGGAAGAGTAGATTAACAGAGAAGTTTCAGAAGAAGTCGGTTTCAGCATTTTATCCAGATATTCCACTGTTAAAGGAGATTTTTTTAATGAAAGATGTGCGGACAGGTCCGCGCTTCGGGACGCAGCCGGCGCGGTGCAGCGGCACAGGAAAAACACCTCCGTGTTGATAACCATTTGTAAAATCCAGGCGGCTTTTGATGGCTTTCAGTGGAGTGAGTATATGAGAAATTGTTTAACAGCTGGACATGTTCCAACTTGTCCTTAAGGCTTCCAATGGAGGTGTTTTTCCTGTGGCGGAGCGTCGCGGCGGCTGCGAGCCGACGCTGGAATCCATCCGCACGTCTTTCATTAAAAAAATCTCCTTTAACAGTGGAATATCCGGATAAAATGCTGAAACCGACTTCTTCTGAAACTTCTCTGTTCTCTCACGACGTCCTGGATCAATAGAGCCTGAAATGTGGAGGTTTTCAGCTTGAAACAGGCTGACGACGGCGCCTGGGACCACTGCACGACGTCTCGCACCGTGGGAAGTCCTTAAAGCGACAGTATCACCTCAAAATCTCTCATCAGCCGTTAAAATTTTCACAGAAAACCAGCTTAATTTTTCGAACCGTGTCCACTTCGATGTGTCTCACAGGTTTAGAAAAAAGTTTGATCAAACAAAGCGCGAGTCTCTCAGCAACTTCTCAGACAAAGGAATTCCGACGAGGGGCTGGACGACTCCTCCCACAAGGAGTGCTCACAGGCGAATGACGTCACCGACAGGCGTGGAAAAACTCACGCATGCGCACGAGGGTTCAAGCATGTCTGACGTAAAAACATATGAATGAAATCCATATAGTTTTTGAAAAAAATAAAAAGGACCTATACTTTATTGACAGACCTCGTATGGCAAAGGCTGTGAATACTTATGTATATGTGATTTCTTAGTTTTTATTTTTTATTTTTTAATAAATTTGCAAAACTTTCAAAAAACTTTTTTTTACATTGTCATTATGGGGTATTGTGTGTAGAATTGTGAGGGGAAAAATGAATTTCATCCATTTTGGAATCAGTCTATAACATAACAAAATATGGAAAAAGTGAAGTGCTGTTAATACTTTCTGGGTGCACTATGATTATTTTGACCCGCAATAACATTGACCCCAAATGACTGACCTTTGATAAATTTGATCTTGCCTGGTCCATTTCAGAACCCACCTACATATATATGCATACTGTGTTTGGTGGCAGAATCCAAATTTTGACCTTTGACCCATTGACCTTGACCTTTGCTGAAGCTTATCATTTAAGGGCAACTCCAGGCTTTAATTTCAACCATATATACCATGTTTGGTAAAAAGTGGACAAAGCAGTACCACAGACACATGTTGCTCAAATTATAGTATGTATAGTTTGTCGAAAAGTGTCTAAAAATGCCTTTAATTCCTAAATTCCAGTGCATCAATTTTGCCAGGAGCGCAGCAGTGTATGTACCCAAAAAGCCAGGTTTTCTGGAAACATTCACACAGCATTTGCACATAAATTTCAAAACCTTGTGACGGTTGTTGCACTTAATGTCATTTAAATGGGACCCAAGGAAGCTTATTATAAAACTGCAAAATGTGTTTTTATTCAGACAAAAGTTGCATGTTGAGATTTCAGACATTTCACTGATATGAAACACTAAATAAGTGGCTTTCTGTTATCAGTGATGCAAACACAGGTAGAAATTCTTGAGGGGTTTGTTTCTCCAAAATAGCTGCTCTCTTCAATTTGCCTGCAGAAACAGCCGTATTAATTACAGGTCAATGTTTTGCAGTGCAGCAAAAAAAAAAGCACTTTAAGCCTCTTTCCTGTGCACTGTGCTGCACTTTTTATCCCTTTTCCACCTCATCTGTCCATCTACATATCTGGTCGTATCCTTGCCCTTTAAACTTTAATACCCAAGTGTTCTCTTTTGATCACAGTTGTAAATGGTTTTCATTTTAATGTTTAAAACATTGTCTCTTTTATACCATTAGATTGAGAGACGGATGGGGAAACAGTCGGTCATAAATCTTGGATGAACGAGCCGCACTAATGTAAAAAGATGCCAGGCTACATGTAAAGTAGTGTGTTTTTTCACATGGCGATTACAATAATGCCACTGCGGCACAAAGTGCAGGGGAGTCTCCCTTCATGTGAGGAAATGGACAGGCAGATGCCCCGAGTGAGGAAATGTGGGGGTAGAAGCCTAATGGACACAAACATGCATAAATAACAGCATCCACGGCTGGGGGCATAGCTTTTAATAAAACTACATCTAGCTGGCGAAGCCCTTCGATGTAGCCGTCGTCTGTGAACGATAATGGGCCCGGCAGGCCCGTCCACCTCACACTTCAGCAGCTCTTCCAAACTCGAGGTTTCAGCCAACTGATGGACAAACACTTCAGGATGTCAGAATGACAAAACACCCAGCTCTCAATCCGCCTTATTGCCTAAACGATCAGCGTCCTGATAAAATTCCTGCCTCCGTGGAGGATAAGAGAACCGCTCCGGAGAAATGCCTCCTTGGCAGCATCTTTTTTAAGCATGCGGGCTGACAGACTGGCTGTTCGCACGTCGTCCTGTCCGAAGGGGATGCACTGAGGTGACCTCCGTGGAGAGAAAGTGACACAAGTCACGAGTGAAGCTAAATGTCTTGACTGTGTCCAGGCCCCCCTCTGGCCATGTGGCGCTCCTCCACTCTCCCCTGTCTGAGTTCATCACGGCTCTGCTGAATGAGGCCTGCTGGCACAGCACCTCTGTCAGACAGCTGCAGCACTGGCCTCTGCTCCCCACGTCACCCCCACGCTGCCCCCCCCCCCCCCACCCCCATCCCCCATGCTCCCCATCACCCCCCTGGTCCCTCCGGATTCCCAGGCCTGATTAATCACACATATGATACAGCAGCGTGCTGTCGCCGGGGAGCAGTTGGCTCATTTCACAACCTCAGGAGCAAGCGTGCTTTACAGCGCTCATGCTGCTCAGCTAATTAGCATCGCATCAGACTCCAGACAACCGAGCGGCACAGTAATGAGCGCGCAGGTCGTATTTAAATGTAATGAGGCATCTAATGACCAGCTAATAAGGCTGTTTGTCTTGGCAAATGGGCGTTTAAGGAAGGAGAAATAATGGACTTTACCATGACAGCCAGTCTTCTGGCGGATATTCTGTGCCAGAACGTAACATTTAATAAGTTATATTTGACCAGAATTAGTCATTTCAGGCTAAATTGGTCTTCCACAATCCTACCACTCTCAGCTTTAATGAGATAAAGCGAATGCAGAGAGAAAAACAGAGCCAAACGGAGGCAACTGTGTCTTTGATCATATGTTTTGATCACGCTAATCAAAGCTCGCTAGGCGAGAATGACAGAAGGGAAGCGGCTGCGGCACGGTGAGCTTTTCGGAGGGCAGCTCCCTCAGACTGTGATGAATAACTATCACTGTAAAGGGCTCACGCTGTAAAGTTGGAGCTGTTTGCTTAAATAAAGCCGGGCAGCATCTTGTGGCAGTCTCGCTAAACACAAGCACCAGTGTAACCGGTTATTTGTCAGGATGATTTATGCCTGCAAACACGCAGTAAAAACAAATTCCCAATGAAACTAAACAAAGCAGAAAGTTATCTCTTGTGACAGAGCACACGCAATTCTAGCTGACTTCAAAAAGTAGGTTGGGTCATGCTGAGGATCTGTAAATATGACGCCTGTATATATATATATATATATCATACATTCAAAAACATTTATCCCCCATCCCACAAAACAAAAATCTGAGGTGGTATTTTGGAGTCTCCCCATCTGTCCGCACCATGGGTCTTGTAAGTGCAACTCATCGTGTATTGGTCAGTCTTAATACAGTGTGGGCATGAAGAAAAATACATTCTAGTCCAGCATCTTCAATTGAAGATAATTAGAATTAGAATAATTCAATACGTCACATAATATTGACCTCTGAAGCGCAACTCATCCTAAACCACTTGGTGGATTTTGACTTTCAGTTCCAGATCATCTCTAGATTGTGTTGGGTTCTTCAAATTCTTAGCACTTGAGGTTCCAGCAGCATTGTATAGCAGCACACAGTGTATCAAAAGTGAAAGTAAAAAAGACAAACAGTTTGCAATAAACCAGACATACTAATACAATAACATGCTTTTGGAGGGCGGTATGCATTTTCAGATATTCGCCCTCGTCTAACTTGGGCGAATATGTCATTTTGGGCGACTGGGCGTGAACATCGGGCCTCTGAAAATGCATACCACACGACAACAGCATGTTATTTGCATTATTATCACTTTTTACTGAGATACACAACATGTAACGCGTACATAAAAAGTTGGCTCACTTTTGTCGTGTCGGCTGGCGCACGCACTGCTCTCCTCGTCAGGCTGGCAGCTTTAGCTGCTGTTCATTGTCATACTGTCCATGAGAAAATAATCGGGAATATCCATATTGGGACCAAAACACACTTCTCGCCTTTTCATCTTTTCCTCTGCGGACAGTTTTTTTTCTCCCCCTCTGCGGACAGTTCTTGGGCTGCGCGCTATGATGTCATTTGTTGACGCGCAGCGGGCGGGTATAGCCAGGTAGCGTCGACAGATACCAGCCTAGCAGCGCCCCGGTAAAGTGATAATAATGATCAATACTGGTTTACTGGCTACTATTGTTCCTCTCATTCCTGACCTCTGTCTTCCTGTTACTCCTCCACCCCCTGAGTGAGGAGTTGTACAGTCTGATGCTCTGAGGGACAAAGGAGTTTTTCAGTCTACCAAGTTTTGTAAAAACTCTCTCATTATATCCCCACAAACAAAAATTGTGGTGTGGGGGAGGGGGTGGTTAATTCAATTCAATTCAATTTTATTTATATAGCCCCAAATCACAACAAACAGTTGCCCCAAGGCGCTTTATATTGTAAGGCAAGGCCATACAATAATTACGTAAAAACCCCAAAGGTCAAAATGACCCCCTGTGAGCAAGCACTTGGCGACAGTGGGAAGGAAAAACTCCCTTTTAACAGGAAGAAACCTCCAGCAGAACCAGGCTCAGCGAGGGGCAGTCTTCTGCTGGGACTGGTTGGGGCTGAGGGAGAGAACCAGGAAAAAGACATGCTGTGGAGGGGAGCAGAGATCAATCACTAATGATTAAATGCAGAGTGGTGCATACAGAGCAAAAAGAGAAAGAAACAGTGCATTATGGGAACCCCCCAGCAGTCTAAGTCTATAGCAGCATAACTAAGGGATGGTTCAGGGTCATCTGATCCAGCCCTAACTATAAGCTTTAGCAAAAAGGAAAGTTTTAAGCCTAATCTTAAAAGTAGAGAGGGTGTCTGTCTCCCTGATCCGAATTGGGAGCTGGTTCCACAGGAGAGGAGCCTGAAAGCTGAAGGCTCTGGTTATATAGTAAGTAAGTATATGAGTCTTGTAAGAGCAACTTGTCAAAGGTGCCTTACAAAATGGTAGACCACCATACGAAGATATGACCAAGGAAAAATAATTCAGGTATGATGGCCCTGTCGCACCTTGTCGATTTAGCCGGCATGTTCCAATGTATGAATGTATGTCAAATACGTTAATGCAGCTGTCACACCTTGACAATTTAGGCAGCGTATGCTGACAGCCCCATTTCCACTGAGCAGTTCGGTTCAGTACTGCACGGTATGGCACGGGTCAGAACAGTTAAGTCTGGCTTGGTTTTCCCTTCCACCACCAGCAGAACCATTTGTTTGGCAGACAGAATGCGTAAATATTGGCAACCACATCATCGAGCACGCGTATGCTGGCACATGGCCTCTCCACTCCACATGGAGGCCAAACAGTCATTTAACATTTTTAAAATTTTATTTTAATTTATTTTTGTCTTGGTGGATCATGGGATTTATTTTCATCGCGAGCAGAATGCTGAAGAGTTGACTGATGTCTGTGGTAAACGCTGATGTGAATGAATGAGGCACTGTGACTCTTTCAACTTTTAAATACATTAATTTTCTTATTGTAGCACAAAGCACCAGTGTTCTCTGGTTCAGGTTGAGAAACGTACAAAACACAGAGGGACTTCTTTAAAATTGCAATGTTTCTTCAGCCACAACAAGAAACTAAAGTATTTTTAGATGTTTTCCAAAATCGGGATGCTATATGTGGATAAGTTTTCATCAGGCTGTGATGATGAATCCAACTGAAACGAACACGTAAGATTAAGACTTTGTATTTACTGTGTGTGTCAGTGATTTTAACAGTCTAAACTGCATGAGGACTGCAGCTTTCAGTTGTTCAACCAATCATTGGACAACATCATTGGATGTAGTAGAGAAGCTTGAATCTTCAACTGGACTGGGTTGCTCGACACGAGGACGTTTTGCTTCTAATCGCAGAAGCTTCCTCAGCTAAATTTCTTGCTCTGGTACTCTTACGTCTGTCTTGACTCTTGTAGTCAAGACAGAAGTCTTGACTCTTTGGCCCTTGACTCTTTTGGCATGTGGGGTGTACCCGAGTACAACAGAGAATGCAGCCTGTTGAATGTGATGTGTAGCCAATCAAAAAGTGAGGTGACAGAAGCATGGAGGGGAATCCAAAATCAGCAGCTGTCATGGCGCATCAGAAAGTTCGGTGCTCGCGCTTTCTCCACATTCTTTTAACAAATGGCTTTTCTTTTTGTATAATTTTTTCTCAGTTAGAAATAGTCCACAGACTGTCACCATTGCTTCTTTCTCGTCCACCATGTTTGTTTACTCCAAAGTCACGTTTAATCTCAAGAGGTTTCGCAAGATTTCTCGTCTGACCTGGGAATGTTCGTATGTGAAGTCTGTTCATGTGTGGTGTGTTGTCTTTACCGTGTGGCTGCACACCACACACTGTATGACCAATACTGTTAGATCTATGATTTTTTTATCGACATGTGTGTGGTCTCTCAAGTATTGGAAACGTACAGACAATTTTAATATCTTGCCGTGTGAACCATGCATTATTAGCCGTATGCCAGCATTTTCATATGCCTGGCATACACTGGCTAAATCGTTAAGGTGTGAAGGTGTGTCTTGAAGGGGAGATAATTGAAATTTTGTGTTTAATTAATGCATCATACAGTATAAAACCACTTTGTGTTTTAGTGGAACTTCACACAGTACTAATACACCATTTTCAAATTTTGTGTCTAACTGATGCATCATATAATATTCTCATCCAGTGTATTCTAGGGGAAATAATTAGGCTTTTGTTGTTATTTTTAAATCTGTCTCATAATTCTCCAAGGCCCACATCTGAGTGTCTATGTTGCTTAGTTATTTAGTCTGGCCAACGAAAAATTAAAAAATCATTGATAGTTTGCTTGCCATTTTTTCCGGCAATATGCAAAATTACCTGAAGAGTTAGATTTTCTAACCAAAATTGTAACTCTAAGTATGTTTTTTTAAAGCACATTGTAAATCCCATTGTTTACAAAAGAGTCACTGAGCTCATGCTTACATTAGCCGGCTATAGCATTGCGCTATGTGTTGCTAGCAAATTTTCACACTAGCATTAGTCCGTTAGCATCACATTGTGTGACTAGTGAGTTTTGAAGACGTGAAAGATTAAATCCATCGTGAATCACTGCATTTAGGCACCCTCTTGCTGAAGTCCTCTGGCACCACAATTATGTATTTTTAAACACATTTTAAATCATGCAGCTCATGCTAACGTTAGGTGTGATGTTAGCACCTTGACATCACACCTAACACCAGGCATCACCAAGCAAGTTGTACAACATATTATATAAAGCCTGTAATGTTGCTAAAATTGTTGTGAAAGTGTAGTGACACGGACCCACAACAGGGGGCGCAAATGAACAGTCAATAGATGAGCCAAAAAATAACAATTTAATGTTGTGAAGGTGCACAACGAACGTACAGACAATCTCAGAATATGATTACAGTCAATCCAAAAAGGTGACATGTGGGCAGGCTCGAGGATAGAAGACGTCTGTCCTGAGAAGAGCCGGAACCACACGATTTCCGCCGCCACCGAACCTGGTGAATACTGGAGCCGCCAAGTCCCGAATTCCCAGGTGATCACCGTCCCCGACTGTCGGATCTGGTACTGCTGGCGAAGAATAAAGACAGTCAAGTGTGGGTGTGTGTACACCCTGTAACAACAACGGTGGGAATGCCACCTCCACCTCTCACTCAATATTCTGCAGAGTACTGCAGTGATTCCTCAGGGGAAAAGAGTGCCGTCCAGCACTCACTCAGCTTCCACCGACAGAGGTACCGGTATTCCTGCAAACACTGAGGACTGAGGACTTTGAGGATCTTGAATGGTCCGATATATCTGTCCTTAAGTTTCGGGGAGTCCACCTGGAGGGGGATGTCCTTCGTGGAAAGCCACACCTCCTGCCCGGGCTGGTAAGCAGGGGCCGGGGATCGCCGGCGGTCTGCATGGGTCTTCGCCCTCGTCCGGGCCTTCAACAAGGCAGAACGGGCGGAGCGCCACACCCGACGGCACTTCCGCAGGTTGGCCTGGACCGAGGGCACACCGACCTCTCCCTCCACCACGGGAAACAATGGGGGCTGATACCCCAAACACACCTCAAATGGGGAGAGGCCGGTGGCAGAGGACACCTGGCTGTTATGCGCATACTCGATCCAGGCCAGATGTTTACTCCAGGCCGTCGGGTGTGCGGACGTCACACAGCGCAGAGCTTGCTCCAATTTCTGATTGGCCCGTTCTGCCTGTCCATTGGTCTGCGGATGATACCCGGACGAGAGGCTCACAGTAGCCCCCAGTTCCCGGCAGAAGCTCCTCCAGACGTGTGAGGAGAACTGGGGACCATGATCAGAGATGATATCGATGGGTATCCCATGCAGATGGACGACGTGGTGGACCAGGAGGTCTGCTGTCTCCTGGGCTGTTGGGAGCTTCGGGAGGGCCACGAAGTGGGCCGCCTTGGAGAATCGGTCCACTATCGTGAAGATGGTGGTGTTGCCCTGGGAGGGCGGGAGGCCCGTGACGAAATCCAGGCCGATGTGGGACCAGGGGCGATGAGGCACAGGTAGCGGCTGGAGAAGTCCTTGGGACCTTTTATGGTCTGCCTTGCCCCTGGCACAGGTGGTGCAGGCCTGGATGTACTCCCGGACGTCGGCCTCCATAGACGCCCACCAGAAGCGCTGCCGGACAACTGCCACGGTCCTTCGCACCCCTGGATGACAGGAGAGCTTGGAACCGTGACAGAAGTCCAAGACTGCAGCTCTAGCCTCTGGTGGGACGTACAAACGGTTCTTCTGACCTGTTCCTGGGTCCGGGCTCCGTGCCAGGGCCTCCCGGACGATCTTCTCCACGTCCCAGGTGAGGGTGGCCACGATAGTGGACTCAGGCAGGATGGGATCCGGTGGATCCGACAGTGCGGTTTTGACCTCCTCTTCGTGTACCCAGGACAAGGCATCCGACCTCTGGTTCTTGGTCCCGGGGCGATAGGTGATCCGGAAGTCAAAACGCCCGAAGAACAGTGACCAGCGGGCTTGCCTGGGGTTCAGCCGCTTGGCGGTCCTGATATACTCCAGGTTCCAATGGTCAGTGAAAACCGTGAACAGCACAGACGCTCCCTCCAACAGGTGTCTCCACTCCTGAAGAGCCTCTTTCACCGCAAGGAGTTCTTGATTGCCAACGTCATAGTTCCGTTCAGCCGGGGTCAACCTGCGTGAAAAGTAGGCACACGGGTGAAGAACCTTATCGGTCTCTCCGCTCTGGGATAGCACGGCTCCTATCCCTGAGTCAGAGGCCTCCACTTCAACCACGAACTGGCGGCTAGGGTCGGGCTGCACCAAAACTGGCGCAGTAGAGAACCGTCATTTCAACTCCTTGAACGCGGCTTCGCACCGATCCGACCAGGTGAAGGGGACTTTTGGAGAGGTCAGGGCTGTCAGGGGGCTAACTACCTGATGGTAGCCCTTAATGAACCTCCTATAGAAATTAGCGAAGCCGAGGAACTGTTGCAGCTTCCTACGGCTTGTTGGTTGGGACCAATCTCTCACCGCCGCAACCTTGGCCGGATCAGGGGCGACGGAGTTAGAGGAGATGATAAACCCCAGGAAGGACAAAGACGTGCGGTGAAACTCGCACTTCTCGCCCTTCACAAACAATCGGTTCTCTAACAACCGCTGCAGGACCTGACGTACATGCTGGACATGGGTCTCAGGATCCGGAGAAAAGATGAGAATATCGTCCAGATATACGAAGACGAATCGGTGCAGGAAGTCCCGCAAGACGTCGTTAACCAAGGCTTGGAACGTCGCGGGGGCGTTGGTGAGGCCGAACGGCATGACCAGGTACTCAAAGTGACCTAACGGGGTGTTAAATGCCGTCTTCCATTCGTCTCCCTTCCGGATCCGAACCAGGTGATACGCATTTCTAAGATCCAGCTTAGTAAAGATTTTGGCTCCATGCAGGGGGGTGAACACGGAATCCAACAATGGCAACGGGTATCGGTTGCGAACCGTAATCTCATTCAGCCCCCTGTAATCAATGCATGGACGGAGTCCGCCATCTTTCTTGCCCACAAAAAAGAAACCTGCCCCCATCGGGGAGGTGGAGTTCCGGATCAGCCCGGCAGCTAATGAGTCCCGGATGTAGGTCTCCATTGATTCGCGCTCAGGTCGTGAGAGGTTGTACAGCCTGCTGGACGGGAACTCAGCGCCTGGAACCAAATCAATGGCACAATTGTACGGACGGTGTGGGGGAAGGGTGAGTGCCAGATCCTTGCTGAAGACGTCAGCAAGATCGTGGTACTCAACCAGCACTGCCGTCAGATTGGGAGGGACTTTGACCTCCTCCTTAGCCTGTAAACCGGGAGGAACCGAGGATCCTAAACACACCCGATGGCAGGTTTCGCTCCACTGAACCACCACCCCAGACGGCCAATCAATCCGGGGATTGTGCTTCAACATCCATGGGAAGCCCAAAATCACGCGGGAGGTAGAAGGAGTTACAAAAAACTCAATCTCCTCCCGATGGTTTCCAGACACCACCAGAGTTACTGGTTGTGTCTTGTGTGTGATTAAAGGGAGGAGGGTGCCATCTAGTGCCCACACCTGCAATGGCGAAGGAAGCGCCACCAGAGGGAGCCCTACCTCCCTTGCCCATCTGCTGTCTAGCAAATTCCCTTCTGACCCCGTGTCCACCAGTGCTGGGGCTTGAAGGGTTAAATCCCCGCTCAGGATTGTAACTGGGAGTCGTGTGGCAATCTGTGTGTGTCCCACGTGAATGTTTTGACCCCCCCCCACTTAGCCCAGTCTCTGAGGGCGGTTGTTGTTGTGGCCGTTTGGGGCAGTTTTTCTGTATGTGCTCCTTTGAGCTGCAGAGAAAACACTCCCCGCGGATCAGCCTCCTCATTTTGGCCCTGTGCGTCTCCCTAACAACGTCAGCAGGGGGAGCTGTTGCCCCACGGAGCGCTGCGGCTGTGGAGCGTGGGGAGGGCGGCCCCTTTTCGAACCCGGAAGGGAGAGGGACGGCGCGTATCCGGCCACGTCCTTCACCTCGCTCCCGACGGAGTTCCTCCAACCGATTGTCTAACCGTATAACGAGATCGATAAGCCCATCTAAATCCCGCGGTTCCTCCTTAGCTACCAGATGCTCCTTCAGGACCAATGACAGTCCGTTTATGAAGGCGGCGTGGAGCGCAACGTTCTTCCAGCCAGACCTCGCAGCCACGATGCGGAAGTCGACTGCATATTCGGCTGCGCACCGGCGCCCCTGTCGCACTGACAGCAGCATTGTTGAAGCGGTCTCTCCTCTGTTAGGGTGATCAAACACTGTTCTGAACTCCCCCACAAACCCAGTGTATGCTGATAACAACCGTGAGTTCTGTTCCCAGAGCGCCGTAGCCCAGGCGCGTGCCTTACCCCGAAGCAGAGCAATCACATAAGCTATTTTACTAGCATCTGACGCGTACATGACGGGACGTTGTGCGAAGATGAGCGAACACTGCATGAGAAAGTCCGCGCACGTCTCCACACAACCTTCGTACGGCTCAGGAGGGCTTATGTATGCTTCAGGGGATGGTGGGAGGGGTTGTTGAACCACCACTGGAACGTTCATATCCTGCACAGGGTCGGCAGGAGGAGGAGCTGCAGCAGCGCCCTGAGTGCTCGCCGCCACCTGCGCGGAGAGAGCCTCCACCCTGCGGTTCAGGAGGATGTTTTGCTCGGTCATTTGATCCAACCGAGCCGTAAAGGCGGTGAGAATGTGCTGCAGCTCACCAATCACGCCTCCTGCAGACGCCTGCGCTCCCTGCTCTCCCATTGGTCGTTCAACAGCCGGGTGACGCCCCTCGGAGTCACGCTGGCCGAGATATCCTGTTGTGAAAGTGTAGTGACACGGACCCACAACAGGGGGCGCAAATGAACGGTCAATAGATGAGCCAAAAAATAACAATTTAATGTTGTGAAGGTGCACAACGAACGTACAGACAATCTCAGAATATGATTACAGTCAATCCAAAAAGGTGACGTGTGGGCAGGCTCGAGGATAGAAGACGTCTGTCCTGAGAAGAGCCGGAACCACACGATTTACGCCGCCACCGAACCTGGTGAATACTGGAGCCGCCAAGTCCCGAATTCCCAGGTGATCACCGTCCCCGACTGTCGGATCTGGTACTGCTGGCGAAGAACAAAGACAGTCAAGTGTGGGTGTGTGTACACCCCATAACAACAACGGTGGGAATGTCACCTCCACCTCTCACTCAATATTCTGCAGAGTACCGCAGTGATTCCTCAGGGGAAAAGAGTGCCGTCCAGCACTCACTCAGCTTCCACCGACAGAGGTACCGGTACTCCTGCAAACACTCACAATATACAGATGATATTGTAACACAAACGGCTGAGGATATTACCTCCAAAGAAGTACGATATCTCGGCAACGAGGTGGAGATGACGTCTGGTCTTTATGGAGTGAGATGATGTAGAGTAGATGGGTGACAGCTGTCAAGAGATAATGAGTGACAGCTGTCACCCCTGGCTGTGTCCGTGGCGGCAGCGCCCTCTCGTGCCTGAAGCCCGCACTTCAGGCAGGGTGCCCACTGGTGGTGGGCCAGCAGTACCTCCTCTTCTGGCGGCCCACACAACAAAAATAAGGAAACAGTGCAACAACAAAATGACAGCATTTACCAATTATGAAATGCAGCTATATTAAATCTATATAACTTAGAAAATCTTTGGAACATGTTTTCTCAATATTTTCCCAGTAATTGCTTGATGGAAAGACTATTGATTCAACAGATTTTTGGCAAATTTATGGGCTGTGATCATAAAGTATATTTTATTTAACAACTCATGTTTAATACATACTATGACAAAAGAAACCTACTGAAATAGTTATTAACTATTGTTTATTTGGGAGATTTTATATACATTATTAATTTAATGTAATAAATATACTAATAATATAATATAACTAACTAATATATTTTAAGCATTTTTATTTTGGGGAAATTAGTTGAAATTGCATTAGTGCGTCACATTTTGCCATTCACCGGTTTTAACAAGTTTTTTAAAATGCAGGTATTTCACCACAAAAGGTTTACTCCCATATGTCCATGTAAGGAACTAGTATGGCAGAATAAAACATTTCTAGTATATGCACAAAATATTGACATGATCCCTTGGTTTTCAGTGCATTTTTATTAGTTTTTCACTTTGCACAATTTTGTAACAAGTCAAACATGATTACCATACATGTAAAACTAGTATCAAAGCACTGCGTGCATAATGCTCAACAAAGTCTCATCCATTGGCGGCTCCTCTGTACAACTCAATGGTAATGCAAGAAGCAAGCTTACCAGAGCTCTTTCATATTAATAACCACATCCAGTCTTATTTGCTGTGAGCAGAAAGTCAGGCAGTGCATCACATCAGAGAGCTAAGCTCCTAATGGTGAGGTGAGAGCATCGCTCCTCTGTACTCTTCCACGGGAAACACAGAACAGCACTCAGGCTTCCTGATAAAGGTCGGCATCCCACTCACCTGCAGTAATGAGAGCTGTCGTCAGTGCCAATCAAAGCTTGTCTGCCGTTTTGATGAAAACGCTCAGTCGTGCCGTTCACAGGTTGCGGGTGTTGGCACGATACAAATTAGGGAAAGCATTCTGTTCATTACACCACCAAAAGGTGGATTCTTCAGGGAAGAACCGAATGTTTCCACACTAGTTAGACATGTCAGATTCCATCACTTCTGCTTCAACTGCCTGCTGCTCCTTTAAGAGGTTAGCTCACAGCCCGGGCCACCGAGTTAACCTCTGTCTGTTGTGGGAACGTCGCCATGACCCCTTTACCCATTCCATTCCAGAGCAGCAGAATTTCCAGTATCCTTTTTTAGGTTTATCCTGTTTTACCCATTCCGTACAGTGTGGGTCATACAAAATTAAGGCATTGCTTACTCCAATAATAATGATAAACTTTATCAAAACAGTGCATCTGAAACAACATAAGCAAGTTTGTAAAATACACAGATTATATGAGGAACACTTTTTTTAAAAAAAAAAAGACTAGTTCTAAGAGACTGGTCGGTAATATTTTTTTTAATTGTTGAGGTCCGATGTATGTATGAACCTTTAGCAACACGGATAGCAGTGTGTCATTTGCTAAACAGTGAAAGCTGTTGTTGTGTCTTTCTATGATATGTCCAAGGGAGAGCATAAACAAAATGAAAATTGGTCCAGGGAAAGACCCCTAAGGATACTTTTTATTTCGAGCACATACCACTTCCAAGATCCAACAGTTTGCCAGATCTTGATTGCCTTCTGAATTTTGAACAAATTACATTTTTTGGACAGTTATGCAACACAATCACATGACTTTTTTTTTTTTTTTTTACAGATACTGGGGGGTTTGACTAAAAATTGAGTTCTTCTCCATCAAATCAATCAAATCTTACAAGCAGGTAGTTCAGTGGGATAAGGAGTTTGCTTAGTAATATGTAGACCTGGGTTTGATTTGCGGTTATGTTACCTGTCTGTGTCCTTGGGCAAGATACTTCATATGCATGGTCTTAGTTCACCCAGTTGTAAATGGATACTGGGAGTTGGCTGCAAAAGTAACCTTCACTGAACTGGCATGCCAACACAGGTCAAGTCAAGTCAGCTCTGGGAGCATGTGCTGGTGCTGCCCTTCGCCACATCTATAGCATGACCACCATTGCCTTGAGTAACTGGAGTGTCCAAGTCTCACAACCATACAGTGAGACAGGTTATGCCAGGACCCGAAAGACATCTTCTTTACTTTTGCCTTGGGTTTCATTGCTAATGTACCTGGTTGATGGATAGCTACAGTTTTGTAAATTGTTTTTAAGTTGTCAAATTATGTAGATTTGACCATTTCTAGTTTGTCAAAAACTTAATCATGACACCTTTATAAGCTTCACCCATTTTAAATGAAACTGTCCAATCATCACTTTACATTTACAGCAGGGGTAGGCAACCTGTTCCAGAAAGAGCCATGAGGGTGCAGGTTTTCTTTGCAGCCACTGACTCCACCAGGTGATTTTACTGATTAATATCACTTTGAGCAGATGGAATCAGTTAATCAGTGAAATCACCTGGTGGAGTCAGTGGCTGCAAAGAAAACCTGCACCCTCATGGCTCTTTCTGGAACAGGTTGCCTACCCCTGATTTACAGTATAGCCAACGTATATAGCACTAGTGCAATGCATTTAAAGAAGAGTAGCGGTGGTGGTACCCAAGAGCTTAAGTGCACTTGTTTTTAATGCAGATAGTTCCCAATGTGAGTCCACCCCTGCCTGTTCTCCATGTAATATGGAGTGATGTCAAGAGGTGCATCCAGTGTAAAACTTGTGCCAAATCAACATGCATCCACCTGACTTTTTGATAAACAACAACAAAGAGCCACTGCTGAATAACCAACTTGTATAATGTAAAATGGCAAGCTGAGTAGCTCACTGTAAAAATCAGTCATTTTAAAAATGGTCTTCACATTTATTGAAGTCAATATGCACACCTGCTCATCCGTAGGTATCCACGTCGTGTTTTATGACACATCTAATAACATTTTATCCTTTTCAGTAGTGACAAGAAGCTTTTTGCTGTAATATTTTAGCGTTTTTTTTTTTTTCCTTTTTTTCCCTCTGTTTGGGGTGTGGCTCCATCCAGAAGTGGGTGTCTTCTTCTGTGAGTCTCCCCTCCTGTACACCAGCATGGACTCCCAAAATTTCCTGTATATTTGTATTGTCAATTGTCAATGTCAGTAGCATGGCCCAAGCAGAGGGTCACCCCTTTGAGTCTGGTCTGCTTGAGGTTTCTTCCTCAATATCATCAGAGGGAGTTTTTCCTTACCACTGTCACCTGTGTGCTTGTTCTTGGTGTTGATAAGGTTAGACCTTACTTGTGTGAAGCGCCTTGAGGCAACTTTGTTGTGATTTGGTGCTATATAAATGAAATTAATTTAATTAAATATTTTTAAGTTGCCTTGCACATTTACATTGTATTGCTGTTCAGCTTATGAGAGTTTTAATGTTCAAACTGAATACTGGATGGATAAAAATCATTTTTGTCCCAATGCAACAGTTTAACCCAAACACATCTAAAATATTTCCCAAATTGAAAGAATCCAGAGTTATCATTTAATAAGCAGTATTTGAGCTGTCCTGCATGCATTAGATTTTCAATTTGCTGACAAAATTTATATATTAAAAAAGTTCTTACAATGTCAAAAACAGTGATTCTTAAGTATTGGATTTATAATTGTTTCATCACCACAATATAATAGGTTCTTCTGTTCTAAGAAGCAGAAATTCTGCCACATTTCTTAAAAATCAGTTCATTAGTATTCAAGTAATCCTGCTAACAGACAGACAAATGGAGACAGTGGAGTTACTAAGCTTCTTGTTTTTGAGCATACTGACACAGCGGAGAGGTGCATTAAGAAGATCCACTGAAGGCAGTCCACTTTTCTTCCATCTTCTTCTGCCATTATAACACAATAGGGGTCAAAGTCATTCCTTCTCCTCTATTGGTCTTTAATTTGAAGTGTTCTTAAGCACTATGTATTCCACATCGTCCTTTAATGACTTAACTTTGCTGTGGTTGTAAGATAACTCGCAAGGGGAGAGCGCCACATTAAATAAATAACAGTGATAAAATGTAGACCTCATACATTTCAAAGCTAATGCAACTAGCGGTGCAATAGGAGCAGCTGCACACAGTCCTGGAGCGGTAATTTGATTGATTTGTTGTGACAGCAGCCAAATAATTGAGAGTGAGAGGTGCTGCCGGAGACGAGGCGCAGGCAAAAGCAGGTTCACCAGGCAGTCCCAGCAGATACGGCACCCGGGTTCTCATCTCTGCCATTGATATCTGCCAGCGGTTTATTGTTTGTCTTCAGTAAGCAGCTCACAAACGCACAGGGTTGCCGCCTTTGTGAGAGTTTGGCAATGGGAAGAAGGGGGGAAACTCACCAATCAGAATGTACAAAGTCACAGTGAGAGGGTTAGAATCAAACGCGGAATTTAAACCAAGCTTCATGCGCATCCTTGTGGCAATATGCGCACACTCACTGATATCATTTTTTTCTTCTTTATTTCTTTTTTAAACTGTGATGTCAGGAGATTTTGCCACCTGGTGTTTCACGAGAGACTATATTTTTACTGGACAAACTCTCCATGACGTCACCCATATGTTTTCTAGAAAGCAGATTTGAAGATCAATGTGGGCGACTCCAAATGTTGCCATTATGACAGTACAGAGTCCACGTAACTCCGGGCCAGCCCATACATGCATAGGTAAAGGGATGGAATGTCACCAACACCAGCATGATCCAGGCGGAAAAAAAATAAAGCCTGACTATGCCTAATATCACTGTTACCAAACAAGCTAAGGCTAACAGGCTAACCTAGATTCAGGTGTTTCATTAACATAATTTTTCCGGATGGGTGGTAGTTTTCATAACGGTTGGCATCAGTGCAGATATTAAAAATTATGACTGGAATATAGCCTGAGTAACAGTGGCACCATCAGTGGGGCTAATGTCTTCAGCTATCAATACCTGCTACTTAGTGCAAATGGTGCTAACATACAAATGAAGTAATACTAAAATTTCACTCAATGGAAATACTGGAGCACAGACTTCTTAGATGGCCAGTTAGTACAATTAAATGTACAATTAAACAATTAAGCCATATTATCTCAGATATTTGTAATAAAATGCACTGAAATGGCAAACACTGTGTTAGCAGGGCTGTGAACCCACAGCACACACTAGGTGTGACTCAAAGCAACCTCACCTATAAATATTCATAGCTTTTAAGAGAGACTTTTAAGTCGCGTCTAAAGACGTATTTGTTTGCTCTTTTATATGATTAATAGATACATGTTTTTAACCTTTTCATCATGCTCTTTGATTTTTTTATTTAATTTGTGTTGGCTTTTATTGCTGAGTTATTTTTATGAAGCGCCTTGAGATGACGACGTCGTGATTTGGCGCTCTGTAAGTTTAATAAATTGAAATTGAATTGAAATGGCTTTATGCTTAAAATAGCTTAAACGGATGAGTTACATAAAAATTCCCTACCTGTACAATTTATTTTTAATTTCATTTCATTTCATTTATTGGTACCAGGCTGTAAGCATGTTTATTTCTGCTGTAAAGTTGGGTATTTTACCATAGGCTTATATGGACGATTCACTCACTTTTGGAACCAGCCTTCGGTGGCCATTCAAGTAACTGCAAGAGTTGGCGCTTCCATTTTGGCTTCATTTTTCAGCAACAGAGGTTGGAGCTTGTATTTCACGTGATGCCAACACATTAGTAATGTGTTCTGTTAAATATGCTGCATTTCATAATTACATATGTATAGTGCTTTAGTCTTCATTTCTGTATGCATATATTTTTAGGTTTTTAAATGTAAAATGCCCAGGTCACTTGTACAGCTTTGCTTTACGTCGGGTGAGATACAGTAGCATTGTTTGTGTTAACCTGCTGGCTGTTGACTTGTTTTGTTTGTTTGTGGATGTGGAAGTGTCACTGCAGCTCAGCCATGCCACAGGACAGCACACTGCCAATGCCTAAAATAGAAAGAAAGAAAAGAAAAGAAAAGGGGGATGATTCTTCATGGTGGTGTGGAGGAGGAAAAATGATATTGTTAATCAGATGTGGCTGTGTCTGCTCCTCCACAGCAAACCCTGACATCTGCCCTCACTGGTAACTACCGAAGGTGGCTTTTTGCAAACCTCCTGCCACAAACATACAGTCAACACAAAAAAAAGTGTCTTCACATTGCACACTGAGCAAAATGTGTTGATTTAGAAGCACTGAACAGGCTCTGGAGAATATATTTTTCTGATTTAAGGGGTTTAATTCCAAAAGGACCAGTAGCTAAATCCACCAAGGAACCTGTGTTTTTTTTTTTATTTTTTTTTTATTTATTTTTTTTTCCTTTTGTGAGGAGGACCACATAGACAAAACATTTTTCAAAGGCTTTTGAAAAGCCTCAGCATGAACCCTGTAAAATGACTGTATACTATATACTGAGCAGAACCTCCATGATGTCACCCATAGGTTATCTGATGAGCAAATCTGAAGCTCAAGTGGGGAGGCTGCAGATGTCACTTGATTCCTGGCCAGGAGGTGAAGCGTGGGCAAGACAGACATATCATTTTTTTAAGATTTTTTTTATTATTATTATTGCAAGATGAGGCGTTTTGTGCATTGGCAGAGATGCAAACATAAATGAGTGGTCATCCACTTTCCAGTTAACATCCGCTAATATGAAGAAGTCATTTTTCAGTTCTCTTGACTCATGATGTGTGCAGCATTATGTGCCTGTGCATTTAATTTATTCAGGCACAACAGGGATGTTTTGGGTCCTTTCAACAGAAACAACAGCAATACTCAATAGAGTCCATCATGTCTTTACTACTCTTTAAAACCATACCCAAATGCCAGGGGTGGATACAGAAATTTTTGTTGGGGGGGGGTCAGACTCATCACAATTGGGCTATGTTAACCCCCTGGGGCCGACGCCGTCGTATACGACGACCAAGACCAAGCTTTACTAAATTATAAATAACTTGAATGATATGAGATAGAAACTTACTTTTTTTGGTAAAAAAGTTAACTCTGCGGACTTTCGAGCCAGCCATCGGCCATCTTTGTACTCCTCATAGAAGCTGTGTGATGATGTGCGCAATATGAGTGTCCAATCGGAATTGGTTCACTGTCACATGGTTTTCCAAAATCCAATCGTAGGGCAGATTTACCTCACATGAAAAGCCAAAGATCGTTTTCAGGAGTGATATGTTACTAGTTGGCATGTTTGAATAGCCCCCTGGGTGCTCCAATGAGTACATACTATTAGTACATACTCAGTGTGCCCTGCACCATTACGCACAGCAATCAGTGAAAGCAGGAGCAGACGGAGAGCCTCTGATGACAATCTCACATGCTCAAACAAAGAGTGTGTAACTATCAGGATTGCGCCACGAGTTTGCATGTGAATGTTACTGGATAACTCTGTTGCTTTCTCTGCATAAAGCACTGTTTACCATATCAATGGACAACAAAACGCATAGACCATTTTGAATATATTGTTCAAAATGTGCATTTGTGTTTATTGTTTGAACCTTTTTGTTGTTCAGTCTTTCACACAAGACCTCAAATTACCTTTATAAAGTGTCAAAACAGTTGTTTATTATAGTTTGCAGTGTGTTTTGAATAAATGTGTGTGGAAAATTATTTTTCGCTTTATTTTTTCCTTGCCTATTTTTGATTGTAAACCTTTATTACACTTATAAAACACAACAAAAACATATATATTCTGAAAGCACAAGTTGTCCTGAAAAAAAGAGACATAAAACTTGGTTGTGGGATGCAGGGAGAGCTGTTAACAGCAATAATAAAACATTTATGCCAGGCAAGTGAACTGTACAAAAAATGCCCTCGGACCCTAAAGGGTTAAAAAAAAGTATATATATATATATATATATATATATATATATATATATATATATATATATATATATATATATATATATATATATATATATATATATATATATATATACAACCCCTGGCAAAAATTATGGAATCACCGGCCTCAGAGCATGTTCATTCAGTTGTTTAATTTTGTAGAAAAAGAGCAGATCACAGACATGACACAAAACTAAAGTCATTTCAAATGGCAACTTTCTGGCTTTAAGAAACACTATAAGAAATCAAGAAAAAAAGATTGTGGCAGTCAGTAACGGTTACTTTTTTAGACCAAGCAGAGGAAAAAAATATGGAATCACTCAATTCTGAGGAAACAATTATGGAATCACCCTGTAAATTTTCATCCCCAAAACTAACACCTGCATCATATCAGATCTGCTCGTTAGTCTGCATCTAAAAAGGAGTGAACACACCTTGGAGAGCTGTTGCACCAAGTGGACTGACATGAATCATGGCTCCAACACGAGAGATGTCAATTGAAACAAAGGAGAGGATTATCAAACTCTTAAAAGAGAGTAAATCATCACACAATGTTGCAAAAGATGTTGGTTGTTCACAGTCAGCTGTGTCTAAACTCTGGACCAAATACAAACAACATGGGAAGGTTGTTAAAGGCAAACATACTGGTAGACCTAGGAAGACAAAGCATCAAGACAGAAAACTTAAAGCAATATGTCTCAAAAATCGAAAAATGTACAACAAAACAAATGAGGAACGAATGGGAGGAAACTGGAGTCAATGTCTGTGACCGAACTGTAAGAAACCGCCTAAAGGAAATGGGATTTGCATACAGAAAAGCTAAACGAAAGGCATCATTAACACCTAAACAGAAACAAACAAGGTTACAATGGGCTAAGGAAAAGCAATTGTGGACTGTGGATGACTGGATGAAAGTCATATTCAGTGATGAATCTCGAAACTGCATTGGGCAAGGTGATGATGCTGGAACTTTTGTTTGGTGCCTTTCCAATGAGATTTATAAAGATGACTGCCTGAAGAGAACATGTAAATTTCCACAGTCATTGATGATATGGGGCTGCATGTCAGGTAAAGGCACTGGGGAGATGGCTGTCATTACATCATCAATAAATGCACAAGTTTATGTTGATATTTTGGACAATTGAAAGGATGTTTGGGGATGATGATATCATTTTTCAAGATGATAATGCATCTTGCCATAGAGCAAAAACTGCAAAAACATTCCTTGCAAAAAGACACATAGGGTCAATGTCATGGCATAGGGTCAGTGTCAATGAGCAGATCTGATTTGATGCATATATATGTTAATTTGGGGGATGAAAATTTACAGGGTGATTCCATAATTGTTTCCTCAGAATTGAGTGATTCCATATTTTTTTCCTCTGCTTGGTCTAAAAAAGTAACCGTTACTGACTGCCACAATCTTTTTTTCTTGATTTCTTATAGTGTTTCTTAAAGCCAGAAAGTTGCCATTTGAAATGACTTTAGTTTTGTGTCATGTCTGTGATCTGCTTTTTTTCTACAAAATTAAACAACTGAATGAACATGCTCTGAGGCCGGTGATTCCATAATTTTTGCCAGGGGTTGTATATATATATACCATTCAGATTTTTCAGACAGCTTTCGGTAACGATCCTATGGGCATCACACCGATTAAGGAGCGGTACAACCAGTTTAAAGATGGCCGCACAACGGTGGAGAGCGAGCCACGCTCCGGTCGGCCATCAACATGCTGAAATGACCAGATCATTTCCAAAGTGAACTCTGTGGTGATGTGGGACCGTCATGTGACTATCCGAGAAATTGTGGAAGAGGTGGACATCAGCATTTTTTCGGCACATTTCCCTGTGACAGAAGATTTTGCCATGAAAAGAGTTGCAGCGAAATTCATGCCGGCTTTGGCACGAAGCTGATGGCGGAAAAAAAGCGCCACCGTGTTGAAGCCTCACAGGACATGTTGTGACATGCCCACCTCTTCCACCATTTGGACAATTCAGATGGCTTTCGGTGGCTTTTCAGTCATGTGACTATCCGAGAAATTGTGGACGAGCTGGGCATGTCACAACATGTCCTGTGAGGCTTCAACACGGTGGCGCTTTTGCTGTGCCATCAGCTTCGTGCTGATGAATTTCGCTGCAACTCTTTTCATGGCCAAATCTTCTGTCACAGTGGAATGTACCAAAAAAGTGCTGATGTCCACCTCTTCTGCAATTTCTCGGATAGTCACACGACGGTCCCGCATTACCACAGCGTTCACTTTGGAGTGATCCGGTCATTTCAGCATGTTGATAGCCGACCGGAGCGTGGCTCGCTCTCCATCATTGTGCGGCCGTCTTTAAACCGGTTATACCGCTCCTTAATCAGTGTGATGCTCATAGCATCGTCATCGAAAGCCGTCTGAATAATCCGAATGGTTTCCACCTTGCTGTTGCCCAGTTGCTATATATATATATATATATATATATATATATATATGTGTGTGTGTGTGTGTGTGTGTGTGTGTGTGTGTGTGTGGTGTGTGTGTGTGTGTGTGTATGTATGTATGTATCTATATCTTCAATCCTAACGTAAAAAATTTAAATTTGTAAAATATTAATACTGATTGTAAACCATATCTTTCATTACTCTGTACAAGACAATAATATACAATGTAATATTTCCAGTTTTACAACTGTTAACAATGAATTAAGTCAGCAGACAGGCACAATGTTATCAAACATTAACAATTTCAGAAAAGTATCTTCATCTGAGTATTTTTCAACACCTAACACAAATCTTAGGGCCCTGTCCCACTGGCATTTAGGAGGATTTGCACATGAAATGAGGAGACAAAAGCTGAGCGTCCGCAACAAAGGTGGGCGGAAATGACAAATGTCCCGGGGTGGATCAGCGAATACATGAAGAAGAAAAGCGGATATAACAGGGAACAGAAGCGAAGGCGACCGCGGAAGCGCCCCTATGAGGGGCACAGCGGCTGTGATGCACTCGCTCCATCCGTGCCCACTCTGTCTGCATGCGCGACATACCATTTGCGACCGTGATGTGGTCGTGCTGGGCATGTGTCATATCTGTTTTGCACGCTGTCCCGGTCCGCCGCCAAGCCACGCGGATATCAGCGGATGACAGGGGATATGCGGCGCGTTGGTTGTGTATGTCCTGCGTATGTCTTCAGTATGTGTTCAGGCAGAGATGCGGATCTCATCCGCAGCAGGATTTTTGAGCCACTCAAAAATCCTGGCTGCGGACATGCGTGCCTCTGCGGATGATCACGGACGTGTTCGGTGGCGGCCGACTCATACAGGAATGTTACACGGTTATTGCGGTTGTTTGGTGGATGTGGGCCACTTTTGTGCGCATTCCATCCGCAAATCCTCCTAAACGCCAGTGGGACAGGGCCCTTAAGTACAGATGTAGGTCTAACTAGAAAATCCAACCAATACAATGATCAGCCATCTAACTCAAAACAAACAGTCATGTAATAAGATTTCATTTAAATCACAAAGTCCAGACTCCTGTTTTTTTTTTTGTTTTGTTTTGTTTTGTTTTTTTTTTGCAAATCTGTTAATAACTTCTTGGACATCATTATGAAGTTCAGGATGGATGTACATCAGTGCCAAGCCAATTATTCATTCCTTATTCATTGTTTAATTTTATTTTGTGAAAATAAGTCAAACCCTGGTCATTTAAGGCACTGGAGTCATGACCTGGGCTTTAGCTGAGGGCATTTTAAAGCATGTAGTGACTGCAAACATTTTTCCCTAACATTAACTTTTAGGAGAGAAACTAGCAATAGCATAATCACCGTTTAATTTTTTTTGACAGATTGTCCAGGAATCTCTAAAAACAGTTATTTCGTACATCTGTGGGCAGATGATACAGCTAAAAATTATTTCATCTTGTTGAACAAAGTGAGATATGTTCAGCATTTTCAGTGGAAGATAATAACTAAGGAATTGTGACAAACATTATCAACCTTCAGAATTTTTGTTTTGGTCTATTTTCTGTCTTTAGTTTACATTTTTCCTTTCTTTTCTATTTTCTTCGAATATTTTTTTCTTTGCATTGTTTCTTTTTTGGCTGCTGGGTGGGGGGTGGGTGGGGAGGTGTCAATTCCCCCAGGATCCATCCCTGCCAATTGCATTTGTCAACAATCACTCATGAGGCTCATGTACCTTCCATGTTGTAGTCAAGTTGGTCAAAACTGAGTCAGAGCCTATGTCAAAGTTCTCAGTGTTCTAGGCTAAGTCCAAGTCACTAAAGAAGAGTCTGAGTCAAGTCACAATTACCTTACTCTGTGTCAAGTCCTCATTACTTGAGTCCAAGTCAAGTCCTCATTATCTGAGTCCGAGTTTAGTCCTCATGACCTGAATCCGAATAGAGCCCTCTTTACCAGACTCTGAGTTGAATTCTCATTACCAGAATCGGACTTGAGTCCTCATTATCTGAATCTGAGTCGAGCCCTCATTGCTTGAGTCCAAGTGAAGTCCTCGTGACCTGTGCCTGGGTTGGGTCCTCGTGACCTGAATCTGAGGTGAGTCCTCATTATCTGAATCTGAGTCCAGTCCACATTACCTGAGTCTGAGTTCGGTCCTCATTACCTGAATCTCAGTCCGGTCCTTGTTAGCTGAATCTGCGTCGGGTCCTCATTACCTGAATCTGAGTCAGGTCCTCATTACCTGAATCTGAGTCTGGTCCTCATTACCTGAATCTGAGTTGGGTCCTCATTACCTGAATCTGAGTCCAGTCCACATTACCTGAGTCTGAGTTCAGTCCTTGTTAGCTGAATCTGCGTCGGGTCCTCATTACCTGAATCTGAGTCGGGTCCTCATTACCTGAATCTGAGTCCAGTCCACATTACCTGAGTCTGAGTTCGGTCCTCATTACCTGAATCTCAGTCCGGCCCTTGTTAGCTGAATCTGCGTCGGGTCCACATTACCTGAATCTGAGTCAGGTCCTCATTACCTGAATCTGAGTCTGGTCCTCATTACCTGAATCTGAGTTGGGTCCTCATTACCTCAATCTAAGTCAGGTCCTCATTACCTGAATCTGAGTCCACTCCACATTACCTGAGTCTGAGTTCAGTCCTTGTTAGCTGAATCTGCGTCGGGTCCTCATTACCTGAATCTGAGTCGGGTCCTCATTACCTGAATCTGAGTCGGGTCCTCATTACCTGAATCTTCATCGGGTCCTCATTACCTGAATCTGAGTCTGGTCCTCATTACCTGAATCTGAGTCTGGTCCTCATTACCTGAATCTGAGTCGGGTCCTCATTACCTGAATCTGCGTCGGGTCCTCATTACCTGAATCTGAGTCTGGTCCTCATTACCTGAATCTGAGTTGGGTCCTCATTACCTGAATCTGAGTCAGGTCCTCATTATCTGAGTCTGAGTCTGTGTTCAAGGTTAAGTCTGTAAAAGCATAGCGCACAATCCAGTGCATCTCTTTTGAGGTATTAGCGGCATTTGTATGTTACTGAACATGACGTATGCAGGTGTACTTATGCCTGATGTACGCAAACATAGTCCTTCCCTTGCATGAAATGTATAAATTTTCCAATATTAATATTCATATAGCCATCAATATATTAAGACTAATTATTATTACCTCCGCCAACGAAGTTGGAGGTTTATGTTTTTGTCCCTGTTTGTTTGTCTATTTGTGAACAGCCTGGACCCCGCAGTTTTTTATATATTGTTATGAAGTTTTTACTGAAGATTCATATCCTGATAGGCAAGAACTGATTAAATTTTCAAGGTCAAAGGTCAAACTCAGGAAAGTGTTGGAAAATTGTAAAAAATCCCTATTTTTAACATTGAATGAATAAAAAAAAAAAAGTTTGATCCGGGTCTGATCCAGATTACAGATTTTGTGACCATTTAAATTTAACATTGAAAACTCCATTTAATGTACATTTTACATTATATCTTATTCAAACATGCTCCAATCACTCTCATATTTGAAAGTGGGGTGCAGACTCATGCTCACTATTGCCTGACAAAGTTTGATCCAGATCTGACCCGGATTGTGGATTTTGTGGACATTTGAATTTAATTCTGAAAGCCCATTTGGTGTACATTTTGCATCATATCTCAATCTCTCATTTTTCTGTTATGGATTTACCTACACCACCAAAATCAGATAGAGGTTCCAATTTTATGCCTGTTTGTCTGTCTTCCAGTTATCAGTTAGAAATAAGTGCCAAAAAGCAATGAGACAATGTGCATAGCAGAGATAAGCAATGTTCTGTGGAAATTACCTGAATAAGAATTCAGAAACCGAAAAAGTCGGAAAAAAAAGCCCGACACCACAAAAAAAACTTTGATTCAAGTGCATGAACTAAATACATACTCCTGACATTTGATCACATCTAATTTGTCTTATGAAAAGCCACTTCTAACAGGACTTTGACCTTGAAAATTTTTTCAAGGTAAAATTTTGTGGAATTGGAAACTAGTGTTGACAGAGATTTACACTCTGTGACCGCGGTGCTCTAGTTGTGTATTGCAATCAATCAAACAGTCATAAAAGAAAAAAATCAGGGTTCTCATCTCCATCTTCTGAGTCCCAGTGCAGTCAGTCAACAAATGATCAGTTCAAGTCCATTCACGAGTCTTGATTGTTGTCAAGTTGAGTCCAAGTCTGGATCAATCAATCAATCAATCAATCAATTTTTTTTATATAGCGCCAAATCACAACAAACAGTTGCCCCAAGGCGCTTTATATTGTAAGGCAAGGCCATACAATAATTATGTAAAACCCCAACGGTCAAAACGACCCCCTGTGAGCAAGCACTTGGCTACAGTGGGAAGGAAAAACTCCCTTTTAACAGGAAGAAACCTCCAGCAGAACCAGGCTCAGGGAGGGGCAGTCTTCTGCTGGGACTGGTTGGGGCTGAGGGAGAGAACCAGGAAAAAGACATGCTGTGGAGGGGAGCAGAGATCGATCACTAATGATTAAATGCAGAGTGGTGCATACAGAGCAAAAGAGAAAGAAACAGTGCATCATGGGAACCCCCAGGCAGTCTACATCTATAGCAGCATAACTAAGGGATGGTTCAGGGTCACCTGATCCAGCCCTAACTATAAGCTTTAGCAAAAAGGAAAGTTTTAAGCCTAATCTTAAAAGTAGAGAGGGTGTCTGTCTCCCTGATCTGAATTGGGAGCTGGTTCCACAGGAGAGGAGCCTGAAAGCTGAAGGCTCTGCCTCCCATTCTACTCTTACAAACCCTAGGAACTACAAGTAAGCCTGCAGTCTGAGAGCGAAGCGCTCTATTGGGGTGATATGGTACTACGAGGTCCCTAAGATAAGATGGGACCTGATTATTCAAAACCTTATAAGTAAGAAGAAGAATTTTAAATTCTATTCTAGAATTAACAGGAAGCCAATGAAGAGAGGCCACTATGGGTGAGATATGCTCTCTCCTTCTAGTCCCCGTCAGTACTCTAGCTGCAGCATTTTGAATTAACTGAAGGCTTTTCAGGGAACTTTTAGGACAACCTGATAATAATGAATTACAATAGTCCAGCCTAGAGGAAATAAATGCATGAATTAGTTTTCAGCATCACTCTGAGACAAGACCTTTCTGATTTTAGAGATATTGCATAAATGCAAAAAAGCAGTCCTACATATTTGTTTAATATGCGCTTTGAATGACATATCCTGATCAAAAATGACTCCAAGATTTCTCACAGTATTACTAGAGGTCAGGGTAATGCCATCCAGAGTAAGGATCTGGTTAGACACCATGTTTCTAAGATTTGTGGGGCCAAGTACAATAACTTCAGTTTTATCTGAGTTTAAAAGCAGGAAATTAGAGGTCATCCATGTCTTTATGTCTGTAAGACAATCCTGCAGTTTAGCTAATTGGTGTGTGTCCTCTGGCTTCATGGATAGATAAAGCTGGGTATCATCTGTGTAACAATGAAAATTTAAGCAATACCATCTAATAATACTGCCTAAGGGAAGCATGTATAAAGTGAATAAAATTGGTCCTAGCACAGAACCTTGTGGAACTCCATAATTAACTTTAGTCTGTGAAGAAGATTCTCCATTTACATGAACAAATTGTAATCAAATATGATTCAAACCACCGCAGCGCAGTGCCTTCAATACCTATGGCATGCTCTAATCTCTGTAATAAAATTTTATGGTCAACAGTATCAAAAGCAGCACTGAGGTCTAACAGAACAAGCACAGAGATGAGTCCACTGTCCGAGGCCATAAGAAGATCATTTGTAACCTTCACTAATGCTGTTTCTGTACTATGATGAATTCTAAAACCTGACTGAAACTCTTCAAATAGACCATTCCTCTGCAGATGATCAGTTAGCTGTTTTACAACTACCCTTTCAAGAATTTTTGAGAGAAAAGGAAGGTTGGAGATTGGCCTATAATTAGCTAAGATAGCTGGGTCAAGTGATGGCTTTTAAAGTAATGGTTTAATTACTGCCACCTTAAAATGAAGATGTGTGCTCCTGTTTTTGCATGATTGAGAAGAATTACTTGCAGTTATTGCCCTGCAATTATTTAACAGTGTTAATGAAAATGACTATTAGTAACTTCTGGCTCCACAGTCAGATCCGGATCTTAAACTGTAAGGGCTCTTCCACTTATTAATTAGGGAATAATCCTGTTGTGTCTCATAATTTGTGGACATTCATGCTGGATTTTATGGTCACAAATTGAGTTTAAAAAGGAGTTTTACCAGCAACGTATTAGCGGAGTCGGTAAAACAGATATTTCCAAGTGTAATCCAGCATGAACGTTCACAAGTCATCAGATACAACAGGGTTATTCCTGTTCTAATACAATTCCATCGTTTGCACAGTTTATTTTTTTGTAAGTAATTCGGTCGGCGAATTGTTGTGAAAGGGTGTGGTCGGCTCATCAAAGCTTACCATAGCAACAGCATCTTCGTGCCAAACTGGAAATTCTGTGAGCAGACCCACAGATTTCTCCATCTCATCTGCTGCATTGAGTTTAATCCACCGTAAATCCCTCAATCAATCCAGTTAAATCCATTAAATCCACTTATTTCGGCATCGTCATCGCTGCACCACTAGTTTCTGTCACTCTCAGCTGACACTGCCATTATTGACACCTGCGTAGCAAAGAGGTCTGGGCGTGAAGTAATACATCAAATGTGAAACGGCTGAATATTTTGCCATAGACTACTCGATATTTTATGGTCTGAAATCTCACACGATTAACAAATCAGATTTGCGGAACAAATGTAATTAGATTAGAATGCTGATAATTCCACCAGGTTTTCTAAAAGTAATTGTTAAAGTTAACTTGTGAATAGTTAAACAGACACGCATCCCAAATGTGTTTTTCCAGCATCGTAAAGTCTCTATTATCTGAACCTGTTCATAACAGTAGAATGAAAAAAAAGTATTAAATAATATACAAATAATGAATGTTTGTGAGTTCAATGGTACGAATATTTGATGTTATATATTCGTTCCATTGAAAGAATGTGAAAACATTCATTATTTGTTTTATATAACGGCTAAAATAGATCCTTGTCATTTGATATTTTATTAATTTATAAACAACATATAGGGACTTACATTTTGGTGTTCCATTGCTGCTAAAATTCTAATTGTAACGTGAGTGCACAGTGATGCTGTGCACTGACTTCGGACTTCCATAAAAAAAAGACTTCCTCCAGACAAAAATAACGTCAGCGTTTCATGTAAACAGGTCTTCATGCATCCAGATGGCTTACAGCAGAGTGGATTTTGTGTGTGTGTGTGTGTGTGTGTGTGTGTGTGTGTGTGTGTGTGTGTGTGTGTGTGTGTGTGTGTGTGTGTGTGTGTGTGTGTGTGTGTGTGTGTTACAAGAATTAGCAGCATCAGTTAGCTCAATCAAATCATCGTGTCATTGTGCCTGCGCACACACACGCAACAGGGTCAGTCGACTGTGTACGTCCTCAGTGCAGGAAAAAAAAAAAGAATCACGTCAGAAATGAGTCTAGCTTTTCTTTCTTTCTTCCTGCTAACAGCCTCCAGACAGTGCAGTGGATTTGTTTTGTGTGTGTGTCTTACAAGAATTAGCAACGTCAATTAGCTCAATCAAATTATGTCTCGGGAGAGTCATTGTCTCCCATGCGTGCGCACACACGCAACCTGGTCGGCGCTTGTGCGTGCGTGTACTACCAAAAAAAGACTGTGTATGTCCTCAGTGCAGCAGGAAAAAAAAGCACATAAGTCCAGCTTTTCATTCTAACTTCCTGCCAACAGCCTCCAGACAGCACACTGGATTTGTTTTGTGTGTGCATGCGAGTGTTGTGTGTGCGTGCATGCATATGCGTGCACATGCATGTGTGGACACACGTACATGCACATGCACGAGCACGTATGCACCTTCATGTGCGTGCATGCATGTGTGTGTGCAGAGTGCAATGGTACTCAAACTTATGGAACCAAATTTGCACTCTAAATGGAACCAAGCTGGACTCTAAATGCAATGCAACACAATTGGGATGAATAATCCATGTCATGTGACATACAGAGCACCAACCAAATGACAAGGACCCACTCAGCCTTTATATAATAAAGATTGGTGTGTGTACAGTGTGGATTGGGTATTAATAATTACATAGTCAACAGAGTTCACAATTGTATTTTCTTATTGTTCCTGCTGTGTAGATCAAGATGAATTTTCTGTCATATAAATATAAATTATGTCACATAATAGGCTCGGCGCTGGAGTTACAGCTGTGTCATTTTCATGATATTTCAACACTTGTAAAACGCTTCCACTAAATGCCTTGACCACTTGGCCTGGAGTTGTTTTGTGGAAATGACATGTAATGTTTTTTTTTCCTGTCTCTCTCTCCCTCTTTCTTATTGCAGCCAGACTGTTTCCAAAAGGCTTGCTAAAGGTCTGCCGTATTGCTGAGGTGCAATTCACAAGCTTTCAGCAACAATCTGTAGTCAAGCATTTAAAATGAAAATTGATTTGTGATTTACATGGTCAGTGAGGGGAAAATGAACTTATGAAATGTTGTAAATGAAATATTAGACAAGGTGCAATGGGAGAGAGCAGACAGAGATGGTAATCTTGTGAAACTGGAATTCCCGCCTGGCAGAACTGGATGACATTTTACATTTATCTGTGTTCTGCATGAGTTGTAATGTTAATGGTAATTTTATGGGACTGAACTGGAATGAAAATGGTGTTATCGCCGATTGCTTCAGATGTAGAATTGTGTAAAGCAGCAGAGATACATCCTTTATTTCCAGGATCCCTGTAATGTGAGTTATTGTGTGATCTGCCCTCTGAGGTTGAATGTGTGTATTCAGCCTGTTTTTATCAGTCTACTCACAGCACTTTATATCACACACCGTTGGCACCAGGTGAAATATAAAGATGCTTGTAGTCTGATATTCATTTTGTGTTTTGTTGTTTGAAAGTCTGTCAGTTAAAAAAAAAAAGTGCGCCACAATTTTATTCCATGTATAATTTCACTGATAAAGGGGCGGGGCGGGGGGTGGGGGGTGGCAAAGTGGTTAGTGTGGTTGGTTTCAGTGTGGATGGTACCCGGTTCGAACCCCACCCCAGCCAAATTTGTCCATGTAATGTTGAGTTGCGTCACAAAGGACATCCAGTGTAAAAATGTGTGCACAATCACGATCTGCTGTGGCGACCCTGAGTGAAAACAAGAGAGCAGCTGAAGGGACTTACTTTAATTTCAGTAACAAAGGGGTCAGTTGATAATAATAATAATGAAAGCAGCTACAGTGCTGTGCAAATATTTTAGGGGCATTTCATGTGCGCGGGTGGTGATCCGGTTGGGTTGCATTCTAAGGCCATCTGGGAAGCTACAACCCCTGGCAATAATTATGGAATCACCGGTTTCGGAGGATGTTCATTCAGTTGTTTAATTTTGTAGAAAAAAAGCAGATCACAGACATGACACAAAACTAAAGTCATTTCAAATGGCAACTTTCTGGCTTTAAGAAACACTATAAGAAATCAGGAAAAAAAATTGTGGCAGTCAGTAACGGTTACTTTTTTAGACCAAGCAGAGGGAATAAATTATGGAATCACCCTGTAAATTTTCATCCCCAAAACTAACACCTGTATCAAATCAGATCTGCTCGTTAGTCTGCATCTCAAAAGGAGTGATCACACCTTGGAGAGCTGTTGCACCAAGTGGACTGATATGAATCATGGCTCCAACACGAGAGATGTCAATTGAAACAAAGAAGAGGATTATCAAACTCTTAAAAGAGGGTAAATCATCATGCAATGTTGCAAAAGATGTTGGTTGTTCACAGTCAGCTGTGTCTAAACTCTGGACCAAATACAAACAACATGGGAAGGTTGTTAAAGGCAAACATACTGGTAGACCAAGGAAGACATCAAAGCGTCAAGACAGAAAACTTAAAGCAATATGTCTCAAAAATCGAAAATGCACAACAAAACAAATGAGGAATGAATGGGAGGAAACTGGAGTCAACATCTGTGACCAAACTGTAAGAAACCGCCTAAAGGAAATGGGATTTACATACAGAAAAGCTAAACGAAAGCCATCATTAACACCTAAACAGAAAAAAACAAGGTTACAATGGGCTAAGGAAAAGCAATCGTGGACTGTGGATGACTGGATGCATTGGGGAAGGTGATGATGCTGGAACTTTTGTTTGGTGCCGTTCCAATGAGATTTATAAAGATGACTGCCTGAAGAGAACATGTACATTTCCACAGTCATTGATGATATGGGGCTGCATGTCAGGTAAAGGCACTGGGGAGATGGCTGTCATTACATCATCAATAAATGCACAAGTTTACGTTGATATTTTGGACACTTTTCTTATCCCATCAATTGAAAGGATGTTTGGGGATGATGAAATAATTTTTCAAGATGACAATGCATCTTGCCATAGAGCAAAAATTGTGAAAACATTCCTTGCAAAAAGACACACAGGGTCAATGTCCTGGCCTGCAAATAGTCCGGATCTTAATCCAATTGAAACTCTTTGGTGGAAGTTGAAGAAAATGGTCCAAGACAAGGCTCCAACCTGCAAAGCTGATCTGGTAACAGCAATCAGAGAAAGTTGGAGCCAGATTGATGAAGAGTACTGTTTGTCACTCATTAAGTCCATGCCTCAGAGACTGCAAGCTGTTATAAAAGCCAGAGGTGGTGCAACAAAATACTAGTGATGTGTTGGAGCGTTCTTTTGTTTTACATGATTCCATAATTTTTTTCCTCAGAATTGAGTTATTCCATATTTTTTCCCTCTGCTTGGTCTAAAAAAGTAACCGTTACTGACTGCCACAATTTTTTTTCCTGATTTCTTATAGTGTTTCTTAAAGCCAGAAAGTTGCCATTTGAAATGACTTTAGTTTTGTGTCATGTCTGTGATCTGCTTTTTTCCTACAAAATTAAACAACTGAATGAACATCCTCCGAGGCCGGTGATTCCATAATTTTTGCCAGGGGTTGTATGTTCGGGCTCTCCGCACAATTTTTATTTTAAACACTGGAAATCTTCTAAGCTGGGGAAGTGATGGTCTAGTGGTTAAGTGTTGGGCTTTGGACCAGAGGATCCTCGGTTCAAATCCCAACCTGATCAGAAAATCACTAAGGGCCCTTGGGCAAGGTCCTTAATCCCCTAGTTGCTCCCTTGCATGGCAGCAGCCTGACATCGGGGTGAATGTGAGGCATTATTGTAAAGTGCTTTCAGCGTCTGATGCAGATTGAAAAGCGCTATATAAATGCAGTCCATTTACCATTTACAGTGGTCCCTTGCTATAACGTGGTTCACCTTTGCAGCCTCGCAGTTTCGCAGATTTTATTTACAGTGCAATTTTTCGTGCTTCATTTTTTTTTTAACAGCGCATTGTGTTCTGCGTCCGTATCAGGCGGGCCGGTAGCGGCACTGGTCGGCATCAACGTGATTGCTCGCCTCCGATGCGCTTACTGAGTGTGTGGGCTTGGTAAACGCTGCAGCGGGCCACTCACACCGCTGCCCTCTCTGCTGTGCGGAGCTGCGCCAACTCTGGCAACAAGTCCAGAGACTACACTCGCTGTTTTGATGCGGAGCACTCCGGCAGCCTGCAAGGATAGATTTCTTGCGAAAAAATCCACAATGCCGCAGGGTCTCGGTATACCACAGCCGCAGAGCTCCGGATTCTTTGTGAGTCCTGCATCCGTACCCCCGGAGGCAGTGAGTGAAGGGAGAGCATGCGCATTGTGTTCTGCGTGTGTCTGTTTATAATCTTCTTGCCCAGAAGAAAAAAGAAAGTGTTTACACAGGAGAGAAAAGTGAGAAAGTGTTAATGCCTGTTTGAGAAAAGTGTATAAAGTGTTTAGTGAGGGGTTTTACAGCCTTAAAACATCTATAATAATTGTAAAAACTAATGCTGACTACTTCGTGGATTTCGCCTATTGCGGGTTATTTTTACAACATAACTCCCGTGATAAACGAGGGACCACTGTATTTCTAATTCTGCATGCAACAGTGTGTGTCAATCAGCCTTTATCTATGCAACACCTTTTCCAAAATTTATCACGCCTTTGTTCAGCAGTTGAATGAAAGGGGGTTACAGCCCCCCCAACCCTCCTTCTAGATCCGCCACTGTTTCTCTTGCTTGATTGTCCTTCTGATACTGCGATAACTCACAAACTCACAAATTGACTGCTCATCACAAAAGCAATCATCTTTTTTGTGTAGTTTATATTCACATTTTCTATTAATTTTAAATTTTTGAAAAAATTGCTGCTAGAACTAAGATAAGATGAAATAAGATCAACTTTATTTATCCCGAAGGAAATTATTTTGTACTGAAACAGTAAAAGTGAACAATGTTTTTTTTCCCCCTACAATAAGTACAACAAATTCATGCGAAATGCCTGGAAGACATTTGCACTTGAAGTTTGACGGCATTGCACACAACCCTGAGTAGCCAAACAATTCTGAATAATCTGTTCATTATGTATTCATCCTGCAGAAGAGGGAGGAATTATACAGTCTGATTGCCACAGGTAGGAAAGAGCTCCTGCGGTGTTCTGTGGTGCACCTCGGTGGTCTCACTCTGTTGTTGAAGGAACTCTGATGAGACCTGAGTGTGGCATGCAGGGGGTGGAAGGTGTTGTTCAAGATGATGAGCAGCTTCCTCAGCATCCTCCTCTCTGACACCTCCACTACAGACTCCAGCTCTCCCCCAGGACAGAGCCAGCTCTCCTGATGAGCTTGTTGAGTCTAGCTAGCCGACCTATTGTCAGTTTGTTATCTACGTTTGCCTCTAAAATAAAGCTGCGTGTACAGTGTAACTTTAAGGAATATGTTCACGCTCACTGTGTGTGAGATTACAATGTAAACTTATGTATTATCAATGTAGATCTATTATGGGCTTCATAATAAAAGCAAATCAATGTGGCATTACGCTGTAATCAATACAACTTACACTCAGCACTGATGTTCTAATTTTGATCGATAGCTTGTGTGGCGAATGTTTCCCGTTCACACCATGGCCTTCTGCAGCATCTATGGATTTTCACTGAGCGCTCGCTTCCTTCTTTCAAATGGAAACAGGTGAGCAGGTAACTGATACGAGCAAATCAGACGCTGTGGTTCAGCCTGGACCCGCTCGGTCGTCATTCTGAAACACGGTTCTCCAGTTCCTCATCTGTGAAACCAAAGAGTTCATGGTGACATTTGTCAGCAGATCATGTGGAAACAAACCCCTCACCAGTGGGGTTGCCTTAACCACTGCTAAAAGCTATCTGTGGTTACTAATTGCTGACCAGGGCCTAATTACCTTAATTAATGGTCTAAGTATCTGGGGTCCAGATTTGCTGGGGCTTTTATCAGTTTCAGTGCAGCTTAAAAGGTCCCACAGGAGGCCTGAAGAGTGTAGAAGCCCCGAGGGTGCTATTTCTAGACCAACTGCAGACACATCACAGATGGATCCTGTGGCATCAACGCAGGATGGCATGTTTGGAGAGAGATATCTGTTACTTACATATCATTAAAAAAAACCTCACTAAGTACGTCTGAGGCTGCAGGGGGGGGGGGGGGGGAGGTTTTTGCAAACACATTTTCTTCTTCTCTTTCTATTTCTCTTTCTCTTTCTTTCCTGAATTACTCGGCCGTAATTCGCAATGACAGAGTAGACTTAGCAGCCTTTTTTCTTTTTTTCTTGCAGAGCTAGGTGGTGGCGGTGGAGGGTGAGTGTGTTCAGTGAGCTGTTACTGTGAAATTAGCCCCGGCGCTTTCATTTTCCAGCTGCAGTGAAATGGTTAAAAGACACAGATCAGCCAGTATGAAAATAGAACTGATTCAACAAAATCTGCTGCTTCCTCTTGCTGCTGTGTCCCCTCCTCCTCCCCCTATTCTTCTACAGCCCCCTCCCCCTCCTACGAACAGCTCCCCCACTCCCCCCAACCTCCGTCAGGCACCTTGTCCGCATCCGAAGAAGGCTTGTAAGTTTCAGGTGCATACATTTCTTTTGATGATATATTGTCCCGGTGCAGAATTTCATTTACTGCCGCTGCCCTTTGCTGAACCTGTTGCTAGTCAGTGAGCACGATAAGCGTATAAGTAGCATGCTACTTCATTCATCATACATCGTTCTGGGCTCTCAAATATCTCATATGAGATTCAGGAAGAAACTACTAAACCGGCACAAAGGGATCCCACCAGGATCAACCGGGGTTCCATTAAGCACCGTGTACAAAATATAGCGCATTTGCTACCTGTTATCAAATACACGTTTGCGGCGTAGCATTTACAAAACATTAGCTTTCATTTCGCATTGCACACATCATCTCTGTCGTGGCACGAGGAGTGGGGTGGAGTGGTGGCACAGGGGGTGCTCATGTAGTACATAATTCCTTTCACATTGCATTTTCAATGCTTGCATTTTGAAATCTGTTTTCCCCCCTCAATCACAGCGCGTGCGCTCTGTGTTGTATTAAACAGCATTAATAATCACAGGAGGCTCAGTGTCACTCAGAAGTCTCCACATCACTAAGGCAGACAGCGTTGTGCTGCCGGGCATGTTGTGCTGTGTGAAAGTGCTTACATGCTCCCTCACACAACCAAAGGGAATAATTAAAGACAGAAGACGGAGGCAGAAGAATGGAAAGCAAATCCCATTGTTTGGGTTTATTTCATCCCGCTTGATTCTTCTGCTCACTTTTCTCTTCGTTCTCTTCTCGCCGTTCCTCCCCAAATGCACTGTGGGTATGTGGCACACTATCAAAAGCATATGTAAGCGAAGCGGCGCAGAACAAAAGCCGTATGATGTCCTCGTCATGCCCACATTGCCTTTTGATTATTCTACAATCATTTTTATATCTGTGAAAGTTGGAAAGGAAGCGAAGGCTTAATAACCCCCGTAATACGCGGCGCTGCAGCTGCTCATAAATCCCTGACGAAAAAGATGCTTGAACACAAGCTTGCTTACACCTCTTTTGTTCTTCTTTTTTTTTTTTTTTTTGCTGTAATTTCTGCAAGCCTTTCCCTATGCAAAATAATCTGCAATGAATTTCAAATTTAAAGTGAACTAGACTATTAGGGCAACTCAACTCCACACTATTTCTAGTGCAGTAAATGTAGCCCCCTCAATCTCTCTCAGCTTTTACTGTCAGTCAGAGAGCACTCAGTCATCTCCGTGCATCAGGCCCGCAATATTGATTTTTCCACCCACTGAAACAGCCGCATGAACATAAATTTTGCATGAGGCTTTTACTCGCGGCCTAAGCTTTGGTCTTGGGTGACACATGATGGGACCATGAACACACAGTAATAACCCGGTCTGTCCTGCCAGGCAGGCACATGGGAGGGGGGATTTGGGGGGGGCTGGTTGAAAAAAGGGGGAGTGGAGCAGCACCTCCTGTAGAAAAACCCAGAGTAGGACTTCTAAGTGGATACCATAGTTTCATATACAGTACACGTATTCTTTGAAGTCAGACCGAAGTGCTTCCTTCTGAAGGGGGGATGTCTCTGTGTATCTAGTTGTGTTGGTTCTTAATTTAAAATATGTGGTAGTTTTGTTTGAATTATCATTGATTATTTATGTTACTTCACCTTCAACTCGTGGCTGCAAGACTTTCTATCGGTAGCCGACTCTCAAAGTTGCCATGGTATCGCCAACATTCTACACACGTTATACAGTTTGAGTAACACTAACATGTTTAAAAGATATCATCTTAGATAACATCTTTAAAAGATATCAACATATAGTACCTAAGTTCTTAGGTTTCCATTTTATAGCATATAGATTATGCTTTTTATTTTCCTATAGTATGCTAGCAGAGTTACTTGAGATAGATACCAATACACATTACATCATAGCTTCTGTTTCTATAATAAAATACCAGATTTATAGCTTAGCCTACTAACTATAATTTAATTTTACTACTAGTCTACATACTAAAATGCCTATACTACAATCTTCTCCTGTATTAATATTTAGGTTTTAAAACCTACTCTTGTATATTATATAATACCATATTTTTTGTATATGTTGTTTATTACCCTTATTATTTAATTATCAGTTATATATGTGATGTCTTATCTTTCTTATGACTTATTATTTATTATTATATATATCCTTTTTCCTTGAGCCGCTTAGGTGGGTAGGGAGAATTCCCATTGGATAAAAAAGCTTTTCAACCTACCATCCCTAGTTCTCAAGACCAAGCACCTAAGTGGCTCTACTCTACTCTTTTCAACGCTTTTATTTTACTCTTCCTTTTTAGATATTTAGATATACAGTACCTTAGTATACTAGCATAGTTCCACCTTAGAATTGGAATATAATATATAAGATATACCTACAGAATTTTTATGTGGTATGAAGTTTGTTCTTTAATGAGGGAAGTTTGATATTGAAACTTTTACATCAAATTTCTATCAGGCTCTGCAACCAGAGGAGGCTGGACACAAATGCTTGACTCTGACTTGGACATTTGGCATTCAAAAGGGTTTAATCTGGTCACATGCAGGATTCGGTACACAAGAAGGCAGTCAAAGATCAGTAATGGTAACAAATGCAAAAGGAAGGGCGTGGTCCAAAAAATGGGCAGGTGGTCAAAATCACAGCAGGTAATCAGAACAAGGACTTAGACAAAAAAACTTGGATGGAAGATTGGACGCAACGGCGGTTAGACACCACGATCTGCCTTTGGAAGACTAAAACAACAGGCCTTAAATAGAGGGAGTGATTACAGCAGATCAGACACAGGTGCAGGAGACAAACAGAGGAAAGGCCTGGCAAACAAAGGGAACAGATACATCCCAAACCAAAGCCCACACCGAAAGGCAAGTGAGTGCAGTCAAAGAAACACAAACCAGAAAACA